>NC_055991.1:85769223-86084818 GCF_018446385.1 Zingiber officinale
GGGAACGAGAAGACGGTCGGCGGCGAGTTCGAGTGCAGTACGATGTTGAGGAGATTGAGGAGGAGGTCGAGGAATATGAAGAAGAAGAAGGTGGAGGAAGAAGAAGAAGAAGAAATGGGAGGCGGAGGCCTCGATCGTAGCGCAGGGGAAGGAGAAGGTGTTGGAATTGGAGATAGAAGAGAAGACTCACCGCGTAAGAGATCGGAAAATGTGGATAACGGTGAAGAGGAGATGAAGCAAGCTGATGCTGCTACCTCTTCAGCAGGGTTAGTGATTTGATCCTTGGAGTTTTGATACACATTTTAGATCAACCTGGACGAGCATGTGTTGATGCTGCCAGGAAGACTTGTTGATATAGAACACAGAAATTAACTTTATTTTTTTCCTTTTCTGATTGTGGCAGAAAAATCTTTGTCGGTGGTGTTGCTTGGGACACTACGGAAGGTATGCCCCCCTTGAGATCCATCATTCCATTAGTTTGATTATTTCAAGCAAGTTCTTTGCTTAATTGGTGTTACTTGCATTTGTTTCAACATTTAGTTGTGTTAATTTTGGGGAAATAACTTGTTTCAATAACGATAGTAATCAATGAGTTTCATTTTGAAGTTTCTGTTTCCTTTTGACTATAAAACTAGAACTTCAGAATTAAATTAAAAATTCTTTATCAATTGTTATTATCAAATGCCTTAAAAATTGGATATGTGAATGATGCAGTGTAAATTAATGTTTTCATTTCTATTAGGCTGTTTTTTTTTTTGTGTGAAGCTATTCATTTTGTCATGCAATATCTTCTGTAGATATTGTGTAAAATATAAATTGATCTTACTGTTACCAACAATCAAACATTCTCAAAGCCACGTGCAAACTGCCAATGACAATTGCTTATTGAATCTGCTTAAACAACCGGTTTTCATTTAATCAAATTGTACATGCAAGGATTTAGAATTTTTGTGATTTCCCCATCAAGATTGATAGTAGTTTTTTGTTACTGACTACAAACGTTTAGATTATTAGTGTCATGGAAGCATGATTCACCAAGGATCTATAACAATCTCCTAGTCTGGTAGAGAATTTTCCTCAGGTAATTGAGTCTTGTTAAGTAGGATATTGATGAAGGCATGAGGTTGATCTTCTGGTTGCAAAATTGTCTTAATAACTTGAGTTCCGACTTAATTTGATGAAGTGTTGTGTTCCACTGATTTATGTTATTGATTGACTAGCCACATTTTACTGATATATAAAATTACCAAAGAAAAATGATCAGAGTCAAGACAGGTGATTCAACCTGTAGCTAAAAACAGCTAGTTCTTTCCTTTTTTACTCGTATGGTTTAAATAAGTTATTTAGGGCATAAGGCTTTTGTCGATAGATTGTTATAAAATAAAAAGGATTATTATTGCATATGCAAGTCATGTCATGATGCTTGCAGATGAAGACTGATTACTTGTTACTTGAGAGATCTTAAGAATGATATATTTGTGTAATGTCTTATCAGTAGTTCACACTTTGTAATTATCAGTCAATTATGCAACATTACCTGATTTTGTCAAGCTTTATTAAGATATAAAATAATGATATTTTGAAAGTCGTGTGTGTCTATATTTAAGTGAACATTTTTTTATGTTGGGTAAGAAGCATTGCTGAATGCAAAAGTTGCTCTAGGGCACCATGGCCCCACATTTCTAGAGGAGCGTTCTTGTGCAATTCAAGCCTCATTTATATGTAATCACAATTAATTTTAAATTAATGATGAAACATTGAAACATCTGTTATGGACCGTGTGCAAGCCCATGCAACAAAAGAGAATCTGAAGCCCATCAAATACATGAGAAATTTAGAAAAAAGGGTGCATATCAAGAGAATTGATTCACTAATTGATTTTTATTTAAGTCATGTATCTTTTATTTTTAGTAGGAGTCTAGTATCTTTTATTTTTAATAAGAATAAAACCTTTCTTAGTTAGTATTTGTCGGGAAGGATCATGAGTAGTTGTATTTAAATGGATGGAATAATGCAATAAAGATTACGACTGAGTTTACAAAAAGAAATCAAATCCCCTAGATTGAGAGGTTCTTTAATCCCAGCGAGTCTCAAATTATCCCTACCACCATAGGCCGTCAAGGTTATAAAACAAAGAAGACAAAGATTATTCCGCTGATGGTAAACCATCCCATTACACGATCCATATCCAAGGGCATAACAAATTGTTATTAGAGCTCATCGTAATGGGTGACTCACAAGCATTTCAACAATGTTTTGATGCTTTTCTCAAAATTTACCAAGAGGACAAAGCGGCCAATGAAAAACAACAGTAGCTCATCTACACTCAACTAGGGGAATTGTCCAAAGTCTTCTCTAAGCTATACTCACACAACAACAATCAAGGTGAAGAAAGCAGCAATCATCTTGACACACAAGGGCACCGCTCGAAAGGGTACCATGGCCATGAGGAGGGATCCTCATATATACCACGGTATTCGAAATTGGATTTCCCATGTTATGATGGTCAGTTTGATCCTTTGAGATGACTCAATCGATGTGATCATTTTTTTCGCCATCAACGTATTCTGGAGGAATAAAAGGTTGGCCTAGCCTCGTTCCATCTTGAGGGAGATGACTAATTATGGTTCATCAAACTAGAACGTGATCAACCTCATATTCAATGGGAGGAATTTCAAGATTAGTGTAATATGAGGTTTGGGCCGCAAATTGGGCGAGCTTACCAAACTTCAACAATCAGGATTCGTGGAAGACTATTAGCGAAAGTTCGAAGAATTGGCGGCACGAGCGAGTTCCTTAACATTAGAACAAGAAGTTCAAATATTCAAAAGTGGCCTCCAAGATCACATCGCTGTGGAAATCGAGCTTTGCCACCCAAAAGGTCTCACATCGGCTATGAGTTTTGCCCTTCTTGAAGAACATGGCTCTAAACGATTTGAATCTACCATCATATCGTGATGCACCCCCATCTAGCCAACGAAGCAACCATTTATCAAACGATTAAATCGGGAGGAAATGGAAGAATGATGTACCAAGGGCCTTTGTTTTAATTGCGATGAACTTTACACTCCCGGTCACCATTGCAAATGTCTTTTCTAGCTCGAGGAATTAAAAAATTTTGATGAACAAGACCATGTCGAGAGTTGAAATTTCCATAGGCATCCACACTCAAACCATGCAGATTCATAGGAAGATGCAGTAGCTATCATGGAACGTTACCCCTCATTTGTGTTTACGGACAAAACTGTTTTTCAGGGAGGGAGTAATGTTATGGACCGTGGGCAAGTCCATGCAACAAAAGAGAATCTGGAGCCCATCAAATACGATATATTTAGAAAAGGTGCATATCAAGAGAATTGATTCAGCTATAGTAATTGATTTTTATTTAAGTCGAGTATCTTTTATTTTCAGGATTGAGTCTAGTATCTTTTATTTTTAGTAAAAATAAAACCTTTCTTATTCGGTGTTTGTTTTCTTCCTTTGTCGGGAAGGATCGTTAGTAGTTGTATTTAAATGGCTGGAATAATGCAATAAAGATTAGTTTACAAAAAAGAAATCAAACTTCCTAGATTGATAGGTTCTCTAATCCCAACTAGCCTCAAATTATCCTTACCACTGAGGCTGTCAAAGTCATAAAACCAAGAAGACAAAGATTGATTATGGCGATCAGTCGGTAAACCATCCCATTACACGATCCATATCCAAGGGCATCCAAACATTGAACTGATCATTTATTAATATTGTTCATTCTTAAACTTCAAAATTTTATTTAAAATGCTTAATATCTTCCTGTTGGAATTAAATTAGCTTATACTATAATATTATTTAATTATAGAAGATGATATAGTAGGGGATAGTGTTCAATAGCTAGGAGGGCTTATATAGTCGACCTCGCTTAGTGGGATAAGACTTGATTATTGTTGTTGTTGTATACTACAAAATTTGCATGACAATTTCTTCTTGAAAAATTAGAATGTTAGATTTACACTCAAGAATACAAGCTATGGCATAGGACAAGTGGATGATGAGTTAGTGGTCAACACTGAATTAGGTATCCAAAAGTCACCAAGGGAAAACTTCTCCTTAGAAGGAATCACCAAGAAGAGACAAAGTGGCAACTTTGAAGGCATCAATATTTAAGGGAAAGGGAAACCCAACTTAATGTTCAAGGGAAAGAAGAAACCCAACAAAATGTTCAAGGGAAAGAAGAAACCCAACTTAATGTTCAAGGACGAGAAAAAGTCCAACTTATTCAATAGACATGAAAAAAATCATATCCAAAAGAGTGTGCAAGCTTCATTCATTGATTTGATACAAAAGATCCTTTACACCGAGGCTTACCCATGCACATCATGTATCCTTGTCACTACAATATAAAATTTATTAAGTGCCAAAAGTATGCTTGCATGTAACATATTTTCAAAAGAGATTCTTTTCAATGCTCAACTTCTAACAAAGTAGCTTGATCCAAAGGGTTGAGACTGAGTTGGTTGCTTCAGCATCATTCTTCCTCAATTAAAAAGAACTCCACCTCAAGGTTACATCTTGATTCTTATCATCTTCTTCATACTGGCATAAGTTCAAAAACATTAAAGGTACTGAACATCATATTCTCAGTTCGATCTTGTAATGGTTTTCACCAAGTCTTCAATGAACATTGAATAGCCTATCTGCAGGAGGCTTGTGTTTGCTATAACAACCTTGAGGAAAGTGTTATAGATCTAAACAAGGCCGCCTACTTTGAAACAACAAGTGTGTAGTGATTATTGGCAATATCTCTATATTTTCCATTATGATTACTGATGTCTCCATGAATTTGCTAATGTATTTTCTTGATATTCTTTGTTTGCTTATCATCAGTACTAAAATTTTGAGTGGTAGGAAAAGTTAAATCAAGAGGTAGTTTGACTACAACCATATGCACTTGAAGGGGACTTTTGACCAATTGTTTTATTTGTTAAAGAAATTCAGCATGAGCTACAGTTAAATCCTATTGGCAAAGATTTTTACCCAACTTTGTTAAAAGATTTTTTAAATTTGATTGATAATTTCTATCTGTCCAACATTTTGAGTATGATAATGATAAATTCTGTGGAAGATAAAAGGAACTAAATTGAAGTACCAAGCTTTATTCATAATGTGTGCCAAAAGTGTCTACCAAACTTCGGATTAGCATATGAATGCATCCAAATTTTTCCCTGCAAGGAACAAAGTGATTCATTCTAGAATTTGATCACCATAACAGAGGAATTTTTCCTTGGAGATGCAAGTCTAAGACAAAATCAATATTTACTTCATATCATGGTACATTAGTTACTGACAATGGTGTGCAGAAGCTGGTAATTTGGTACTGTGTATAGCAATATGATTAGTTTGGCATCTCTTAATATAAAGTTTGACATCTTTAAGTGCCACTAATAGAAATACCACTGTAGCAATGTCAGGTTCCATCTCAACCAAAAGGTCCATTAAGTCTTCCTTTAGATGCGTAAGTTCACCTTCGTATGCTTCTTTGATGACAAAACAATGTAACAAACAATTAAAAATGCATAATAGATTATGTTGAAAAGAAAATCAGTTTGGATCAAGAATTGTTGGGAAAGGTCATTTTGCCATACTTTCCAAATTTCACCAAAATAGAAATCATCACTCTAAAGTTCTTTCAGCACTTCTAATTCTCAACTTTCACTTGCATACTAGTTGGCAAAGAATGTCTTCAGCATAGGATATCATCTACTTGATTAAAAGCAATTGCTTTGTACTTGATTACAGAAATATATGCTTAAAGAAATTCCAGTTATTTGTTATGGCTATAATTAAGCTTGTGTTGTCCATTGATATATTTCAAAGTCTCATGATTGAAGGAAAAAAGTAAACTTTTTTGTAAGAGATATCTTTATTGTGTTTATGGTTGAATAATAGTGGAATAATCCTTGCGAGAGTTGAATAACTTTTGAATAAAGGAAGTAATGGGTTTACCTTCTTGGCTTAGAATGAGTTTCAAACATTTGGTTGAAGTCGAGGAGGCTTTGACCACCTTCTTCTTGATAATTTTAAAACTTCTTTAAGCCTTTTTTTTTATTAACAAAGATTCACCCTTTAATCATTCAGTGATTTGAGAAATAATAGAGCTAAAGTTCTTGATGAAATGATGATAAAAAGAAGAAAGAACATGTAAACTCTGAAGTTCAATGTGTATTTGACGTAGGCTACGAGAGTATAATTCTCACTTTAGAAGGACATATCTTAATACCTTATGAATAGATAACACAGTCCAAGAATTTAATATTATTTGTCAAGAATGACCATTTCATCAAATCCACATAAAACCTTCTGCTCTCTTTAAATTTTAAAACTAAGATATAGATGATACAGTTACTCCTCTTTTATCTTTGTCATAGACAAGAATGTCATAAAAGCAAATAATTCTAAATTTGCTAATGAGATTTAAAAAGATGGTTCATCAGTCTCAGAGAAGTACTAAAAGCATTAGAAACCAAAGGCATTGCCATCTTTTATCTGTCTTTTGGAAGTTGTTTTTTTGTTCCTCATTGTCCTTAAAATCAATTCAAGAAAAAAATATCGAAGCGCTATGAAGTTGATCAAGTCAGGAAGGCGGTATGAAATAAGCAGTAATTATAATGATACTCTTTCACTACTCTACTATTCACAATCCACATACATTTGGAAGGAACCATCTTTCGTTAAAAGAAGTGTGGTAATGCCATAAAGACTCATGTTTTTTCAGTTTGAATTATTCTTTTAAAAGTTCATTAATTTGTCGTTGTATTTGTTCACTCTTTTGGGATTCATACGATGTCTTTGTCTTTAGGAGTATATAACCGAGAATAAGATGGTGTATTGAAGATCCTGCATAAGAGAGACTACAGCGAATTTCATCTGAGACTCCATTATGAAAAATTTCAAGTATGCGCTTGATTGAAAGATGGAAATAGCGAGTAATAACATTTGTTTCAAATAAGTTAGGGACATAAACCTTCAGAGAAATTTTCAATTCTTGTCAAATTGAAATTTAGGAACAAAGAAACTACTCTTTCTTTAACAGTTTTAGGGTAAATCTAATTTTGGAACAGCTTAAGATGGCTTAACTCCATTTTCAACAAAAGGATGTGTTCTTCTAATCATCATGCATACTTTTTTTTTTGTCATATTAAAGAAACAAACGACAGAGTATCCATCACACCATATTTCATGTTTGTCATAATCAGTGAAGAAATTATCAATTTTTATATTATTACCTTTGGAAGCCAAGAGAATTGGAAGTGTGTGAATTAATTTAATTAGGATAGAGCTGTAGGTTTAACAAATTATGGTTGTTGTCTTTGGTATTTTAACCGTAATAACTATATGGAGAACTGATGACTTTGGATACCAAGAAGGCTATCTTGGTTGACTTTGATCATATTTAGAAGTTTATTGAATTTTTCATTTTGCACTGTGTTTTACTTTTCCTGGTTCATATATTGAGTTAACTGCCAGCCCCTTTTATCTTGTTGACTGGTGCAGAAACATTCAGTAGGCATTTCAGCAAGTATGGCGAGATCACTGATTCGGTCATAATGAAGGACAAGAACACCCTTATGCCAAGAGGTTTTGGGTTTGTCACATTTGCTGATCCGTCTATTATAGACAAGGTTTTGGAAAATGAGCATGTCATAGATGGGAGAACTGTGGGTTCTTTTGAATATTTGCAAATATCTTTTTCAAGCCGTCACTGTGTTAATGATCTTCACTGATTGATTTTGCAATCAATTATATGCTCAGGTGGAAGTTAAAAGAACAGTTCCAAGGGAAGAAATGCCTTCAAAAGCAGGAATCAAGACGAAGAAAATCTTTGTGGGAGGGATACCCACATCTCTAACTGAAGGTCAGAGGGTTTATTTGTTATGAAATGTAGCCCATCTTGGGAACTATTAATACAATAAAACAAATTTCAGATGAGCTTAAGGAGCACTTCTCCTCATATGGTGAAGTAGTTGAGCGCCAAATAATGTTTGACCATGCTACTGGCCGATCAAGAGGTTTTGGTTTTGTCACCTTCAAAGATGAGGAATCTGTTGATAAAATTATTTCCAAAGGCAAGATGCATGATTTCGACGGAAAGCAAGTAAGTTTTCAATTGTTATTTCCTTCTCTAGTTCTCGAATAGTTTGGTTAGGCAAAATTGCACATATATTCTTACAGATTATTATTTTCCATGTTTGTCACACAACAAGTATATTATTTTAAAACTTGAAATCTTGCATATGTGCCATTAGATTGGACTTAATTACTTATCATTTTTTATTTGGAATGACGTGTTTGAATGCAAAGATGGACAAAAGAAATGTGAAGTAATAGAAAAGGAGAGAGAAAAGAAGGATGAGATCAAATAATTGCCAACATTATGATCAGGGTTTTGGTAGATAATTTTAATCAAACAGCATTAACATACAAGAATTTAGTTTAAACTAAAAATATTTTTGAAAAAAATTATAGATTTAAGAGACAAAACTACACAGTTTTTGTTACTGCAATCATAGATTTGTCGCATAAGTTTACAAGAAAATATTCTAGTTCTATGACAATATCTGATCGCATGGACTTAAAATGCTGCGAACTGTCTAATGAAGATGGTAGTTTAATTTAAGTCTCGCAAAAACCATGTGCCATGATACGATAATCTATTTCCATTTTTGGACTTTTCATTTTTCATTATTGGCTGTGTTTATTTTTTTATTTTGACGAAGGGCGACAATCTTGTGTAAAAAAAGTCGATAAATGATATTTGTTTTTGCTTTTCTAGTTTGTTATAGTGAGGCTTATTGGAGACTGAACTAGAATATGAAATATGAAAAAAAATCTCCTTATTTCTGCTCAAGGATTTCGAACACAATTATTTCAACTGCAGGTTGAAATCAAGAGGGCTGAACCAAAGAGGTCCAGTGGCAATCAGAGAAAGAACGAGAGGGCTAGTTATGATGCTCACAGCAGGAGTGGCAGTGGATACCGAGCAAACTCTTATGGTTATGGTGGTGGTCAATACGATATGTATTATGGTGGAGGAAGTGCAGGCTATGGTTATGGGAGAGGCTACGGCTACGGTGGCGTCCAAAGTTATGGCGGCGGCTATGGAGCTAACTATGGTGGCTACATGTATGGAGGTGGGGGATTCAACGGCGGTAATATGTACGGTGGCCCGAGCGGATATGGTGGGTGGTATGGTGGTTATGGCAATGGCCGAGGAGGTTATGGGAGCAGGTACCACCCCTACACCAAATGAGTTATTGTTACGGAGCTTCAATCAATTCACTGATGCAGAGATTTACATGATGGTGATCTCTCAAACTAAACTGTTTACAGCTCTCGTTCTCAAGAATTGCCCTAGAGAAAGTGTTTATTACATTTTTGCAAGCATACATCTGACAGATTTTAGATTTTATTCATGGCGAATCTTTTAAGCTTTGTTCCTGACTTAGTTCCTAGTCATGAATCGACTCCATGGCATGTATCTGACTCAAATTTGTTAGTTTGAACAATCTCTTTGTTACAGGAAAGATTCATTGCCACCCCCTGTATTGTACTATCTGGATCATTTCAGTCAAAAAGGTTTCGAAAAGGTATGATCTCCTTCAGATTCACTATCTGTTCGAATCATTGTAACTTCAGATTTGTTATCTGTTAGCTATGAAAGCAGCATTCAGGCTCGCCCGCCCTTGTAAGAGTCCTCGATCGATCTGCTCAGCTTATACTTGTCAAGACTGCTGAGGTTGAAGACGAGCATGACGATGAAAGCATCTTGAAGGTGATGATAAATAGAATAATGAGACTAGAACGATGATAGGAGCTCATGTAGCGGTAGTGTTATCGATGGGTCCTAAACAAAGTTTTAAACGATGGGCGATTAAAAAGACTTATTGTCATTGCCAAAGCTTAAAACTCACTTAGTGAGCAACAATAACTCATAATTAATCAACAAAATACTCTCAACAATAAGTTTTTTTTTCGTAAATTCTCATAGGAGTCTCAATCATGGTGCAGTTGCAAGACATTTAGGCATGGTGCATTCACTCATGGTGCAGTGGCAGTACATATTTAAGTGGGATGTTGACCGTTCGATGAGATGCTATTTGCATTTCTAGGGATGAATTAGGAAGGAAGACTCGGAATAGTGGAGTCGCCGTACAGAAAAATAAATTGGGGACCTTAAAATAAGAGTAAAACCTTGGTATGTTCTTTATTCTTTATTTCCGAACCGAAGGCTTATCTCTTCAATCAAATGTGCCACTTCACATCATTGTTTTTTTTTTAAAAAAAATTGTAGTTATTTTATTAATCGCTTGTGCCAACTTGAACTCCCAATTAATCACTTTAATTTTTTTATATACAAAAAACCTTAAATTTAAGGCCTCACTGTTTTAAATCGAGCTCACGGAACCCAACTGGAAGCCAAAGATACTCCTGCGGTGCCACCTTCGTATGCTCAGTGGTTGTAAGTTTTCAGGAGTGACTCATGGACAGATATATGCCTTATGCCTGTGGCAAAAGGTGAAATCGTTCGTCCCCAGTGTCCCTGTTGTATCCGATCCAAAGTTATTATGAGGGAGATAAATCATAGCATCCTGAGTGAACATGTGATAGGTGGGGTGAATTACACAGGGACCGAGGAAAATCTTTAGCTCAAATTTAAGACCTTATGTTTGCTCTATTAGTAGGAGGAGAATCAGATTTGTTATGGCTAAAAATAAAAAAGACCCTCAAATTATATAAATCCTTTAAAATGTTTTTTTTTTTTAAAAAAAAGAAAATTCAAAAAGCATACTCCTTCAAATATTTTATCCCAAATATATTGTTATTTCCATGTTATTGTAAGCATCTATAATTAACTACTACAAACTTGGAGCAAAAAAATAAAATAGTCATTTCAACAGTCCTCCAAAGCACATTCTTTGAAAGTGAAATCACAGGGATATTTATTTTAGCATAGCGACTTTTTATATATGGGAGTTCAAATACCCAGTGAATTATTTTTATACATGTTGAAAATTAATCTTAAGATCCATAGGATTAGGGTTGTAGCTACATGAGGCCGAGGAGAGTATGACCGCCCGAGTTCGGATCCTCTTTTCCGAACTCCCGTGTCCCATCTGTCCCGCTCATTGATCGGATGGATTAAATCACATTTCAAGAATTCTGTTCACATCACGAGAGATGTTGCAGACATCTCAAGGATGCCACAACCGTCCGATTGGTAAGGGACATGGGGACACATCCCCCCTTTGAAATTTATGGAAAATAAAAATTAATAGAGTGAAATTGTTTTAAAAAGATTTAGTTGCATATTTTTAAAATTTTAAGATATTTTTACAAAATATTCAATTAAAACAAACACCAATCCGAACCTTGCTTTTTTTTCTCTATCCGCCAACCCTTTGTTTTTCTCTTGATATATATTTTTTTCTTCCCCATTGCTCAATACTTTTTTCCCCTCTCCCCTCCTGTCTCCCCTCCCATATTTTCTTCTTCCTCCTAATCCCCTCTCCATTTTTTCTCTCCATTGTTCTTCGTCTCATAATCCTTTTACTATTCTTCTCTAAACCTAATTTTACCCTTAAAATCCTCTGCCACACTTGATTTTGCCGTTGTTTACGTTGTTATCATCGCACGTCGCTATCACCAGCACCGCTGTCGTTCGCTATCAGCACTGCCGTCGTCGCTTCGTCGACGCTCCACAACAAATATTTTTTGGTTGAGGTAAAATTTTCTTACTTTATCTCTTTTGATTAAATTAATTTAAGTATTGTAAAAATATAAGGTTAATTTTTCTTATATTTATATTTTTATTTGATAAGCAAGTATATCAAATACTTACAAATATTGAGATCTCCCATGCATTTAATGTTTGATTTGTTACATGAAGTTGATAAATTTCATTGATGATTGTTTGAAAATTTAATCAATTAAATCATATCATTTATATATAATTCATTACAAGAAAATGAGTAATTAATGATGAAATTTAATTTCCATTGCTAATTAATGATCGAAATAAATTATGACTACTAATTTAGAAATAAAAATTAAATTTTATTGTCAATTCCATCTTTATACTTATTTAACCTATTTAATTAACTATGAAAAATTTAATTTTATCATTATTTTAGCAACAAAATAAGTTTTATCGCTATTTTAACGATTGAATTAAATTTCCGTCACTAATTGAATTTCTAATTAAGATTTTCATTCTCGATTTTTCTTTCCAACGTCCTAAAATCTTCCTCTCTGATCGACTTTCTATCTGATCTCTCGCACACTGCACCCCTCTCCTCTTCGATCTCCGATACCAGAATGCATTCTGTCAGTATGCTCGATCTTCTCCCTTTCCCTCTCATCTCTTAGCGATGACTTCGTGGCGGCCTCACAACGAGGTCTTGCTTTGGTCGTGACCTCACAGTAAAATCTTACCTTGGTTACGGCCTTGCAACGAGATGACGAGATTGAGCATCACCTCAACAGCATGCCATGGCCAACTTAATTCACTTTTAATTGTAAATTCTTGCTACACCACTAGGATGCATTCCTTTAAAGCCTTTTTAACTAAAATAAAAAAATACATATTTTAATCGAAACAATTAAAAAAAAATATGCAAGTTTAACCAAAGTAGCTCAAAAATACGATACTATTTAAAAATACTTTTTTATTTTTTTATATAAATTATGGAGTAAAAATTGAAAGTGCATCCAGCCTCTGAAGTATTAGAGTAAAAGTGATATTAGTCATTCTAAACAGTTTAATATAAATGATTATGATTTTATGGTAAGATGTAAATAGATAAATTATAAAAATATATTTTATACCTATTAAAAATTAATCCCAAAATTTATTGGAGAAAATGTTCATATAGATATCAACTGTAATAATCCGTGGGGGTTAAAATTTTAACCATTAGATTACAATAAATCTATTATAATAGTGTCCCTTACCTTCGGTCATAGTTTATAGTTTGCAGGATTGTGATCCAATGTATGATTGATTTGAGATCAAAATTAGGTCGGATAAAACTAAAACATGATAGCTGAGTATTTTTTTAAAAAAAATAAATTTAATAATAATAATAATAATAATAATAATATAGAAAATATGTAATAAATCAACAATTTTTTTATATATTTTAAAATTTAAAATAAATTTATACGTATTTTAATAGGATACTTTCATTAGATTATGAGAAAGTAATAGATTGAATTAATTAAATAAAATGTTAATTATAGACCAAAAGTTAAAAATCATTTTATTGTGTCATCTCTTCTCTCTGTCAATTCGCTATGCTGCTCTTGTTCTCTCGGGATGATCTAGTGATTAGCATGAAGTACTATCAACTTGAAGTCTAGGATTCAAATTTTGACATAGTTGAGGTGAATATTTTTCTCATGCGTTAGTCACTATTTCCAGGGCTAGTAGTCATTCGTGATTTACCTACTTCGTATTGGTCGTAAGACGGGTTGATGGATGCCCTGAGGGTGAACATAGTCACTTTTGCAATTATGCCACTCTCATCTCCTCTCCCCTCTCCTCACTTGACGAGATGCTCGTTGCCACTACTCCCCTTGGGGCTTCACTCACGTGAGGCGTTGTCGTTGCTCCCGCTCCCATTTTCCTCATCAAGCAGCTAGAGAACATTATCGATGGCGTCTCATCGCTGTCTCCCTCCGCAAGTCGTGAGAAACTAGAGACCTTCGTGCGTTCCCATCCCCATCCACAAGCCGTCGACGCCACCTTCTCGCGCTCTCCCATACGACCCCTCTGTTGCTGCTCATCGGACATCAATGAAGACAGTTGGTTCAGATCCAATTCTATTACAAAATTCTATGTCAATCAATCCTGAATCGTTAGGACTTCTGGATTGTAGAGTTTATAAAAGGCCTCCCACACTATTAATTATTAAATATTTAATAACTACTCTATTAGCTATTACAAGCTAATCCAATATTATTATAATAATTAATTAATTATATTTTATTTTAATCAATTTAAAATAATTTTAATAAAATTTATGTTTTTTGAACCAAATTAGAAAAAAAATATTATGGTTTGATAGTGATGCGGTGATGCTGAGAGGCCCTACTCTGCTGTCACGGTGGAGGTCAAAGTCAAGACGATTGATAAGTGGACGATATCGACCGATCGGACGGATCATGCTCCGATTGGGGAGAGGGCTCCGACCCGTCGTTGACTTCAACACAGGGAGCATTCAAATAATCGACGCTCAAGGGAGAACGACGTTCAGAAGTTGAGCCGAGCGGTTACCCCGCTCGGCCAGACAGCAAGGCCTGGCATTGACAGGATTCAACTTCGGTCGAGTGACTCTTTCGCTCGGCCTAATAGCAGACTCGACATCAACCGAGCATGTGAACAGTGGACTTCCAATCGAGTGGTTATCCCGGTCGGCCTAACAACAGAACATGTGGAGTGGAATTCCGACCGAGCAGCTATCCCGCTTGGTCCAGCAACAGATAACACTCGGACGGTGGAATTCCGACCGAGCGACTATTCCACTCGGCCAAGCAACAGACATAGCAGGCTATCTTTCGATATCCTTTTGGGAGCTAGTGCTGTTGACAAACGACATAGTCAGACAGAGGATCGTACGACGGAAACTTTCACTGTCACTTTAAAATATGCTTGAACCGTTAAGGTACTATGTCAAAGATACTTTATTGACAGATCTTTTCAAGGAAAAACTTTGAGATGCATGCTTGCCTTGAGAAACGTACACACACGCTACCAGAGCTCTATATAAAGGGGAGTCCAAACATCAACGGAAGTATGCGATATTTTACTGTTGCACTACAGCCTTTTTGTTGCTCCGCTCCTTTCTTTTTCTTATTCGTCGGAGACTGATTTGTACGTCGAAGGATCATCGTCGGAGATCCCTTTCCTGACTCGACACTGATACCATTTGTATTATAGGTTGGAGTGAAATCTATAGAAAATCAACGTGAATGTCACATTTTTAATATTCATCTTATCAAGTTTTGGACAGGAGGATGAAGGTAATTTTTTTTGTTGTACTATTTAGATACAAAATAGTTGATGAATTGTTTTTTTTTTCTTGACGATTTATATTATTTAGAAGGTTCTTTTAATTTTTATATATTTGTTAGGTACAACTCAAAATAGGTAAATAAATACTACTGCACCGTTCGAGTTGGTGTGGATTCTATTTATTGAGGCAACGAAAAACCAGCTGAAAGAACGCTGCTACTACTTACGGGTGGTGTTGAAGGCGCAGCAGGCGAAGGCGTAGACCCAGACGAAGAGGACGGCGGCGATGACGAGGACGACTGCGGCCCTGCGCCACTCGGATCGGAGGCTCCCCAGCAACGCGCCTTTGCAGGAGGCGCAGTCGTAGCAGAGGCGGCCGTCCTCGCTGCTCCACATCAGGCAATCCGAGCTCGCCACTGGCTCGCTCGGGTTCACCCACAGCGTCGGGTTCACGTACTCGTATCCGCACACTGCCGGCGGCTTGCAGCAACCGGACTGCGGCAAGTAGCACACTCAGTGTAAGAGGAATTTCGTTTTATATATTTTGCTATTCTACCCTCAACTTCAAAACAAAAATATTTTCCGAAGGATGGACTTGAATTTTAAAATTTCCAAAAAAGCTCACTAAGTTTTATATATTTTAAAGTTCGCACTTCTTTTTTCAAAATACCCTTCTTATTTAATGTGATTTATCGAATACTCTCCTTATTTTCAAAAATTCTCGTGTGATTTCCGACTAGCCGAAGATTTTTTTTTAAAAAAAATTAAATAAGAAGGTTTTTTTTTAAAAAATAAATACGTTCTTTTAGAAATATCAAACTGTATACGCTTTTTTTTTTTTTAAAAAAAAAAAATCAAAATCCAAAGAGGGCCGTTTGGGAAAGTGATCTTTTAAAAAATATTTTGTATTTACTGATAAAACACGATGTTTTATCGGAAATAAAAATAAACAAAATAAGAGGGTGTTATCTGTAAGAGAGTAATAATCACCTGGAGAGGGGAGAGTTCGGTGTGGAAGAATTGATAGGCGGTGAGGTACGGTCGGTCCCGGCCGATCTCCCGGCAGAGCTCGGACGCACTTAAACAGAGACGGATCTCCGGCCACCGGGCGAGGGCGTAGTGGCGGAGCCAGTCGGAGTAGCCGGCGAGGCGGTACTCGCGGTAGGCGCGGCCGGGGACGGCGTAGGACCCGTCGGGGGCGGTGACGGCGTAGGCGAAGGCGACGAGGGAGAAGAGGATGACGATGAGCGCAGCCATGCAGGAGAAGTAAGCGGCGAGGAGCGCGGGCCGGTTCCAGTAGGCGCCGACGAAGCCGGCGAGAGAGGCGAGGAGGAGGAGGACGCCGAGGATGACGACGGGCCACCGGGCGAGGTGGACGCACTCGTTGTCCTGCTTCGAGGACAGCCATATGCCGGCACCGATCACGGGGATGGAGCAGAGGAGGGCGACGAAGTTGAGGAGGGCAGTAGTGGAGCCGTGGGAGGCGTTGCGAGCAGTGGCCATGGCGGCGATTCCGGAGAACGAAGTGGGCGGATCGATTCCCTTGGCGACTTTATGAGCTCGCAGTCGATTTGACCGCCTATCGAATTATTTTGGTATATATTCTCCTTTTTTGCGCTCAACTGTTTCAATTTACTTTATCAATAAGAATATGTGCAATTAAAAAAAAGAAGGAAACTTTCCCTTTCGCGGCGCCGGTCTCCGTTCCTCTCCTCCTTGCTCCGCCGGATCTCCTCTCCTTCCTCGGCTTCCCGTCCTTCATCTCGCACGACGACGAAACCCTAGCGGCGGCAGAGGAGGGGGAATCTAACAATTGATTAAGATTAGCAGAGACGATTTTATTTCGGTTTTATTCAATCCGTTTGTTCTTTCGGATTCATGTCTGTAAGGAATTAATGCGAACAAATCTCAATGAGATTGATTACCGAACCATACTGCGTTCATAATCCCCACAGACATTGCTACAAAACGCATAGCTACATTTTATTGATCGAGCTTCCCAAACCACCAGAAAAGAAGGCCATCAAAAACAAACACGGAAAACAGCAGGAGGAATATGTTGTGAGATCGATGACCTGATCACGGACGGCTCAGGCGACCTTGATGTCCACGGTCTTGGGCTCCCGCGGGGGCACCTTCTTGACAGTGACGGTGAGCACGCCGTCCAGGCAGACGGCGGAGACGGCGTCCACGTCGGCATTGTCGGGGAGGGCGAACTTTCGCATGAACTTGCCGACGCGGCGCTCCATCCGCAGGTACCTGGCGTTGCCCTCTTCGTCCTGGCGCTTGCGCTCGCCGCTGACGATGAGGACGCGGTCGTCCTCGACCAGGACCTTGACGTCGGCGGGCTTGAGACCGGGCATGTCGACGACGCAGACGTAGGCGTCAGGGAGCTCCTTGACGTCGGCTGGAGTGGACGCCATGGCCTTCGCGTCGCGGGCGTACGCGTGGGAGGACGCGCCCATCGCCTTCTCCATCTCGTCGGGTGCGTCGATCAGGTGCTGCAGAGAAGAAAACAGAGGGCCATCCAGATTAACCATCCTCACATCCATGGCTGCACCTCGCTGGATCTGGATCTGGATCGTCTTCCTCGGCTTCGATTCGTCTTGATTGAAATGAAAACTGCGACGGAGAGACGAGGAGTTTATAAGAAGCAAAGGGCGAAGAACTGGCGTCTCTGCAACTTTTGAGAAGAAAATGGAAGCTTCTTCGCCTCAATCTGGAAGTCTCTGGAAGATCATGAGCAGCTTCCAGACCGGTCCAGCTTTTTACATCCGAATCCGAAATCACCCAAACCGACTCCGATACCCGGTTTGTTAGAAAAAGCCAAACCAGAGTCTGAACCAAATTGATTCGCACCGGTTCAACTGCAAAACCCAAAGCCCAACCAAATCGTATCTATCCGTTTCATCATTAATTATGAATTTATTAATATCTACATTACAGTTTGTCGTTTAAGAAATTTAATTGCACTTTAGAACTTAAAAAAAAATTGATAGAAAAAAAGGGCCTAAAATAAAACTCCGTCTTTATTCTTAACTGATCTTAAAAAACAAAACGACATATTTTAGTCGAAACAAAAAATCATGCAACTTTAATCAAAGTAGCTCAAAAATAAGATACTGACTTTTTATGTAAATTCTACTAAGTAAAAAATTGAAAGGGCATCTCGCATTTAATAAATAGTTAAATGAACATTTTGTTTATAAAAATCAAATATATTTATTTTAGTGTTATTGTAACAAAATTAAGTAATAATTATAATTATTTTAAAATAATTTTAATGAAGTTTAAACAAAATGTAAAATTATTATTATTATTTTAAAATTTGTATCCAAAATGTGAAATCTCGTTAATTATCTTTTTCATATTTTTTTTATTTGATTATCACTTCAATTATCTGGTAGTGTGGCCATCGAAGTTTAATTCGCAACAAAGGTAATAAATGCAAATAGTTTAAAATAATAATAAATACAAATAATTGTATTCAATGATGGGACCAGATTAACCTTATACGTCTCCAACCTTAAATATTATTAAATAATTAACTTTTTTTTTTAGAAAATCATCATTCACTCCTATATAATAACATAGTAAATCTAACTATTATTTTATAAAAAAATTATTTTAATCAGGTATTTTAGTATTACAGACAATATTTGACGCTCCTCTACTTTAAAAAAAAAAAAAAAAAAAAAAACTTGATTTTTATCTAAGAAATACTCTTATTCAATTATAATTAGTTTAAACAAACTCATCCGATATGAAGAAAGGTATTCAGAGTCAATGCGTAAGTTTGAATGCATCACTTATAAACTAGTAATGGAGACCGTAGAATTTAAATAATTTCTCTCCCACTTAGTCATTTAAAACGAGAAATTTTAACATGCACACACACAACACATATAAACAGCGTAAAAGGCAATAAATATGAAAAATAATTTTTCAACTATTCTGGCATCATTCATAGCTGTCCTCCGTGTACCACCAACCCTAGCCGCCACCAACGGGTCATGTCGTCGCATCTATCTTGCTTCATTTTCCGCTACGCCTATGATCCTCAAATAGCACCACGCCTCGCAAGGATATGATCCGCGACAAAAATAAAATTTTACATTTATCGATCCTATATTCTACAAGGGAATGTACATGTAATCTAGATCGAACATAGTGTAAAATCCTAAAACTAATACAACTCTTGCTGTATTTAATAATTACAATCATGCACACACATAAAATGCCCTCGACATGCCCGAGGGTCCAATCACACACAAACATAATAGGGCCATAATAGTTGGAACTAGGATGCCTGCAACCATAGAGTTAATCTATTTGCACATCCTACTATTATCCTACCTAAACTTATGTATGAAAAGTGCATAATTAATTGAAAACCAAACACACAGAGGCAAAAACCTAGCTTTGATACCAATTGTTGGGTGCTACTTGGAATTCCTTTTTGTTTCCCTTGTTCAAAAATTTGTACAATAACAGAACTTTTCCTAGCAGCCCATGTGCTCTACAGAAGTTAAACTTGGATTGCAAACAAAACTTAACATTTTTAATCTAAGTTGTTCTTCAGAAGTTAAACTTGGATTGGAAACAGAACTTAACATTTTTATTCTAAGTTCAACCCCATGTGTTCTTTAGAAGTTAAACCATATTACAGAAGTTGATTAAATATCTATTTCAAAGATTGACTTCCAGGTTAAATATGGCGAGACACTCGGCCTTCTTGGGTATGAGATCATCCACCACTTCTAGACAAAGTCTTTCAAAGAAATTAAATATTTAAACTTCTTACAGTAATCTTAGGTTTAACTATAGAGACCACAATAGAAACACAAAATCGAAACATAAAATCGATAGTCTCTTGTGTTGGTATTTCAGGATCCATACAAAGAACACAAACTAATTATGCAGCGGAAACAAATAATTAGTTATATCTTTCTTTGTATCTTAAAGACATCTTGATCTTCTGCTGTATTCCTCTCCTCCTCTTGGACATTGTGTGGGCGACGATCTACCAAGATGAAATCCACCCCAGCCTTTCTTCTATGCCTACAAGTTTCGGTCACTCAAGGAATGCCAAAATAGGAAACTTCCTTCTCTTCTTCTTCCCCTCCAGGCAAACCGGCGACAAGAAGATGGAGCTTGATGTGCCGCCAGCTTCAAGAGAAGAAAACAAAGGGAGAAGAGAAAGAGAAGGGTCGGCCACCAAGGAAAAGAGAAGAGGGAACTTTGGGTTGTGTTGTTGTACCATAAGGTACCATCTACCTCTCTTTTATAATCCTTGGTGAATGCAAAAAAGGAAAGTTTTAAACATAATTAACAATTCCTTTTAATTCCAATCATGGCAAAAAAAAAGAAATTTTAATAATAATTAAAATCTCTCTCTTTTAAATTTTCTATTGTGGTGGCTGCTACAAAAGGTAAGTTTAAAATTAAACTTCTCTTTTAAATCATGGTTACAAAAAAGGAAAGTTTTATCAAAATTAAAATCTCTCTTTTTAAACCAATATAGATGGCAAAAAAAAAAGGAAAGATTTTAAAATTTAAAACTCTCTTTTAAAATCAGGTGGATAGCTTCAAAAAAGGAAAGATTTTAAAATTAAAATATCTCTTTTAATCTTTTGTAGATTGCTATAAAAGGAAAGATTTTTATAAAAATTAAAATCTCTCTTTTTATTACTTTAGTGGTCGGCCCCTTGCTTGGTCACCGAGCAAGGCTTGGCCGGCCACATCTTGGACACCAAGATGGGCTTGGCCGACCCCTTGCTTGGGCACCAAGCAAGGATATGACCGACCCTTAGCTTGGGTAAGAAGCTGGGCTTTGGGTGGATAAAAACGCTTTTAATAAGAGAGGCTACAACAGGGACCTAGAGGAGGAATTGGTTTTGGCCTCCTGATGGACTCGAGCTTTCTGTGTTTGACCCGAACACCCAACTCAAGTTCATCAATAATAACTCATACCACTAAAGAGTCATTATTGAACTACCGCACCAATCCCATATTACATTATGGATTTCTTCTTATCATGAGTGCATTAGTCTCCCTGTGTTTAAGATATCGAATGTCCATTAATTAAATGAATTACTGACAACTCACTTAATTAATATCTAGCTCCAAGAGTAGTACCACTCAACTTCATTATCATGTCGGAACTAAGTCTACCTGCAGGGTTTACATGACAATCCTTATGAGCTCCTCAAGGGGACATCATCAACCTAGATAACTAGGACACAATTTCTTTCTATAATCAACAACACACCATATAAATAATATTATTTCCCAACTTATCAGACCTATTGATTTAACGAATAAATCTTACCCATTGATAAATTAAATAAATAAATACTAAATATATGTGCTTGTTATTATATCGGGATTAAGAGTACGCACATCCATAATAACAGAGGTTATGTTCTTTTATGCAGTCAGTATAAAAAGAAACAACCTCAAATGATCCTTCTCTATACACACATAGTGTACTAGAGTAATTTTATAGTCAAGATAAACTAATACCAAATTACATTACAACCATTCCAATGGTTTGTCCTAATCTATTTTGGTTGTGAGCTACTATTTATAATTTATAAGGAATGATAACATGATCTTCTGTGTGACACCACACACCATGTTGTTTATAATATAAATTAAATGGGCAACTGCATTTTACTAAATGCAGACATTTGACCAATGTGATTCTCATTTCAAAATAAATGTTCATATAAAAAGTTAGGCTTTTAGAATACATCGTAACACACTCTACTACAAATAACCCATGGACAGTCTGAAATGTCAAGGCCCCTGTTTGCGCGAGATCACTCTACCATAGATAACCCATAGACAGACAAGATGTAGCTATCTAGTTATAGGCTGCGGGAGATCATTCTACCACGGATACCCCGTGGGCAGTCTAGGGTATAACAACCCGAGGATAACAATATAGCAAACATTTCACAATCACTATCAACTCTCTCAACACCGTAGTGGGGATATATTGTCAACCACTCATAGGAGACTTAGTTGACAGGACATATATATCACAATCACTATCAACTCCCTCAACATCGTAATAGGAATATAATCATCAACTACTTATAGAAGACTTAATTGACAGAATATACATACAACGACACAGAGTAGTGTTATTTACCTAGTAACCAACTAAATCAACAAGAGTATATGAACTCTATGCAATGATACACTATCATACCTATCATGATGTAGAGACTTAAGTTTATCCAGAAATATGATCTATCAATTACATATATCTATATATATGAAAATATCCAACAGGTGTCTACCAGACAACATATACAGTATGTAACAACACCTATAGTATACACCAGACACGTGTGTACACTACAACATATGTATAATCAATAAGATATGCTCAATAAAATATGTCGGACACGTGTGCACATACAACATAGGTATAACCAACATAATATCTGAATAATATACACCAAACACATGCACATGCATAACATAGGTATATCAACAAGATACCTCCAATAATACTCACTAGACATATATATACATACAACATAAGTATAAACAATAAGATACTTCCAATAGTACACACCAGATATGTACGTACATACAACATAAGTATAATCAACCTAATACCTCTAATAGTACACACCAAATATGTATGAACATATAACATAAGTATAATTAACGAGATACTTCCAATAATGCATACCAGACATGTACGTACATACCACATAGGTAAAATCAACACGATATTTTCAATAAAACATGTCAAATACGTGTGCATATACAACACGAGTATACCCAAAAATATGATCTATCAACCACATTTATCTATATGTTTAAAAAGATCCAACAGGTGTCTATCAACAACATATATAATAAGTAGCAACACCTATACACGTGTACATACTAATATATGTATAATTGATATGATAACTCCTATAGTACACACCATACACATGTGTATGATATAGAGTAAGAATATTCAAAGATGAGACTTTATAGATAGTAAATAGATCATCTCTAAAATCAAGCATGTAAGTATCAAATTCAGATAAAATATGAGTAGACTCAAGATAAAACAACCTAATCGGTCAACTAAATCCATGCACTAAGGTAAATGAACTGCCAAGGTCAAGGAAGAAATACTCACCTAAAAAGTAGCTTGTGTCGCAATAAATCCTTTGTCAAGATGCTCGTCTCAAATCAGAGTCTTACATCAAAATATACAATTTAGCTATTCCAACATATATCAAATAGCTAAACAAAATTCCTAAACTGATTAGGAATCCTAATTATTAATCAACCTTAATTAATCATCGATTAACTCCGATTAATCCAACCCATTTTGATTACATTTGTTTAACCAAGTATTAACCCTAACTATCACCAAGTATGACGATAGCTGGTGGCGGCTCACGACCAATGATAGAGGCCCAGTAGCGACAAGTGTCGTCAGAGTAATGACCGATGAAGGTGAGCTAACTATCAGCAAAAACTCACGGCTTCAAGGCCCACAACCTACTATGTTGGCCGGAGTAGAGTAAAGGCTTATGGTGGGCACAACTATAACAACTTGAACAGGGGTGAAATTGTTAGAGTGTATACTAAAAGCCTAGCCTTTTGTAAACATTTTATTTTGAAATAAAGAATCACATTGGTCAAATGTTTACATTTATATGCTAAGTGTAGTTGTTCAATTAATTTATATTATAGATAACATGGTGCGTGGTGTCACACACAGAAAATTATGTTGTCAATTCTTTATAAATTATAAACAGTAGCTTACGACTAAGATGGAAAGGAACAAATCATTGGAATAGTCGTAGTGTAATTTGGTATTAGTTTATCTTAACTATAAAATTACAATAGTACACTCTGAGTGTATTGAGCAGGACCATTTAAGGTAAGTTCTTTTTATACTGACTGAATAAAAGAACAAGACCTTTGTTATTATGGAAGTGTGTGTTCTTAATCCTTATATAATAACAAACAAATATATTTAGTATTTATTTCTTTGACTTATCAATGAGTGAGATTTAGTTCGATAAATCAAGAGGCCCGATAAGTTGAGAAATGATATTATTTATAGTGTGTGTTGTTGATTATAGAAGGAAACTGTGTCCTAGTAATCTAGGCTGATGATGTCCCCAAAAGGAGCTCATAAGGATGATCATGTAAACCCTACAGGTGGACTTAGTCTGACATGACGATAAGGTTGAGTGGTATTACTCTTGGAGCTAGATATTAATTAAGTGAGTTGTCAGTAACTCATTTAATTAGTGGACATTCTATATCTTAAACACAGGGAGACTAACATACTCATGATAAGAAGAAGCTCATATAGTAAAATGAGATTGGTGCAGTAGTTCAATAATAACTCTTTAGTGGTATGAGTTATTATTGATGAATTCGAGTTGTGTGTTCGGGGCGAACACGGGAAGCTCAAGTTCATCGGGAGACCAAAACCAATTTCTCCTCTCGGTCCCTGCCGTAGCCTCTTATTTATAAAATATTATACCACTCATACCCACCTTCTTACCCACCTTAAGGTGGCCGGTCAAGCCTAGCTTGGAGCCCAAGCTAGGGCCGACCAAACCAAGGTGAGTTGGTTCCATTGAGTGGCCAGCCCTAGCTTGAACCCAAGCTTAGGTGGCCGGCCAAAAATAAAATAAAAGGGATTTTATTTTTTAAAAATTTTCTTATGTGGAAGCCATGGTTTTAAAAGAGAGTTTAAAATTTAAAATTTTCCTTTTATAGCTTTGTACAAAAGATTAAGAGAAAAAGTTTGATATCTTTTCTTATTTGTAGTTAAAAGGAAGATTTTAATTTTTGATAAAACTTTCTTTTTTTTAACCATCTTCATGATTTAAAATAGAGTTTTAAAATTAAATCATTCCTATTATTGTCCTTATAAAAGATTAAGAAAAGATTTGATATCTTTTCTTATTTGTAGATTGAGAGGAAGATTTTAATTTTAAAGAAAACTTTTCTTTTGGAAATCATCCACATGTTTTAATAGAGAGATTTTAATTTATAAAAGTTTTCTTTTATGACCAACCATGAAGGGAATTTTTTAAAAGATAAATTTTTATTTAAAAATTTCCCGAAACAAATTAGGAAATTTTAATTTTGTATTTAAAACTTTCCTTATTTGGAGGGATTAAAGTGGTCGGCCATTATAATTAAATTTTCCTTCTTAAATAATGGCAAGGAATATAAGGAAGTTTTTATTTATAAAACTTTCCTTATTTGCCAAGACCAAGGAATATAAAAGAGAGGGTAGAGGTGCCTCACCTCGTAACATATCTTCTATTATTTCTCTCTCTTTTCTTCCTTGGTGTAGCAGACCCTATTCCTCTTCTCCTTTCTTCTTCTTGTGGTCGAACCACATCATCTCTTGGAGCTCTTGTGGTGGTCGGATTTTGCTTGGAGAAGGAGAGAAAGGAGGTTTTGTTTCTAGCATCCCTTGGAGCTTGGTGGTGGTGGCCGAACCCCATCCTTTCTTGGAGTTATTGAGGTGGCCGAATCTTGCTTGGAGAGGAAGGTAGCTTGGGTGGATTCTTATCTCGGTAGATCGTCGCTCACACGACGTCCGAGATAAGAAGAGGAATACAACAGCAGATCGTGAGGTCTATAAGCTATAAAAAGTATAGCTAGTTATTAGTTTCCGCATCATAACTAGTTCATCTTTTATTTAGATCTTGAAATACCAAACACAAGAGGCTAATGAATCTAGGTAATCGAATTTATATTTTTGATTTTGTGTTTCTTTTGTTTTTTTGAATTTGTGATTCGATTGTTCTTTTTGGTTAAACCTAAGGTTACTAGAAGGAAATTAAATATTAAATTTTTTAAAAAGGTTTTGACTAGGTGGTGGTGGATGATCTCATATCCAAGAAGGTCTAGTACCTCGCCATGCAGTCCTGGAAGCTAATTTTAGAAATTAATATTTAATTGAATTTGTAATATGGGTGGATTTGGATAAATAATGTTAAGCATCGTTTGAGATCTAAGTCTAAACCACCAAGAAAAGATAAGTTAAATTTGGAATCAATAATGTTAAGTTCCGTTTGCGATTCCTAATTTAATTTCTAAATAACACAATAGGTTATTAGTAAAGGTTCAGGACTTGTACAAAAATTTTGTACAGGGGAACCGGTGTGATATTCCGCATAGCAACCAATAGAAATGGCGTCGTCGGGGCTTGGACAGTTCTTTAGGCAGACAATGAAAGGGGCAGCCGAGATGTCTAAGCGGCTGCTGTCAAAAATCAATGTGTTTGCTCACGCGAACAACGAAGTAGATGGCTAGTCATGGCTGTGGCTGGCTAGAGTGGCCATGGCAGTGGATCGATCGGGGAGAAGAGGGCAATGACGGTCTCTCTCTCAGCTGGCTGTTGGATAGAAGGAAGAAAGGGGAGGTGATAGTGGCTAGCGACGGTGGCTGATATCCCAAGGCATTGATGTTTCATGGTCGGACGACCTAGCCATTGGGCGGCGACCGCTTGGGTTGACGAGCTAGGGTGGCAACAACCAAGCCATGGTGACAGGATCAGAGAGGGGAAAGCCAGACAATGGCGGCGACTACTAGACATGCTACTGTGCACCATGGCTGATGGCTAGCAATGGAGCATGCAACCACTTGGTGATGTGGCAGCACCGACACGTCACATGTTAAAGGGGAAAGGCGAGCGGTGGCTATGGAGAGAAATGGGATCGGGAAAATAACTAAAACCTAGGTTTTTAATCAAAGCCTAGATTAATATTTACAATCAACTCTCACTTAAATATGTATTCCATACCGACTTCGTTTAAACCTCGATTTTTTTTTAAATTTTTTAAAAATATTCTATAAGGTTATTTCTCCAATAACACGTATTATTTAATTATCATATCTTATATTCCCAATGAGTTTGTGGTAAGAGTTTAATCGTTAAACCTTTCACATGATAAAATCTTCCTTCATTTGGTAAAAGAGGAGAATAACATATATATGTGTTGTATTACTTCAAACAAAAACATATCTCTAGGATAACAATTCGCCATATCACATAATGTCAAGTTAAGACTATGACAACCACATGGAGTGTAGCTCTAGGATTTATTTTTAATAATCTTCTTTGTACACTATTGTACTTTCCTTTCATATTTGATCCATTGTCATATCATTGGCCTCTTATATCATCAACATCAAGTTCAAGATTTCTCAACACATTTTTTAGTTCCGAAAAAAGATCATTTCCTAATGTATCATCATCCACTTTCAAGAATTCAATCTAATATTCTTCTATGACTCTAGAGCCTGATAAATTATCTATGCAACATATATTACAAGAGACATTTGTTCTCCATAACTCATATCTTGAGTACAATCTAATATAACCGAGTAATACTTTGCCTTTCTAATTTTGGGAATAGTTTTTTTCACTTTAATGGCTAACATTTATCTCAACTCATTTTAAATTTTAGGAACTTCTTTTGATTGTATACATCAAATGTGTTCTTTCATTATTAGATCAAACTTAACAACCATTTCAATCATCTACAATAAATTGTCATTCTTTTCAATATAAAATTTCTTGCAATATCCTCAACTGCCAAATTATTTTTGACCAATCGATGCACAATAGTGATTATTCTCTTTAATAGTTGTCTCTAATGTTTCTTGTCCTTGTTAATTTCTACTTGTATACTAGTATCAATGGTCGTATTTTTCTGCAACCTTCTTTCTCATTCAACCCAATTAGTCATGCAATCAATATGCTTCTTACTTCATGATTTTTTAGCTTTGACTCAAATTTTTACAATCTTTATATCCTTTATTACCTAATTGACCAATTTTACACAGTACTTTGAATTTTGAATAACTTACAACAAAAATAAAATATTCCGTCCAAAGAAATTGAATATACAAGCCATATCCTATCATTTTTCTCCATTTTGTAACAATCACTTATAATGTATTGAATCAAAATGTCTATTATGGTTGTCTTTAAAAAAACATGATACTATCAACTCTATTTTGTCCTCTTTCAACTAAAAAGTCTCTAATATTTTGATCAACTTTATCCTAATTTCCGATCATCAATATTTAAAGGAAACAAATTTTCTTGAATTTCCATCTGAATTTTGTCAATGCTAACACCATCTTCATCGTTCAATTCCTTCTAAATCACTTCTTTATTCACATTTAAAAATTGATCAAGAACTTCAATATTTCTTGTTCCATTTTCACATCTACCGATTTATCAGTTGTTCTCTTATCATTCTCTTGTTAATAGAAAAATATTTATTAATATCTCTCACTTCACTTTAAATTAATACTTCTTCTTTTTTATTATTATTATTTTTTTTCATTTTTGATAGTCAAACCAATGTTTATGAGCCAATGTGATTATAAATTTATAATTGCCTAAAATTTTATATTTTCTAACTAATTAAATATATAACAGCACATAAAAAAACCTTAGATATAATAATAATAATAATAATAATAATAATAATACATCTTTAAAATAAAATCAAGTTCTTAAAAAAATATTTTTTAGGATTTATTCATATTTTTTCAATTTTTAATTTGGATAAAATTTGTTTGAGATGTTTCCAATAACATTAGCATATATATATCATCATGTGAAAACAAGGAAAACTATAGAATATCAATTCAACTAGACAAATGAAAGAGTTTTGAAATTAATACTAGAGAGAAAACTTAGAATTGAAATTATTGATCATCTTTGCCTTTGCTGTTTCCATTGCCGTCTCCCACAACCTCACTCTCGCTTATAGTTAAATAGAAGAAATTACGAAAACATAAAGCCCTAAATAGATACAACTTAAATCTACGCGAGTTTAATTTGTATGGTATGTGTTACGTGTTTTTTTTTTTTTTTGCTTTTTATTTTCTTATTAATTTGGGTTTGGGTTTTTTTTTTTTAAATTTTCTAACTCAACAAATTTTACCATACATTTTATATCTATATATAATACTATATCTATTTTTTTTTGGTCCCATCCAATCCTGAGCACTGAACCAATGACTTCATGAGATTGGCTCAGGTCCAGCTTTGATCATGGTGATAAAAGATGAATACATTCATCTTTAGTATTTTCATCAATTCGTTTCAAGATCAACACAAAGGAGGTAAATCATGAGCGACTACTAATCTTTGGAAAGTCCGACTTTAATCACAAATTGCAACTAAGTTGATATTCGTAGATTTGCAATAAAAAACAAGATTTGAATCCCTTAAATTTATGCCCCTTTAAAATTAATTCCACCCACTTAAATTCTTTTTATCTTCCTTTTATAAAATCATTGTCCTCACACTTACTGTCAGATTTATTATAATAAGATCAAGAATTAATTTTCATCGGTGCATGTCTTTAAAAAAAAAAAAATCCTTTTATCTCCTAGTTAATTTGAAGATCAATTATTGATATGGTGCATATTTTATGGGGTCAATATGATGAGATGGTTATGAGTTAATATCACAAGAGGGTCAGAGGTCAAGCTGACCTGGAGGTCGGGAAGGTTAAAAGTCAAGCTTTGGTGGCCGGTCCGAAATCTAGATGACGTGGAGGTCAAGCTGACAGGGACAACAGGGAGGTCAAAAGTCAAGCCTCGGTGGCCGGTCCGAAATCTAGATGACGTGGAGGTCGAGCTGACAGGGACAGCAGGGAGGTCAAAAGTCAAGCCTCGGTGGCCGCGTGGAGGTCAAGCTGACAGGGACAGCAGGGAGGTCAAAAGTCAAGCCTCGGTGACCGGTCCGAAATCTAGATGACGTGGAGGTCAAGCTGACAGGGACAGCAGGGAGATCAAAAGTCAAGCTTACGTGGCCAAAGTCAAAGTCTCAGCAGACGGGGTGGTCAAAGGAGGAGATTATAAGACCAGCCCTGATATTGAGTAATAAATGGGCCCGCGGGCCAGGTACAGTTGAGGACTAAGACTACAAGTAAACGGGTCTGGACACAGACCCCACATGCAGGTCGGGACATCCAAGCCAAGGATCACAGGTCTGGACACAGACCCAGCATGCAGGTCGGGACATCCAAGCCAAGGATCACAGGTCTGGACACAGACCCAACGTGCAGGTCGGGACATCCAAGCCAAGGATCAAAGGTCTGGCACAGACCCAGCGTGCAGGTCGGGACATTCAAGCTAAGGATCACAGGTCTGGACACAGACCCAGCGTGCAGGTCGGGATATTCAAGCCAAGGATCGCATATATGGACACAGACCCAGCGTGCAGGTCGGGATATCCAAGCCAAGGATCACAGATCTGGACACAGACCCAGCGTGCAGGTCGGGACATCCAAGCCAAGGATCACAGGTCTGGACACAGACCCAGCGTGCAGGTCGGGACATCCAAGCCAAGGATCACAGGTCTGACACAGACCCAGCGTACAGGTCGGGACATCCAAGCCAAGGATCACAGGTCTGGACACAGACCCAGCGGGCAGGTTGGGACGTACAGGCCATGGATAGCAAAACAGTAAATAGGTCGGAACATAGATCTAGCTGGCAGATCGGGATGTAGAGATCGTAAATCGCAGATGACAAAGGTAAGTCGGAATGCAAGCTTAAAACACAGATGAGGACATATAAGTCGGATAATAATATATAAAAGTAGGGTGGGTATAGATCTCAGAAGGCAGACTCGGCGTCCAGACGCTACAAGACGAACAAGCCAAGGAATCGTAACCGCTTGTCAGAGAATGTCAGAGAATAATCAACATATCATAGAATATTCTCACAGGCAGGGCTCATTACCCCTTTTGATTCCATCATCAGCCTATGAAAAGGTGCCACCTGTCATCCACCGCCAGACAAAGCCTGACAGCCGACATTCCCTGATACCCGTCAGACCCAGAAACTTTCGTTGCAGTATAAAAAGAGAGGCTTTGTCCCTTACGCAGGTACGCTCACTCGTCATTACTCACTAGTCTTTACTTTTCGTCTTTTCTCTGTGATTTCTGGGGAAAAGTACCTGACTTGAGCGTCGGAGGACTTGACCCGGTGACTTTTTCCCTGGTTTTTGGTCTCTAACGACTGGTGGATTCATCTGAGTGTGCGTAGAGCAACAACGTCATCGTCCTGGTCATCTATCGCCTTCGGCTGCCCGTGTGAACCTTTCTAGGAGGGTACCCGGTAGATCCAACGCTTCAACGACTCTCTGTCAACTTTCCGCACAACAAGGTTCGCCTTCATCCGACTCAGCTTCCGGACGGGATCAAATTTGGTACCGTCTATGGGAACACAATAACCTGTTCCGGAACGTGACGATGGAGGAGTCTGGCCGCATAAATGTCACGATGACTGCCGGAGAGTACGAGCTCTTCAAGGAGGCTAAGAGGCGAGCAGCCTTCAAGAAGCAAGCGACTGTTTCCCGACCACGACAAGCTCCTGTTGAAGCTTCCAAGGAGCCCCTCCCTATTTCAGATCGGGGTTCTAAAAGAAAGCAGCCCAAGGTATTTCCTCAAATTCCTTATCGTGAGCCTGACGTGGGATATTACCAGCCAGAGCCCCAAGGTCAAAGCCTCAAGAAGGAGCAGCCTCAAGCCTCCATGGCTGAAAGTTCCTTGCCGCGAGATTCGAAGAAGGGGAAGACCCTTATCGTACCTGAGGTATTCCCGGAAGATCCGGACGAGAAAGTACCTTTCTCGGCCAGGATTTTGAATGAAAGATTGCCCAAGGGTTATAGAGCCCCGTCGATCGGAGAGTATGATGGGAGCAAAGATCCGGAGGAGCACTTAAGAAAGTTTAAAATTGCAGCCCTGCTGCACCAATACAGTGATGCTGTCAAATGTAGAGTTTTCTTGAACACTTTAGCTGGCTCGGCTTTAAAGTGGTTTGACGGGCTACCTCAAAGGTCCATCATCTATTTTTTGGACTTCAAAACGGCTTTTTTGCGTCGATTTGCTAGCAGTAAGAAGTATCAGAAGATAGATCATTGTCTCTTCACTCTGAACAAGGGCCGACTGAGCCCTTAAGAAGTTACATCAACCGCTTTAATCAAGTGGCTCAGGATGTCCCCACTGCCACTTCAGAGATTCTGATGAGCGCCTTCTCTCATGGATTGGGAGAGGGAGAATTCTTCAGAGATCTCATCAAAAATCTTGCTCGGAATTTTGATGAGATGGTGTAAAAAGCTGCTTCCTACATCAAAGTGGAAGAAGCGCAAGCAGCTCGGAGGAAAGCTGAAAGACCACCTCCCTCTGCCAACAAGCAAGAAAGAAGGGTACCTCAACCACCTCCTCAACCTCTGCCGCGCGCCCAGGAGGCTAGACCTGCATTTCATCCCGGGCCGGAAGTCAGACCCGCACCTCGAGTTGTCGCTGTGCATGCTCCCCGACCAGGGCCATGGAATAATCGGTATTGTACCTATCATCAGTCACGTACGCATGATATTAATCATTGTTTTCAGTTCGCTCGAGACTCCAAGCGGGCTGCCGAGATGAGTTTACCTCCGCCCAAACTAGCCCTTCAATTGATCAAGATGATGGAGGAACAAAAGGGTGTGACTAGACAGGCTAGGCAATCTCACCCCGACCTTGCAGGACCCAGCACTCATCAACCTGGTCGAGGAAAGGAGCCCGAAAGATCACGGGAGGCTGAGAATAGAGGCAACGCTGCCGTCAGAGAGATTGGCATGATCTCTGGTGGGCCAACTGATGGAGATTCAGGAAGAGCACACAAGTCTCACGTTCGTCGCTTGGAGGTTCATGCCGTTGGATGCAGTCAAGAGCAAGCTGCTGGCCCGGTTATTAGCTTCAGGCCAGCAGACTTGGAGGGTTTAGAGTTGCCCCATGATGATGCCCTCATCATCAAAGCCATCATTGCCAATAGCCGAGTAGCTCGGGTTTTTGTTGACACTGGGAGCTCGGTCAACATTCTATTCAGGACCGCATTCTAAGATATGCAGATTGATGCTGCTGAACTCCAACCAGTGGCTACATCTTTATATGGATTTACAGGCAATGAAGTGAAGCCTATGGGTCAGATTAAGCTGGCCATATCTTTGGGCACCGAGCCGCTGGTGCGTACAAGGAGGAGCACTTTCATAGTAGTGGACTCCCCTTCTTCTTATAATGTCATTTTGGGAAGGCCTGCTCTGCATGAATTCAGAACTCCTGTCTCGACTTTCCACCAGAAAATTAAATTCCCTGTGGGCGAGCAGGTCGGCGAGGTTAAAGGAGAACAGAGGGTTTCTCGTCGGTGCTATATTGACATGGTCCGGATGGAGGCTCGGAAAAATCAAAGGATGCCAGATGGAGGTGTCCATGCTGTTCAAGAGGAGCCTCTGCCTATAGCCGAAGAACCCATCACCTGGGAAGAAGTACAACTACAAGCCGAGCGACCCGAAAGTTTGACCCGGATGTCAAGTGACCTGCCCTCTTCCCTCAAAGAAGAGTTAATTCAGTGTCTGATCTGCAACCGGGATGTCTTTGCCTGGTCTACTGAGCAGCTGCCCGGGGTTAAGCCGGAAGTGGCTGAACACAAGCTGCATTTATTACCAGATTCCAGACCTGTCAAACAAAAGAAAAGGAATTTTTCAGCAGACCAGAATAAAATAATAAGAGCCGAGGTAGATCAGCTCAGGAAGGCAGGACATGTTCGGGAGGTGCAGTTCCCATCATGGCTCTCCAATGTAGTCTTGGTAAAGAAGCCCAATAATAAGTGGAGAGTATGCATAGATTTCCGAGACCTCAACCGGGCCAGTCCTAAAGACTGCTATCCTCTGCCCCGGATTGATCAAATGGTGGACTCCACGGCTGGCTGCGAGAGGATATGTATGCTGGACGCCTACCGGGGGTATCATCAGATACCTTTAGCAAGGGAGGATCAAGAAAAGGTTAGCTTTATTACGGCTGACGATACTTTCTATTATACTGTCATGCCCTTTGGTCTCAGGAACGCCGGAGCCACATACGAACGAATGATGGATAAAATTTTCCGGGAGCAGATCGGGCGAAATGTGGAGGTCTATGTAGATGATATACTCATCAAATCCCCGCTGGCCGTGAACTTGATCAAAGATGTGGAAGAAACATGCAGGACTCTCCAGCAATATGGGATGAAGTTGAATCCCTTGAAATGCTTATTTGGAGCTAAAGGAGGAAAATTCTTGGGTTACCTGGTGACTGAGCGAGGAATAGAAGCCAATCCTGAAAAAGTTCAAGCGCTAAAGGATATGCAGCCTCCTCAGAATTTAAAAGAAACCCATAAGCTGGTCGGCAGAATAACATCCCTGTCAAGATTTATTTCCTGATCTGCAGACCGAGCTGCTCCTTTCTTCAAGGTGCTAAGGAATGCCTCCAAATTCCAATGGGATGAAGAATGCACCAGAGCTTTTGAAGAGCTGAAGAAGTATTTGGAGACTCTCTCATCCCTATTTAAGTCAGTTGTAGGAGAACCATTATGGGTCTACTTGTCGGCCACCCTTGAGGCTGTAGGGGTCGTGCTCGTTAAAGAACATGATAATGTACAACGGCCAGTGTACTTCTTCAGCCATTTATTGAAAAGAGCCGAGGCCCGATACACGACCCTCGAGAAGTTGGTTTACGGATTGGTCCTTATGGCTCGGCGGTTAAAACCCTATTTCTTATCGCATCCTATCACGATTTTGACTAATAGCACCATGGGAAGAGTGCTAACCAATGTAGAAGTGGCAGGACGGCTTATCAAATGTGCAACGGAGTTGGGAGAATATGATATACAGTATCAGCCGTGCACTGCCATTAAGGCACAGACCTTAGCAAATTTTTTAACAGAAATTCATCAGACCAACTCTGAAGAAACCTGGAAGGTCTACGTAGATGGATCTGCTAACCACCAGGGAAGCGGGGTCGGGGTCTTGATAATTGTTGGTTGCTACTCAGAAAACCTAATGGTTCCACTGTACAAAAATTTTGTACAAAGGTCTGAACATTTTCCTAGCTATCATGTGTTCTTTTAAATTAAACTTGGATCGCCTGCGGAACTTAACACGTTTGATCCAAAGTTTAATCTATTTGTTCTTTTAGGTTTAGACTCGGATCTCCTGCGGAACTTAACACGTTCGATCCAAATCACCTAGGTTATTAATTTCATTAAATATTAGTTTCCAGAATTGGCTCCCAGTACTGACGTGGCGAGGCACATGGCCTTCTTGGATATGGGAACAACCACCACCGACTAGACAAAGCCTTTTAAGGAAAGTTAATATTTAATTTTCTTAAATAACTTTAGGTCAACCGAAAAAAACAATCAAATCACAAGAAAAAGAAAAACAAAAGAACACAACATCGAAAACAAATTCAAAATACTAGAATCGCATGCCTCTTGTATTTGACATTTATTTCCAAAAATAACTAGTATGATGCGGAAAGGAAAAATACTAGTTATACCTTTTAGAAAAACCTCTTGAACTTCTACCGTATTCCTCTTCTAACCTCGGACGTTGTGTGGGCAACGATCTTCCGAGATGAGAAACCACCAAAGCACCTTCTTCTCCTCCTTGCTAGGTTCAGCCAAAACAAAAGCTTCACCAAGGATGAAGAAAAAACACCACCAATGCTCCAAGGGATGAAAGCTTTCTCTCCTTCTTCTCGAAGCTTGTATCCGGCCACAACTTGATCTCCAAAAGAAAGAAGAGGTTCGGCCACAACAAGGAGAAGAGAAATCTTGAAGGGGCCGGCCACACCAAGGAAGAAAAGAGGGAGAAGAATAATAAAAATTGTGTGTCATGAAGGCACCCCAACCCCTTCTTTTATATTCCTTGGATTTGGAAAATAAGGAAATTTAATTACAATAAAATTTCCTTAACTTTCCTTGATAACAATTAATTAAGAAAAATTAAATAAAATTTCCTAATCAATTGTATATGGCCGGCCACCTCATGGAGAGCAAATAAGATAATTTTCAATCAACAATTAAAAATTCCTTATTTGTCTTTGAAAATTTTAAAAAATAAAATTTCCCTTTAAAATCCCTTCATGGTTGATAAAAATAAATTTTAATAATTTTAATTTTTCTACATGTGAATAATTTACAAAGAGAAAAAATAAAATATCTTTCCTATCTACAAATAAGGAAAGAGATCTAATCTCTTTTCTTAATCTTTTGTAAAAGAGATATTTTAATTTTAATTCTCTCTAATAAATTACATCTTCCACATAAGAAAAATTTAAAATTAAAATTCTTTTAAATTTAATGGGGGCCGACCACCTAAGCTTGGGTTCAAGCTAGGGCCGGCCACCCATGAACCAAGGCTTGGCCGACCCTACCTTGAACCACAAGCTAGCTTGGCCGGCCCCTTCTCATGGGTATGAAGGTGGGTATAGTACTCTATAAATAAGAGGCTACGATAGGGACCGAGAGGAGGAATTGGTTTTGGTCTCCCGATAAAATTAAGCATCCCGTGTTCGCCCCGAACACACAACTTAATTTTATCAATAATAATTCATTCCACTAGAGAACTATTATTGAACTACCGCACCAATCCCAAATTACATTTTTGGGCTCCTTCTTATTATGAGTGTGTTAGTCTCCCTGTGTTTAAGATGTCGAATGTCCACTAATTAAGTGAGTTACTGACAACTCATTTAATTAATATCTTAATCCAAGAATAGTACCACTCAACCTTATCGTCATGTCGGACTAAGTCCACCTGCAGGGTTTAACATGACAATCCTTATGAGCTCATCTTGGGGACATTATCAACCTAGATTACTAGGACACAGTTTCCTTCTATAATCAACAACACACACTATAAGTGATATCATTTCCCAATTTATCGGGCTTATTGATTCATCGAACTAAATCTCACCCATTGATAAATTAAAGAAATAAATATCAAATATTTGTGCTTGTTATTATATTAGGATTAAGAACACACACTTCCATAATAACTGAGGTCTTTGTTCCTTTATAAAGTCAGTATAAAAGAAACGACCCCAAATGGTCCTACTCAATACACTCTAAGTGTACTAGTGTAATTATATAGTTAAGATAAACTAATTTCTAATTACACTACGACCTTCCAATGATTTGTTCTTTTCCATTTTGATCGTGAGCTACTGTTTATAATTTATAAGGTACTGATAACATCATCTTCTGTATGTGGCACCACATACTATGTTATCTACAATATAAATTAATTGAACAACTACAACTAAATGTAGACAATTTGACCAAATATGATCTTTATTCAAAATAAATGTTTACAAAAACTTAGGCTTTCAGTATACACTATAACAATCTCCCACTTACACTAATGACTAAGCTGCCATATTTTCTGCCATACATCTGATTCCCATTCCCTCCACATGCCGATCGTAAGCTTTTGCTGGAAGGGCCTTAGTGAAAGGATCTGCCAGGTTATCTGCTGATGCAATCTTGGCGATGACAACTTCTCCTCGCTTCACGATATCTCGTATCAGGTGGTACTTGCGCTCTATATGTTTACTTGCCTTATGGGCTCGTGGTTCCTTCGAGTTTGCAACAGCACCACTATTATCACAATAAATTGTGATGATTTTGGGCAAACCAGGAATCACATCTAAGTCCATTAGAAAGTTCCTGAGCCATACTGCTTCTTTAGCTGCCTCAGAGGCTGCTACATACTCTGCTTCCATGGTTGAGTCTGAAACGCATTTCTGCTTAACACTCCTCCATGCAATGGCTCCACTCTCTTAAAGTAAACACATAGCCTGATGTAGACTTACTGTTGTCCCTATCTGATTGGAAATCTGAATCCGTGTAACCCACAGGGAGCAAATCGTCTACTTGGTAAACTAACATATAATCTCTAGTCCTTCTCAGGTACTTTAATATATGCTTTACCGCAGTCCAATGTCCTTGTCCAGGGTTACTCTGATATCTGCTAACCATGCCCACGGTAAAATAGATATCAGGTCTCGTACATAGCATTTCATACATTAGGCTTCCTACAGCCGAAGCATAAGGAACTGCTTTCATGTCCTCTATCTCCTTTGATGTCTTCGGAGACATCTCTTTAGATAGAGCTACTCCATGCCTAAAAGGTAAGAAACCTTTCTTGGAATCCTGCATGCTAAAACGAGCAAGGATTGTATCTATATATGAAGCTTGAGACAAACACAACATTCTTTTCTTGCGATCCCTTATAACTTTGATCCCAAGAATGTGTGCACAATCTCCTAAATCCTTCATATCAAATTGTTTGGACAATCATACCCTTACGTCCGATAATACCTTGACATTGTTGCCAATTAACAAAATATCATCTACGTATAGTACAAGAAATACCACCACGTTTCCGTTACACTTCTTGTATACACAAGACTCATCCGGACACTGAATAAATCCATATGACTGGATTACTTCATTAAACCGGATATTCCAAGACCTTGAAGCTTGCTTCAGTCCATAAATGGACCGATTGAGATTGCACACTAGATGTTCTTTGCCTTTTTCAATAAACCTTTCTGGTTGCTTTATATGGATGTTCTCTTCAAGACTTCCATTAAGGAAAGCTGTCTTGACATCCATTTGCCAAATCTCATAATCCATATGAGCAGCAATGGATAAGAGTATCCGGATAGACTTAAGCATGACTACCGGTGAAAAGGTCTCCTCATAATCGATTCCCTCTTTCTGAGTGTACCCTTTCGCAACAAGCCTAGCTTTGAAGGTTTCTACCTTCCCGTTTGTCCCTCTTTTCCTTTTGTAGATCCACTTGCATCCAACGGCTTTTACACCATCAGGTGGTTCTACGAGCTCCCAGACCTTATTAGAGTACATAGACTCTATTTCAGAATTCATTGCCTTTTGCCAAGATGCTGCATCTATATCTTGGAGTGCTTCGTCATATGTTCGGGGATCAGGTTCATGTTTACCCGGGATCAAGTCCGAAGACTCTCCCAAAAACATGAATCTTTCAGGCTGCCTTACAACCCTCCCACTACGACGAGGCACAGTCTGTGGTTGTGTATCATGTGTGACACGTGTTGCAGTCTCTTGTGGTACTTCATCTTGTACTGTTGGTACTAAGGTAGACGTGTCCTCTCTAAGTTCTTCTAAAACAACTTTGCTACTGGGCTTGTGATCCATTATATAGTCTTCTTCTAAAAACTGGGCATTGGTGCTAACAATGACCTTCTGGTCTTTAGGACTATAAAATAAACCACCTTTCGTTCCTCTGGGATACCCCACAAACACACGAACTTCTGTACGAGATTCTAACTTATCAAGATCTGGTTTCAGTGCTGGACTACCCCAAATCCGAATATGTCTTAGACTGGCTTTTCGCCCATTCCACAATTCTGTGGGAGTAGAAGAAACCGATTTAGAAGGTACTAAGTTCGGAATGTACACTGCTGTTTCCAGGGCTCCCCAAAACGAATTTGGTAATTGAATAACTCATCATCGATCTAACCATCTCCATAAGAGTCCTATTCATTCGCTCACACCATTACATTGGGGTGTACCAGTGTGACGGTTGGGATTGAATCCGGCCTCGATAAGTAATTCCTAAACTCTCCTAAGAGGTATTCACCACCACGATCAGACCGTAGTGTCTTGATACTTTTACCTAGTCGTTTCTCCACATCAGCCTTGTATTCTTTGAACTTATCAAAGCACTCGGACATGTGGCGCATTAGGTAAATGTATCCGTATCTTGAATAATCGTCTATAAAAGAGACAAAATATTCAAAACCACCTCTTGCCTGAACAGACATAGGACCACACAAATCAGAATGAACCAATTCTAACACTTCTTTGGCTCTATACCCCTTGGCCTTGAAATGCCTCTTGGTCATTTTACCTTCGAAGCAAGATTCACAAGTTGGAAAATTTTCCAACTCTAATGAACCCAAAAGTCCATCGGCCATAAGCCTCTGAATCCTACTTAAGTTAATATGACCAAGCCTTAGATGCCAAAGATATGCTTGGTTCATTTCTGAAGGTTCTTTTCTCTTATTAGAGTTAGAAGATGAATTATAAATTTCTATGTTTTATTTTGTGGGAGAAATTGGATTTAAAGTATACAAATTGCCAACTAATGCACCAGAATAGATAATCACTTTATTTCTTTTAATAATTACATCATTACTAAAAGAAACTGAATATCCATCCAAAAACAGTTTAGAAACTGAAATTAAATTCTTTCTAAAACTGGGTACATAAAGACAATTTCTTAAAACCAAATTTCTATTTCTATTAAAAGATAAGTAGACGTCTCCCACTGCAATAGCCGCCACTTTAGTAGCATTGCCCATGTAGATGGTAATCTCTCCTTCAGTTAGTCGTCGGGTTTCCCGGAACCCCTGCAAGGAATTGCAGACATGATCAGTGGCTCCCGTATCTACACACCAGGTGTTGGTAGATAACATCGCTAAACATGTTTCAACTACTAGAGCATGAGATATACCTTTGTTGTTCTGATTCCAACGAGGACAATCCGCCTTCCAATGCCCTGATTGCTTGCAGATGAAGCACTTGCCCTTCGGCTTCTTCATTTCAGCTTTAGGTCCTGTACTCTGAGATTTATTCACTTTCTTTGCTGAACCAACTTGTTTCTTCTTCTTCTTTCCTTTCGGTTTAGAAGTAGAACCATTTTCAGTATAGTGAATATGAGAATTGTGATGAAACAATCCTTCTGCTGCCTGAAGTTCTGTCAGTAGTTCCGCCAATGAATATACCCTTTTGTTCATATTGTAATTCAGGCGAAATTGCTCAAAACTTCTAGGTAGTGTTTGGAGGATCATATCGATCTGGGTTTCCCCATCAATTTCTCCTCCAAGGATCTGTATTTCGTTCAGATAAGCCATAATCTTTAGGATATGATCCCTCACAGGAGTACCCTCTTGCATGGTGGCTGTCATTATCTTTCTCATGGCTTCTTGTCTAGAAGCCCGATCTTGATGACCAAAGAGTTCCTTGAGATTGTTCATAATATCATAAGCTGTTGGTAAATCTTGATGCTGATGTTGCAATACATTTGACATTGAAGCCAAAATGTAACACCGCGCCATCTCATCTGCCTTTACCCATTTCTTATGATATTCAATCTCCTCTTGGGTAGATTCACCAGTGGGTGCATCAGGACAAGTCTCAGTCAGTACAAACTTATAGCTTTCGGCAGTAAGAACAATGTCCAGGTTCCTTTTCTATGTAGTTAGGACCAGTAAGTCTATTCTGTTGAAGTATGATGGACAGTGGGTTGAAAGTCATCCTAAGAATCACAAATAACTTTTGGTCAGAACTCTAAATTTAGAATAATATTGATTCCTCAAACAATACTATTTTAAATTAACCAACACCTCAAAACACCGCGAATATTGTATGCCACGATAGTGTGGACGTATACAAATTCAGCATTTGTAAAAGGAGGGTTTTAACTCATTAATTTTATTATCTTGTCAACCTAACTTTTTGACAAATAAAATTAATAGTTAGTATCCTTTGATCACACGAATAATAGCAGTGACTCCAATGGGGAGGATACTATTAAACGTGCCTAAGTGAATACCACTACTTGACACTAAGTCCATTAATAAGATTGTGCCCCTTCCGATGGGGAAGATCACCTATAGTCATCCAAAATGGAAGTTTGTTCTAGTGATCCACAAACAAGCTCATCCGATATGGAGGAAGGCACTCAGAGCTAACGCGCAAGCTTGTTTGCATCACTTACAAACCAGTAATGGAGACAGTGGAATTTATTTAAATCCCTCTTCCACTTAGTTATTTATAAATGAGGAATTTTAACTATGCTAGCCTACTAAACATGTATACTAACATGCACACAGCACAATATAAAAGCAATAAATAGAAAATCTAATTTTCAACTATTACGGCTTTTATCTATGGTTGTCCTCCGTGTGTTGTCATCCCAAACTGCTGCCATATTTGGCCACCGCTACTGGGTCTAGTTGTCGCATCCATCTTGCTCCTTGTTCCGCTGTGCCTCTGGTCCTCAAAAGGTTCCACGCTTTGCAAGATTCGATCAGCGACATAATTAGAATTTTAATTTTTTTTTATCCTATATTCCTCGAAGGAATGTACATGTAAACTAGATCGAACATAAAATAAAAATTTACATCCATCGATCCTATATTCCATAAAAGGCATGTACATGTAACTAGATCAAAAATAAAATCCTAATAAAAACTAAATACAGCTCCTGCTGTATTTTATAATACAATCATGCACACACATATAAATGCCCTTGACATGTCCAAGGGTCCAATCACACACATAAAAAACTATAAGTCATAATAGTTGGATCCTGCATCCACAAAGTAAGCACATCCTACTATTAACCTGCCTAAATTATGTATGACATGTGCATAATTAAACTAATACCAAATACACAGAGGCAAAATCCTAGCTCTGATACCAATTGTTGGTTGCTACTCGGAAGACCTAATGGTTCCACTGTACAAAATTTTTTTACAAAGGTCTGAACCTTTTCCTAGCTACCATGTATTCTTTTAAATTAAACTTGGATCGCCTGCGGAACTTAACACGTTTGATCCAAAGTTTAATCTATTTGTTCTTTTAGGTTTAGACTCGGATCTCCTGCGGAACTTAACACGTTCGATCCAAATCACCTAGGTTATTAATTTCATTAAATATTAGTTTTCAGAATTGGCTCCCAGTACTGACCTGGCGAGGCCTTCTTAGATATGGGAACAACCACCACCGACTAGACAAAGCCTTTTAAGGAAAGTTAATATTTAATTTCCTTAAATAACTTTAGGTCAACCGAAAAGAACAATCAAATCACAAGGAAAAGAAAAATAAAAGAACACAACATCGAAAACAAATTCGAAATACTAGAATCGCATGCCTCTTGTATTTGGTATTTATGTCCAAAAATAACTAGTATGATGCGGAAAGGAAAAATACTAGTTATACCTTTTAGAAAAACCTCTTGATCTTCTACCGTGTTCCTCTTCTAACCTCGGACGTTGTGTGGGCAACGATCTTCCGAGATGAGAAACCACCAAAGCACCTTCTTCTCCTCCTTGCTAGGTTTGGCCAAAACAAAAGCTTCACCAAGGATGAAGAAAAAACACCACCAATGCTCCAAGGGATGAAAGCTTTCTCTCCTTCTTCTCCAAGCTTGTATCCGGCCACAACTTGATCTCCAAAAGAAAGAAGAGGTTTGGCTACAACAAGGAGAAGAGAAAGCTTGAAGGGGCCGGCCACACCAAGGAAGAAAAGAGGCAGAAGAATAATAAAAGTTGTGTGTCATGAAGGCACCCCAACCCCTTCTTTTATATTCCTTGGCTTTGGCAAATAAGGAAATTTAATTACAATAAAATTTCCTTAACTTTCCTTGATAACAATTAATTAAGAAAAATTAAATAAAATTTCCTAATCAATTATATATGGCCGGCCACCTCATGGAGAGCAAATAAGATAATTTTCAATCAACAATTAAAAATTCCTTATTTGTCTTTGGAAATTTTAAAAAATAAAATTTCCCTTTAAAATCCCTTCATGGTTGATAAAAATAAATTTTAATAATTTTAATTTTTCTACATGTGAATAATTTACAAAGAGAAAAAATAAAATATCTTTCCTATCTACAAATAAGGAAAGAGATCTAATCTCTTTTCTTAATCTTTTGTAAAAGAGATATTTTAATTTTAATTCTCTTTAATAAATTACAACTTCCACATAAAAAAAATTTAAATTTAAAATTCTTTTAAATTTAATGGGGGCCGGCCACCTAAGCTTGGGTTCAAGCTAGGGCCGGCCACCCATGAACCAAGGCTTGGCCGGCCCTAGCTTGAACCACAAGCTAGCTTGGCCGGCCCCCTTCTCATGGGTATAAAGGTGGGTATAGGTGGGTATAGTACTCTATAAATAAGAGGCTACGATAGGGACCGAGAGGAGGAATTGGTTTTGGTCTCCCGATAAAATTAAGCATCCCGTGTTCGCCCCGAACACACAACTTAATTTTATCAATAATAATTCATTCCACTAGAGAACTATTATTGAACTACCGCACCAATCCCAAATTACATTTTTGGGCTCCTTCTTATTATGAGTGTGTTAGTCTCCCTGTGTTTAAGATGTCGAATGTCTACTAATTAAGTGAGTTACTGACAACTCATTTAATTAATATCTTAATCCAAGAATAGTACCACTCAACCTTATCGTCATGTCGGACTAAGTCCACCTGCAGGGTTTTGTTGGTTGCTACTCGGAAAACCTAGAGGTTCCACTGTACAAAAAATTTTGTACAAAGGTCTGAACCTTTTCCTAGCTACCATGTGTTCTTTTAAATTAAATTTTGGATCGCCTGCGGAACTTAACACGTTTGATCCAAAAACTTAATCTATTTGTTCTTTTAGGTTTTGACTTGGATCTCTTGCGGAACTTAACACGTTCGACCCAAGTTACCTTAAGTTATTAATTCCATTAAATATTAATTTTCATAATTGGTTCCCAGTACTGACGTGGCGAGGCACATGACCTTCTTGGATATGGGAGCAACCACCACCGACTAGACAAAACCTTTTATGGAAAGCTAATATTTAATTTCCTAAAATAACTTTAGGTTAACCGAAAGGAACAATCAAATCACAAGGAAAAGAAAAAAAAAACAAAAGAACACAACATCGAAAAACATATTCGAAATCCTAGAATTGTAAGCCTCTTGTATTTGGTATTATTTCCAAAAATAACTAGTATGATGCGGAAAGAAAAATTACTAGTTATACCTTCTAGAAAGACCTCTTGATCTTCTACCGTATTCCTCTTCTAACCTCGGACGTTGTTTGGGCAACGATCTTCCGAGATGAGAAACCACCAAACACCTTCTTCTCCTCCTAGCTAGATTCGGCCAAAACAAGAAAGCTTCACCAAGGAAGAAGAAAAACACCAACCAAGCTCCAAGGGATGCAAGCTTTCTCTCCTTCTTCTTCTTCTTCTCCAAGTAGTATCCGGCCACCACAAGAGCTTCAAGGGAGATGAAGAATTCGGCCACCACAAAGAGGAAGAGAGAAAGAGAGGATGACCGGCCACAACACCAAGGAAAAGAGGGAGAGAACAATAGAAGTTATACCATGAAGGCACCCCTACCCCTTCTTTTATATTCCTTGGCTTTGGTAAATAAGGAAATTTATTTATAATAAAATTTCCTTAACTTTCCTTGACAACAATTAATTAAGAAAAATTAAATAAATTTTCCTAATTAATTGTATGTGGCCGGCCACCTCATGTAGAGCAAATAGGATAATTTTAATCAACAATTAAAACTTCCTTATTTGTCTTTGGAAATTTTAAAAAATAAAATTTCCTTTTAAAATTCCTTCATGGTTGATAAAAAGAAATTTCTATAATTTTAATTTTCAACATGTGAATAATTTTTCAAAGAGAAAAAATAAAATATCTTTCCAATCTACAAATAAGGAAAGAGATCTAATCTCTTTCTTTTAATCTTTTGTAGATCTTTTAAAGAGAGATATTTTAATTTTAATTCTCTGTAATAAATTATATCTTCCACATAATAAAAAATTAAAATTAAAATTCTTTTTAATTTAATGGGGGCCGGCCACCTAAGCTTGGGTTCAAGCTAGGGTTAAAGCTAGGGTCGACCACCCATGAACCAAGGCTTGGCCGGCCCTAGCTTGAACCACAAGCTAGCTTGGTCGGCCCCCTTCTCATGGGTATGAAGGTGGGTATAGGTGGGTATAGTACTCTATAAATAAGAGGCTACGATAGGGACCGAGAGGAGGAATTTGTTTTGGTCTCCCGATAAAATTAAGCATCCCGTGTTCGCCCCGAACACACAACTTAATTTTATCAATAATAATTCATTCCACTAGAGAACTATTATTGAACTACCGCACCAATCCCAAATTACATTTTTGGGCTCCTTCTTATTATGAGTGTATTAGTTTCCCTGTGTTTAAGATGTCGAATGTCCACTAATTAAGTGAGTTACTGACAACTCATTTAATCAATATCTTAATCCAAGAATAGTACCACTCAACCTTATCGTCATATCGGACTAAGTTCACCTGCAGGGTTTAACATGACAATCTTTATGAGCTCATCTTGGGGACATTATCAACCTAGATTACTAGGACACAGTTTCCTTCTATAATCAACAACACACACTATAAGTGATATCATTTCCCAACTTATCGAGCTTATTGATTCATCGAACTAAATCTCACCCATTGATAAATTAAAGAAATAAATATCAAATATATGTGCTTGTTATTATATTAGGATTAAGAGCACACACTTCCATAATAACTGAGGTATTTGTTCCTTTATAAAGTCAGTATAAAAGAAATGACCTCAAATGGTCCTACTCAATACACTCTAAGTGTACTAGTGTAATTATATAGTCAAGATAAACTAATTCCTAATTACACTCTGACCTTCCAATGATTTGTTCCTTTCCATTTTGATCCTGAGCTACTGTTTATAATTTATAAGGTATTGATAACATCATCTTCTGTATGTGACACCACATACTATGTTATCTACAATATAAATTAATTGAACAACTACAACAAATGTAGATGATTTGACCAAATGTGGTTCTTTATTCGAAATAAATGTTTACAAAAGCTTAGGCTTTCAGTATACACTCTAACAGGTTTAACATAACAATCCTTATGAGCTCATCTTGGGGACATTATCAACCTAAATTACTAGGACACAGTTTCCTTCTATAATCAACAATATACACATACACACTATAAGTGATATCATTTCCCAATTTATCGGGCTTATTGATTCATCGAACTAAATCTCACCCATTGATAAATTAAAGAAATAAATATCAAATATATGTGCTTGTTATTATATTAGGATTAAGAGCACACACTTCCATAATAACTGAGGTCTTTGTTCCTTTATAAAGTAGTATAAAAGAAACGACCCCAAATGGTCCTACTCAATACACTCTAAGTGTACTAGTGTAATTATATAGTTAAGATAAACTAATTCCTAATTACACTATGACCTTCCAATGGTTTGTTCCTTTCCATTTTGGTCGTGAGCTACTGTTTATAATTTATAAGGTACTGATAACATCATCTTCTATATGTGGCACCACATACTATGTTATCTACAATATAAATTAATTGAACAACTACAACTAAATGTAGACAATTTGACTAAATGTGATTCTTTATTCAAAATAAATGTTTACAAAAGCTTAGGCTTTTAGTATACACTCTAACAATAATATCTCCCCAGGGAGATATACTCCAATTGGCGGTCCGATTAAATTTTCGAGCCACGAATAATGAAGCAGAATACGAGGCTTTGTTGGCAGGGCTGCAAGCAGCCCGGCATGTAAGGGCAGCCCGGGTAATCATTTATTCAGACTCCTAGTTGGTGACTCAGCAAGTAATCGACAACTTTATGATAAATTGTGATAAATTACAAGTGTACCGAGAAGCTTATGAGAAGATGAAAGAGGACTTCGTATAAGTCACAATGACCAAGATTCCTAGGTCGGAAAATGAGAGGGCAGATGAGCTTGCAAAGATGGCCAGTTCCTTGACTACTTGGGTGTTGGATCGGTCAATGGCATAAACTTTTCTGATAGCCTAGATAGATCTGCAAAATAATAGAGAAGCAACTATTGATTGACGGGCACCCATGATCAATTATCTCAGACAGGAGATCTTACCGACCGACCCAGAAGAATCACGATTGATAAGGAAGCAGACCCATGCTTATGTCATGATCAGGGACCAGCTCTACAAGAGGTCCTTTTCCCGACCCTTACTTAAATGTTTGAGTATGGAGGAGGCCGACCAGGTCTTGCGAGAAATACATCTGGGATGCTGTGGCAACCATGTTGGTGGTCGAACATTATCTCGTAAGGTACTCCTGGCCGGGTATTTCTGGCCTACTTTACAGAGGGATGCTCATAAGTTGGTGAATACCTGCTTGTCCTGCCAGAGACATCAAAATTTAACACATCGACCTACGGCCATACTAAGAACATCTATAGTTTCATGTCCTTTTGATCAATGGGGCATGGATATTGTGGGACCATTTCCCATGGCACCAGGTCAAAGACGTTTCTTACTGGTAGCAGTGGATTATTTTTCCAAGTGGGTGGAAGTAGAGGCCCTAGAAAGGATCACAGAAGATGCTGTCATACCATTTCTATGGAAGAACATCCTTTGCAGATTTGGTATTCCCCACAAACTGGTGTCAGACAACGGCAGACAATTTCAAGGGCAAAGAATCCAGGCCTGGTGCAAGGGGTTTGGCATCACTCAAGCCTTCACTTCTGTAGCATATCCACAAAGCAATGGTCAGAGCGAGGTGGTTAACCGAGAAATAGTACGAGGTCTGAAGGTCAAGCTGGATCATGTGGGCGACAATTGGGTGGAAGAGCTGCCAAGCATTCTGTGGGCCTATCGTACAACACCTTGGGAAAGTACAGGTCTGACACCCTTCCACTTGGTTTATGGCAATGAAGTAGTCGTACCTATAGAAATCGGAGTGCCTTCGGCCAGGAGGACATTATATGATGAAGAAAACACAGAACGGAGGTTGGCTGAGCTAGATCTTATTAGCGAAACCCGGGACAGAACGGCGGCTCGGCTGGAGGCCTATCGACAAAGAATGAGATAAAACTATAACAGAAGAGTGATTCCTCGGTTCTTTGGAGAAGGAGATCTGGTTTGAAAGCAAATCAAGCCAGTGGGGGACGTGACCAAGCTAGCACCTCAGTGGGATGAGCCTTATAAAGTCATCAAAACGTTAGCATCCGGAGCTTATTATTTACAAGATGATCGAGGCAAGAAGTTAGATCGACCATGGAGCGCTAACTATTTGAGACCTTACAGAATCTGAAGGGGAGTACAAAGAAGAGTAAGCCGGGCTATGAGCTGAGCTGTTGCCTAATTAACAGACCTGGTAAAAGCCAGATCGGAAAGAGCGATGTGGGGGTATAAGAGCGGAAAATGTATATCTTAATATTCTTTTCGGACGACTAAACCATTCTGACAAAAATAAGTTACTGTAAGTGGAAAAATAGCAAAGTACTTTACAAGAGATTGTTATTATATACAAGTAGTTAAGGAAAGATCACTTGAAAGGAGCAAAAATTTCATCTGGGATCTTTTTAAGGATCCGGTTATGGTCTAAAAATTCAGGAGGTGGAATTGACTTTAAGTAGTGGTGCTCATAAAGTTGACGCAAAGCCCCGGCGACACCATAAGTAACAGAAGTGGAGAAGCGCTGCCCTGCTTAGGTGCAGAATTCTGGAGAACGCAAGTACAAAGCGCGGCTCTGTTGACAGCGATCGTTTTCTCCTTCTTTATAAAGGGTCAAAGCTATCGATACTCCTTCTGTAGTAGCCCGAGCCCGAGCCAGTTCATTCAGGGTGGTGGCCAGTTCTTCTGCTTGGGAGGTCAATTGGGCCTCCTGAGATTTCAACTTATTGTCTTGCTCCTGCGCTATAGTCTCAGTAGCACGCAGCTTCTGAGCCAGTTGATCCATAGCTCGTTGATGCTCTAAAGCTTGTTGATCTATACTCTGCTGGTGCACAATATCAACTCGACTTTGCTTTTCCTGGAGATCTTTAAGTTCATGGTTGGCTCGCGCTAGGGATACTTCTAGACTGTTTTTCTTTTTGGTCAAATCTTTTATCTCGACCCGCAAAGTATGGCTAGCTTGGGCAGGATCATTCAATTGCAGTTCCAGTTCAGCAACCTGGTCCTGCAGCACCTTATTCTGATAATAAATAGCGTGGAAGGAATTGTTCACTGCCATAGACTCTGCGCAAGCCTGGGGCATATAAGAAGTATCTGATAAGAGCGGGAAAGACAACAGTGGGAGAAATCTTCAAAGTTTACCTTGATATACAGCTCGGAGAATTTGTCCATCTGGGCCAGGGGAGGCAAGGAGTTCATGTGCTGCATACTTTCTTCCCATAAAGTGGCCAGACGACCTTTTATCCTGAGGAAGCTGGTGGGAACATCTGCTCGTGACCATAGCCTCTCTTCAGAAGGGACATTAGTACAGTAATAGTAATGAGTAAGCGGGGGTGGTTTTGAGGGTATCGCGGCTGAGCCAGAAGGAGCTGAAGGAGGCTCCTGAGAAGGCGCTGGTGGTGGGGTAGCTGAAGGGCGTTCTGAGGGCCCAGCGGCTGAGCCAAGAGGAACTGAGGGCCCAGTAGTGGGGCCATAAGGAGCTGAAGGAGACTCCTGAGAAGGCACTGGTGGTGGGGTAGCTGAAGGGCGTTCTGAGGGGCCAGCTTCGCCTCCCTGAGGTTGCTGCGATATGGAAGGATGAGCTAACGGAGGCTCGACCTAAGTGTCGGATGGAGTAGGGGAATCATTTACCTGGCTCGGGATTGGAGGCGGAGTCACCATGGGAGGTGGAGGAGAGGCAGCTGCGGCTGGAGGAGGACAAGGGACAGAAGAAGGGCCTGAGTCGGACACAGGGCGAGAGGCTCGACGTTGACGTCTCTGAGCCAGCGGCTGGCCATCCGAATCAGAATCATCGGAAGGTGATCGAGCCCTGCGTCTAGAAGGAGAAGGGGCATCCGGGCTCAAGTGGTCATTTGTGGAGCGGGCCCGGCGAGCTGCTTGAGAAGCTTCTTTGAAAGCAGGGCTTGCATAAGAAACGTTGCCTGACCTTCTACCACGGCCCCGACCAGGGACATAGGTAGTTGGAGGAGGATTAGCTTATTGGAGAGGTGTCGAGGTAATAGGCCATGCTGCCCGGGGGGCTCGTGGGCGAACAGGGGCGGCCGGCCGGGGTGGACGCGCAGTCCGCAGGCGAGTAGGGCGAGCCAAGGGAGCAGGTCGGATACCAGAAGACCCTCGTTGAGCAGGTCAGGATGGAGGATTGGCCGGGGAAGCCCCACCGATGGAAGTCGAAGATGAGTGGGGGAGTGCTCTTCTATGCAAGATAACTCGGCCACGCCTCATTATTTCCATATCGGACAGAGGAAGAGGCTGAACCTCCGAAGCATGAGTTAAGACTTCAGTTGTACAGGATGGAATAGAAAGTCGGCAATAGTATAAAAAATGCTTATGAAATGGTAACAGAATGAAAAGGAAGGCTTACCCAAGGAACGAGGTGTCTCAGGAGTAAGATAACTCAGGCGGAAATAGGCTAACAACTCTTCAGATAATAAACGTGTCAAATTCAGCTGCCAGCTGACTAAGCGAGACGAGGCCTCTATGTAGGAGGTATCAAGGTGAAATTCCCCTAGTTCTGGAGATGAAGGAAGTAACAGTTGCCATCGCAAAGGCCACTCCACCTCGTGAGGAAATCTAATGAAGAAAAATTTGTTCCTCCAGTTCGGGTCGGAAGGCGATAGGGATGAGAAAAAGGTAGTTCGAAGACGAGGTTGAAAGCGGAATGTGCTCTCTTCCTGGCGCTGGAGGGTGAAGAAGCAATGGAATAAGTGGGCGGACCAGGATAGTTCACACACATCGCACAACACTACAAAGCCACAGAGGATCCTTATAGAGTTTGGTGTTAGTTGTCCCAGGGAGATCCGGAAGTGGCGGCATACGTCGGAAAAGAAAGGATGAAGAGGAAGACGAAGGCCAGCCACAAAGTGCTCTTTGAAGAAAGTGCAATATCCATGGGGAGGATCAAAAAATTGATGTATCCCGGTAGGAATAGCGCAGGTCATGTGTATTATCCTCGACTCCGTAAGTATAGCGCAGGTCATGTACACATGCGATAGGACTACATGTGTATTATCCTCGACTCCGTAAGTATAGCGCAGGTCATCCCGATCCAATTCATCGAAAGTGGACGAGCCAGGATAGTACACCGCCGCCAAAGAAGGAAGAAAAGAAGGGAAGACCATGAGAAAAAGGAACAAAAGGAAGAAAGATCAAGCGGAAAGCTATCGACGCAAAAGCAGGAGGATCAGAAGTAAGGAGGGATTCAAGCAAAAGGAAGAAGAAAAGGACATGAAACGCTTGAAGGCGAAAGCGAGGAGAATATTTATAGCCGCCGGGCAAAGGGACAATTTCGTCAGACTATCATCCATCGAAGCAAAATAATGGGCAGGAACAAAGAGAGCCGAATGATCTTCCTCGGAAATAACGCCCAAGGGCATATTTGGAAAAGTACCTGCGCGAAGTACGAAGAGGTTGATCTCGGGAAAAGATATGAACAACTGTCTTAGAAAAGTGCCCTCGCTTTCCCGGGCTGGGACTTAACTTTTAATTCCCCGGTCTTTGTCTATCCAGACCTGGATCACGAGGGAACCCGGTCTGGACTTAATTCTTAATTTCCCGGTCTTCGGTTATCCATACCTGTAATGCGAGGCAAAGGACAGATCGAAGAGTAGGACCGAGGCAGGGGGATCAGCAGAGAAAGGCAAGGAAAGCAGGTCGGGGCAATAGAAGGATCCCCGACCGGGGGTAAATGAGACCTAAAATAGATGGCCAAATTATACACAAGGCCTTAGGGCATTTCAGGCGGGCAATATACAAGACTATCAACAATAGAGCAAACCTACTGTTAGAAGATTAATATGCTAAGAGACTAGCGAGAGCCCGCGGTCAAGTGGTATCATGAGAAGGATAAACAAGCTAAAGTGAAGATAAATCAACAAATAAGTTGAAAGAGAGTTTATCAGTACATCAAAAAGTGCATAAAAGTGTATTACATATGGCCATCTTAGGGATTATCGTCAGCGGGGTTGGGATTATCTTCAACAGGGCCAGCAGGGTGCTCAGGGGGGCAGGACGTAGAATCGGCCGGAGGCTCAGGAAGGAGTAAGAAGTCGTCATCATCCTTGAAGGTGGGAAGTGAACCATCTGGAATCTCTCTCATCAGGCGATCAGTATCTAAGAAGTCCTCTGAGGGGGCAGCACGAAGTAAATTCTGCTTAAACATTTGTCGAGCCCCGCCACCAGCACCACAACAGAGCAGGAGATGCATCAAACCCCCTATCTTCCTCAAGAAGAAGGGGGAGGAGACGTATGCTTGCCTGTACGCTCATAGACGACCCACTTCCCCCTCCTGGTATTCAGTCAATTCTGCCTGGACCTTCTCCGTATCAGCTCGGGCCTTTTCTGCCTCTGCGCGAGCCAAAGTCAAATGCTGCTGATCCTGAGAAATGTTTTCTTGAGCTTTCAGAAGGTCGGCCTGCATTGATTTAATGGTCGCTTGGCTGGTTTCCCACTGGTTGCGAAGGGATTTCTCCCGGTCTGAACTAGAGGCCAGTTGACCCTGGACATCAGCTAAAGTCTTTTGAAGGGCCTCCTTGGTTTCCTACAGACTTGCCAACCTGGCGTCCTTTTCGTCCATCTCCGCCACCAGCGAACGACGCCTCTCTGCCTCAGAAGATAATTTGGACTCGCTTGTCTGCAGAGGTGCTTCCAAAGCCTTTATCTTGTCAAAGGCTGCATGAGAAATATTGTGGGCAGACTCCGCATACTCCCCAATCAATCGAAGATAGTGTGCTAGGTCTCCAGGAGTCGGGTTAAGGGGATCGCGGGGAGTTAGTGGCAATTCTATCTCCTCAAGACGAGCCTTTAATACTTCATTCTCCTTCTGTAAGCGGGAGGCATACTGAATGACACTTAGATTGGTGGAGCAGACCTGTGTTAAATATAGGAGGAAAAATTATAAAAGGTTTCAGCAAAAGAGCATGAAGATAAGAAGACTTACAGAAACCATTTGGCAAGCCGCTTGATCTAACCCTTCCATCGGGGGATTCTTCCAAAACTTTCGATGGCCTGAGCGCCAGGAGGCCGCTAAGTTTCCCTCTAATTCAACCAGGGCAACTGGGGGAGGAGCCTCTTCTGCAATTCCTTTGGTGGCGACTGATTCTGTGGAAGAAGGTAGGCGCCAAGAGTCAGTAAATGAATACTTCTTGCGAATTTTCCTTCGCGACCTAGAAGTAGAGGTAGGAGCAGCTAATGGAAGGGTGGCAGACTGAGTCGCAGAACTCCCGGGCTGGTTCGTTAAAGGAAGGGGTAACTGCCCGGGAGAAGAGGCTTTAACAGGAACAGAGGTCTGATCGGATGTTATAGCCAGACCGGGGGTCAGGGCAGATATTTGGGGTGACACAACGGGAGTCTCCGACACCAACATAACGGGAGCCTCCGACTCCAAAGCAATCTCCCGGTCAGGAGTAGAGTCCCTAGCTTCCGGAGAATGAGGAGCAGCAACAGAGCGGCGGCTAGGAGGAGGTGGGGGTGATGCCAGAGTTGCTGGAATGACTCTCTTCCTTTTACGCTGGAGCTTTAGACGTTTGGCTGGTGGGGGAGGGGCAGCTCGCTCTTCCTCAGCCTGCTCTATAGTAGCCAGGTCTTCTACCACAAAGGCTGGGTCCTCTACAGGAGCCGCATTCAGAGGGAGGGCCGAAGAAATTTCCTCCTGGATCGGCGCAAGGGGGGCTAGCTGTGGAGCAGAAGGAGCAGACTGTGAGGCAAAAGAGCCAGACTGAGAAGAAGCTGCCAAACCCTTAGTAAGCTCCGCACCTAAAGCTTTTAAGTAGGAGACAAATTAACACTTTACGTCGGAGGAGTACGCTCGGAGCATGGCAGCCTCTGCAATAAGAAAGAAAGAAACCTCAGTTAGCGAAGAGTAGAGGAGAGGAAAATAGGGTCTTACCAAACGGAGCCCCTATGTCTGCCCGAACAAGGCTGAGCCCAAACAAATACAGAAAGCCTTCCAACAGTAATATAGAAAGGCTAACGCTCACGCCTTGTAATTTTTCTGAAGCGACATTACAGGAGGGCTGGTGTTGATGCACAGGAAGGTTGGAAGGGATGTCCGAGCTCCACTGGGTCAGCCCGACCAGAGGCTCGGGGAATCTAACAAAGAAGAAACGGGATTTCCACCCCTTGTTGGAGGAGGCCATATCAGAAAAAAACTTATAGCCAGGCCTAGCCTGTACCATAAACACTCTTGGCTCTGAGCGTTTGAAATAATAGAAATGGTGAAAGAGTTGAACAGTCAGGGGTAGTTGGTATACGCGACAAAGAATGGCAGTGTCGCGAACTGCTCTAAAGAAGTTGGGAGCAAATTGGGAGATGCAGATGCCAAAGTATTCGCTCAGGGAGGAAATAAAGGGATGGATGGGAAAACGAAGGCCTCCTAAAAATATGGTCTCTAAAAATGGTCATGAAACCTTTTGGAGGGTTGGCAGGGTGTTCATGCCGCGTAGGAACTCTGAGTTCGTAATCGTCACTAAGTCGCAGGTCCGAGCGAATCACAGATAGGTCGTGATCGTCTATATCCGAAATGAAGCACGAATACCAAAGAGTGGTCTTACCGTCAGCCATTATCAAGATAAAGAAGGTTGTAGAAAAGATCAGTCGAGGGGAAAAAGAGCACCAGACGGGAAGAGCCTAGAAGGGGAAGGGCAGAGACGCCGGAGAAGTCGAAGTAACAGAAAGAAGAAGGCAGTCAAAATGCGCAAGGTAATGACTGCGGACTGCCTTTAGGGTTTATAAAGGGAGTTCTCTTAGGGAATATCGAAAAGAGATGTCGAGTATCTTTTTGGGTGAAGCGCCTAAAGTCGTCCGATCGACGAGGGACATGTTCTTGTCAGAAAGCGTGTACAAAAAGGAGTGGCGCAGGTGCGTCATCCTGCATAAGCAATAAAGGCATGGGACAGGTGTCGATCCCCTAGGAGCCGTATTAATGATGGACGTGATAAGGAAATCATGAGATGAAGCAGGAGTACGGAAATGCTTACCATACGATTTTCTAGGGAACCAGCGAAGAAAAGTAGTGGGAAAGAAATTCAAATGCGGCGAGGCCAAGGCTGAGTAAGATTCTAATATGGTTATCCTCACAGCACCACTAATGGTATATTTCTTGATGACAGACGAAGTCAAAACTCTTCAAGCAATTCCTGGTCGGGAGATCGACCCCCAGGTCGGTAGCATCTATCCTGGTCGGGAGATCGACCCCCAGGTCGACAACATCTATCTTGGTCATGAGATCACTCTCCAGGTTTGCAACGTATATCTTGGTCGGGATATACCTTCCCGGTCGGCTGTCCCAGACTCTCGCCCCAGTGCGAGTTATAAGTGAGCATGACTCTTACGCTCAATGTATTTCCCGGTCGGCTGTCTCAGACTCTCGCCCCAGTGCGAGTTATAAGTGAGCATGACTCTCACGCCCAACGACCTGCCCGGTCAGCTGTCCCAGACTCTCGCCCCAGTGCGAGTTATAAGTGAGCATGACTCTCACGCCCAACGACCTTCCCGGTCAGCTGTCCCAGACTCTCGCCCCAGTGCGAGTTATAAGTGAGCAAGACTCTCACGCCCAACGACCTTCCTGTCGTCGAACTCTCGCCCCAGTGCGAGTTATAAGTGAGCAAGGCTCTCACGCCCAACGACCTTCCCAGTCGGTTGTCCCAGACTCTCGCCCCAGTGCGAGTTATAAGTGAGCATGACTCTCACGCCCAACGAACTTCCAGGTCGGCTGTCCCAGACTCTCGCCCCAGTGCGAGTTATAAGTGAGCATGACTCTCACGTCCAACGACCTTCCCGGTCGGCTGTCCCAGACTCTCGTCCCAGTGCGAGTTATAAGTGAGCATGACTCTCACGCCCAACGACCTTCCCGGTCAGCTGTCCCAGACTCTTGCCCCAGTGCGAGTTATAAGTGAGCATGACTCTCACGCCCAACAACCTTCCCGGTCGGCTGTCCCAGACTCTCGCCCAGTGTGAGTTATAAGTGAGTATGACTCTAACGCCCAACGACCTTCCCGGTCGGCTGTCCCAGACTCTCGCCCCAGTTCGAGTTATAAGTGAGCAAGGCTTTCACGTCCAACGACCTTCTAGGTCGGCTGTTCCAGACTCTCGCCCCAGTGCGAGTTATAAGTGAGCAAGGCTCTCACGTCCAACGACCTTCTAGGTCGGCTGTTCCAGACTCTTGCCCCAGTGCGAGTTATAAGTGAGCATGCTCTCACGACTAACAACTTTCTTAGTCAGGGAAAGGAATATCTCAATCAGTATTCCATATACTCACTGAGGTACCATGCAACGAGCCAAGTTCTCATAGCAGACTAGTCAGCAAGCTGTATTCAAGGGTTCTCGCCGCATATGAGATGTTACCAACAACATCCTCAAGCATCTAGTGGGTTTTGGTTAAAGGTTCGTAGGGTACGAGGTAAAATGGGGTAAGTCAGCTATTTTTATTACTGCTATTTCTGCTAGAAATATTAGACAAATACAGGTGTTATATAAAAGCATGACGATACCCAAAGCATATAGTGTGAGGTTATACTACCATAAATGGAACGTAGGAAACAGATTTTTGTTCTGTGATATCAGAAGTACATTTGTCAAGGGTTTACATGGCTACCAGAGCCAGAGGCTTGATCCTTCCTAGTTAAATGAGCTCGGACTTTAATCAGATCTTCTGTAAGGAGATCGATGGTACGCTTCAGTTGCCCAATGGTCTCATCTTCGATCCGCTTTTCCTCTTCTAGAAGAGCCACTTCATCCTCATGCTTCCTTTTCAAGTAGACAATATATTGAAACTGACTTTGGAAGTCCGATTGAGCTTGATGCTTAAGAGCGATTTCAGCTCGGGTTCGGGACTTGGCGGCCAGCCAGAGGCTTTCCATTTCATGAGTAAGAGACGTTTGGAGATCTCGGGTTGCGGTAATCTCTTGTAGGATTTCTTCTTTCTGAGCCAGCAGTTCCGTCAAAGCGACAATTTGTTGAAGCGAGACTTCCTCTTTTTGAGCCGATAACTCCAGCAGATGGGAAGTTTGCCGAAGTAAAGAAGCAAGTTCGCTAGGTTCTGAGGTAGTTTCCATGGAAACGGGATATTGCATCAACAAGAGGATAATGTGAGGCATTAGACGAGCAGATCTTTTATAAGGAAGGAGAAGATGAAAGGATTTCCTCGGAACTCGAGTCATCGCTTGGAAGATAGTGGAGCACTTATGGGAGGAGACTACGCTCGGAAGTTGAGGAGTCGCATACGTACAGAAGAAGCTCGTTCATCTTCTAGAATGTCCAAAAAATCTAGGGAAAGCAAGAGGAACACAGGTCAGCAGAGGATGCGGGAACCAGGTCGGGTAACAGAAGGACTGGGGTCTAGTCAGTCGTACTAGAACCTCCTTCGACTAGACTTGAGGGGGAGACTTGTGATATGGTGCATGTTTTGTGGGGTCGGTATGATGAGGTGGTTATGAGTCAATACCGCAAGAGGGTCAGAGGTCAAGCTGACCAGGAGGTCGGGAAGGTCAAAAGTCAAGCCTCGGTGGCCGGTCCAAAATCTAGATGACATGGAGGTCAAGCTGACAGGGACATCAGGGAGGTCAAAAGTCAAGCCTCGGTGGCCGATCCGAAATCTAGATGACGTGGAGGTCAAGTTGACAGGGACAACAGGGAGGTCAAAAGTCAAGCCTCGGTGGTCGGTCCGAAATCTAGATGACGTGGAGGTCAAGCTGACAGGGACAGCAGGGATGTCAAAAGTCAAGCTTACGTGGTCAAAGTCAAAGTCTCAGCGGACGGGGTGGTCAAAGGAGGAGATTATAAGACCAGCCCTGATATTGAGTAATACACGGACCCGCGGGCCAGGTACAGCTGAGGACTGAGACTACAAGTAAACGGGTCTGGACACAGACCCCACATGCAGGTCTGGACACAGACCACACATGCAGGTCGGGACATCCAAGCCAAGGATCACAGGTCTGGACATAGACCCAGCGTGTAGGTCGGGACATCCAAGCCAAGGATCACAGGTCTGGACACAAACCTAGCGTGCAGGTCGGGATATCCAAGCCAAGGATCAAAGGTCTGGCACAGACCCAGCGTGCAGGTCGGGACATCTAAGCCAAGGATCATAGGTCTAGACACAAACCCAGCGTGCAGTTCGGGACATCCAAGTCAAGGATCAAAGGTCTGGCACAGACCCAGCGTGCAGGTCGGGACATCCAAGCCAAGGATCACAGGTCTGGACACAGACCCAGCGTGCAGGTCGGGACATCCAAGCCAAGGATCAAAGGTCTGGCACAGACCCAGCGTGCAGGTCGGGACATCCAAGCCAAGAATCACAGGTCTGGACACAGACCCAGCGGGCAGGTTGTGACGTACAGGCCATGGATAGCAAAACAGTAAATAGGTCGAAACATAGATCTAGCTGGCAGATCGGGATGTAGAGATCGTAAATCGCAGATGACAAAGGCAAGTCGGAATGCAAGCTTAAAATACAGATGAGGACATACAAGTCGGATAATAATATATAAAAGCAGGGCGGGTATAGATCTCAGAAGGCAGACTCAGCGTTCAGACGCTACAAGACGAACAAGCCAAGGAATCGTAACCGCTTGTCAGAGAATGTTAGAGAATAATCAGCATGTCAGAGAATATTCTCACAGGCAGGGCTCATTACCCCTTTTGATTCCATCATCAGCCTATGAAAAGGTGTCACCTGTCATCCACCGCCAGACAAAGCCTGACAGTCGACATTCCCTGACACCCGTCAGACCCAGAAACTTCCGTTGCAGTATAAAAAGGGAGGCTTTGTCCCTTACGCAGGTACGCTCACTCGTCATTACTCACTAGTCTTTACTTTTCGTCCTTTCTCTGTGATTTCTGGGGAAAAAGTACCTGACTTGAGCGTCGGAGGGCTTGACCCGGGGACTTTTTCCTTGGTTTTTGGTCTCTAACGACTGGTGGATTTGTCTGAGTGTGCGCAGAGTAACAACGTCATCATCCTGGTTATCTATCGCCTTCGGCTGCCCGTGTGAACCTTTCCAGGAGGGTACCCGGTCGATCCAACGCTTCAACGACTCTCTGTCAACTTTCTACACAACAAGACCTGTCTTCACCCGACTCAGATTCCGGACGGGATCAATTATAAATTAATTCTATAATTTATTTTTTTTAATATAATGAAGATGAAATATGAGAGAGAGACAAACATAATCCTTTTACATTGAGATGAACATGATAGGAGCTTGAGGTGAGTATAATTTAATAACAAATAATTATATTTGCTCCTTGGATGGTTGATTTATAGATAATACCTTCACCTCTCTTATATGGATAGGAGCTTGAGGTGAGTATAATTTAATAACAAATAATTATATTTGCTCCTTGGATGGTTGATTTATAGATAATACCTTCACCTCTCTTATATGGATAAACTCATAAAAGAGAGATGGAGATGGAGATGGAGATGGAGATGGAGATGGCGAGACACACTGTCTGTCTATACAGAGCATCAAATCAACCCCCTGAGACCTTCATTGTACACTACCAACCCTAAATATTATTAAATAATGATCTTTATCCAAAAAATTATTAAATAATGACGAGTCTCGGGAAAGCAACCAAATTTAGGACTTCACACGCCACTAACTTCTTTGTCCAAAGGAGTCTTCACCTAAAATAATAATCCTAATCATTAATTAATGCAAAAATGTTTTTTTATTAAAAAAATGCTCTTATTTTAAGAGTTATAATTATAGCATGTATATAAAGTATTGGCCATTGCCAACCCATACCACATTGCTCTCTGCTCTATTAACTATGCAACCTTCAAATCCTCTTCTTCCTCCTCTCCTCCTCTGCCTTCTGGTCACCCTCCGCCATGCCACGGCAGCGGACGGCTGCCTCGCGGCGGAGAGGGAGGCTCTCCTCGGCTTCAAAGCCGGTTTCAACCTCGCCGGCGACGGCGGCGGCAGCAACCCGATGTCTCTATGGCAAGGCCAAGATTGCTGCGGCTGGCCGGGAGTGGCCTGCAGAAACGCCACTGGCCGTGTCGTGGCTCTCGATCTGCATGGATGGGAGCTTCAGGCCACTGGGCGGCGCACGATCAGCTCGTCGCTCCTCGCGCTGACCCAACTGAGGCGCCTCGACCTCGCCGGGAACGACTTCTCCAGCTCCCGCTTCCCGGAACTCTCCTTCCGAAAACTCCGGTACCTCGATCTCTCCTTCACCGCCTTCTCCGGCGGAAGGCTCGATCCGCTGGCGAACCTCTCGAGCCTCCACTACGTCGATCTGACGGAGGCCCTGTCTCCCGGCTCGTACCGCATCGACCACCTCCGTTGGCTCTCCGGCCTGCCCGATCTGACCCACCTCGACCTCAGCGGCCTCGACCTCGCCAACGTCTCCGACTGGTTCTCTCCGGTGATCTCGCTGAATCGACTCGAAGCTCTATATCTGGAGGAATGCAATCTCAGCACCATTCCGATCTCCTCCGCCACCGTCAACCTCTCCTCCCTCGTCGTGCTCGACCTCTACAACAACAGCATCGCCACCGTCTTGCCCGACTGGCTATGGAACCTCACGAGCTTGGTGCACCTCAACCTCTTCCAAAGTGGTTTCGCCGGACCTGTTTCCGAAGCCATCGGCGATTTGACCTCGCTCGAGTCGCTCGACCTCCGGTACAACTCGCTCAACGGCTCGATACCGAGCTCGATCTCGAAGCTGACCGGCATGGTCGAGATGTTTCTCCATGCCAATGACTTCGGAGGTGTTGTTTCAGAAGCTCATTTTAGCAACCTTACCAATTTGGAATACTTGTGGCTCTCTTGGAACGACCGACTCTCGGTGTCACTTCGCCGGAATTGGGAGCCTCCTTTCCAACTGACGGAAGTTGGACTCGGAGGTGTTCTAGTGGGGCCTCAGTTTCCGGCATGGTTGAAGTCGCAAACAGGGATCAGGAGGTTGGATCTCTGGGGGAGTGGAATAGAAGGGGCTTTGCCCGAGTGGCTTTGGCACAATGTTTCTTCCGCCGTCAACATATCGGTAGACCTTTCCGGCAACCGAATAACCGGCAAATTGCCTCCTTCTCTCGAGTTCACAAAGTTGACAGAGTTAACTCTCGGAAGCAATCTGCTGGAAGGTCCATTGCCGACCGAGCTTCCAGCTTCGCTCGGCTCCTTATCCCTCGACAACAATTCCTTCTCGGGGCACTTGCCTCCATGGCCATACCTCAATGCATTGTCTCTCGAAAACAATAAGCTCGAAGGCAGCATCTCCTCCCTTTGCCAGTCCACATCTCTGCAGCTTCTTGTGCTATCGAACAACAAATTTACAGGAGAAATTCCTCACTGTTTGGGGGAGTCGTCGCGAGGTCTTCAGTCATTGAATCTGGGCAACAATGGTTTCTCCGGCACTATTCCAAGCAGCATCAGGTTTCTGACTGGCCTGACCGATCTGGAACTCAGTAACAATGGTGTCTCGGGCGAGCCACTGCTGCTGTTGGAGAATTGCACCATGTTGAGCTATGTCGATCTCGCGGAGAATAGATTCACAGGGATCATACCACATTGGATAGGAGACAATCTTCCGGCGCTGATATATTTGCGGTTGCGTTCCAACATGTTCTCAGGGCAAATTCCGACAGAGCTTGCCAAACTTCAAAGCCTTCAGATATTGGATCTCGCAAGCAACAACCTCTCAGGAGCCATACCGGCTACCATTGGCAATATTAGCGCAATGGCTTCATCACAGGCCACGATCTTTCTTCTACATCCGATAGACTTGCATGTGTATTCCAAGGGACAGGATATGTACTATAGGCAAAGCCCGGATCTCGTGAACAGCCTTGATCTTTCGAGCAACAGCTTGGTCGGAGATATTCCGGAAGGAATTGGAGATCTTGCGTCGTTGGGGAGCTTGAATTTGTCCAGAAATCGTTTAACCGGGAAGATTCCTCAGAGCATAGGAGGGCTTGCATTGATTGAATCTCTTGATCTTTCAATGAATCTTCTTTCGGGCAACATTCCCGAAAGCTTATCCTCCTTAACCTTTCTTAGTTACTTGAATCTGTCTTACAACAACTTATCGGGAGAGATACCGTCCGGGCATCAACTCCAGACTCTCGAGGATCCATCGATTTACATGAACAATCCTTACCTGTGCGGGCCGCCCGTCTCCAAAAGTTGCTCGAGCAATGTGACAGTAACAGAAACAGAGAGCAGCGAGAAAGAGTACGGGAAGAATAACTCTGATTTGGTTTGGCAATGCATTAGCACAATTCTTGGATTTGTGATGGGGTTTTGGATCTTTTGCGGCGTCATCTTCTTCAAAGATAGATGGAGGCATGCATACTTCAGTGGCATGGACAAGCTGTTCGATGGTATATTTCGACAGTGACGATCCTATTCTCTAGGAAAGCTGCAAATATTTACATACAAGCAATGAGAGGAATTAACCTTTCCCTCTACATGAAGGTTAGTTTATGTAGTTACAAACTTACAACTCTATTCCATTAGACTATCGTATGCAGTGAAATTTGTGGTTGTGTATTACTTCCTCCACACCCGACACGACGAAAGCAATCAATCAATCGACACATAGGTAGGCGCAGACGAACACCCTAGGTCAATTCAACAAGCTATAAAAGATAAAAGATAACAAAGCTTTAGATTTAGACAAAACTCAGGTATAAATATTCAACAAGGGTTCGCATACAAGTGTTTGATTTTAAATGAAGGTAAAGTTTGAACCTAAGCCTCTGAGCAACACAGTTAGGCTGGTGACCAAGGTGTCTCTAATGCTATGTTTACTCTCAAGCTTCAATAAAGAAAAGAAAGGAATTTATGATGGAAAATTATTCTCGGAAGAAAAGAAGAGAAAGTAAAGAAATCCTTTCTTTTATATTTTTGTTTATCTTTATTGAGGAAGATGGATACATGTGACGTAATTTTATAAACAATAAAGGGTGCATGCGTCATTTTTTTAAGTACATGGTGTAATTTTGTAAGTTAAAAAGGATACATATGTCATTATTTTTTGACATATGGTGTAATTTTGTGAATGAAAAGTGGTACATGTGTCATTTTTTTTTTCCATCCGCTGCTTTCCGTCCGATTTTGAGATGATCGATTTTGACTCCAAAATCATCTGTGGATGGATTGCATTTCTCTTCCATCTGAAAATTTCAATGAAATAAACGATGGAAACTTTTCCACTGTAAAATTTTTCTTTGATTTTATTTTCCACTCTCCAAAATAAACGGAGCATAAGAGTTGAATCAAATGCTAGGTCCTAGGCTAATGATGAAATTTATTAAAATATTAGATATATAATAATATTATTATTTATAAAAATAATAAAAAGGTAAAAATCATTCAATTTTCAAGTTATAACAACTACGACTAATTGTTACAATATGTAACAATTAATTTATTGTTACAATAGCTAATATAATATTGTTATATGATTGTATCATTTACCTAGTAGTTTTTAGTAGTTTCTATAATTATTTTAAAGTAATTTTGACAAATTCTAAATGATTTTGAAAAAAAGAAATAATTTTAACTAAATTAATAAAGAATAATTGGGTATAATAGCGCTCACGGTTTAAAATTTAGAGTTTAAATTTTTAAAATTTAGAGTTTAGGATTTATGATTTATCTATAATTGTGTAGCCGCTATTTAATAGCTTCTATAATTATTTTAAAGTGATTTTAATTAATTTAAAATGATTTTGATGAAATTTAAATTTTTTTAACTAAGTTGATGAATTGTATTTTTGATATAATAGTGCTTAGGATTTAGAATTTAAAATTTTAGAATTGAGAATTTAGCTATAATTATGTAGTACAACTATGTAACAACAATTTAGTAACTTTTATAATTATTTTAAATTAATTTTGACCAACTTAAAATAATTTTGATGTAGTTTAAGTAATTTTAATTTAAGTTGATAAAAAATATTTTTATATAATAGTATTTTATATGTAATTTTATTTAAAATGAAATAATTAATTTTTTTTTGCAGTAGCTATTTGATAGCTGCTACTGAAAGTAAGGGTATTTAAAAAAAATGAAAAAACTCTTTTGACATTTTTAACAAAGGAACGTCTTTTGAAGAAGATAATTATTAAAATGTTTGGTTACTCAAATGTTTTATATATAAAAGATGACAACAGTGCCAGGGAACCTAAAATGTTGAAGATGAACACTTAAACAACTCACCTCATCATTCATAATATAACAAATATAATAGGACAAATGCACTGACTTTATTATATGTTATCATGGCTCAGCAAGTCTTCGCTTTCCCATTAATTTGCTTGTAAGAACCTGAAACAGAGAATAGTCAATTCTGTGATTATTATTGTGCACTGAAATGATAATTAATTAATTAAATGATAAGTATCAAATATTATTAAATATTGATTCAGACGATTAGAGTCGTTAATTTAGATTGGGTTCATCGGATTAATTCATCCCGTCAAATAATTTACCGAATTGAGTTAGAATTTTATCAACCCAAATCTACGACAGGCCGACCCGTCTAGGTCCGCGACCCGCATGGGTCGGTCCGTGATGGGCTTGGGTTGATCCGCGGGTTGACAAACACATATAAGTGAGGTTTTATGCCAATTTACTATCTTTCTTTATTATAATTTTGAAATAAAAATAGTATTTTTGATCCAACAAAATTATTCATTTTGTCAATTTATATTTAAAATACATGTTTATGAATATATTTGATTGATGAAATATTTTCGAACTCAAACTTTGAAAATATGAAATATTTTTTTTTATTTTTTTAAAAATTTTTGATGGGCCCGCGGGTTGGCCTGGCAAACCCGCAACCCACCTTGAATTAGGTTGGATTGGAAATTTCTCAATCCGTTAAGTTGACGGGTTGGCCCACCCTGTCCCGCCAAATGGTTGGCCCGCCACGGGTCGACCCGTCCTGCCACGAGCCGACCCGTCCCGCCACGGGTTGACCCGTCTGACAACTCTACATAGGAGGACCATATTTTCACTAATATTATTAAATGAACAGTACAGTGATCCTCTTTTCTTTATTTTTCTCTCTATAATTTCTCTTTTGTACCCACCACAACAATCAACAGAGGAGAACCGAAAAGGCATTAGAGCTTACAGTCAAAACGACTTTGCATGGAATGTGATACGATGCATGATCGGCGGTCGATGAGATGAGGTGGTCACGAGTCAAGATCGTAAGATGGTCAAAAGTCAAGTTTACATATTGATCAGAAATCAAGCTTATGTGGTAATAGTCAAAGCTTCCATTGACGGGGCAGTCAAAGGTCAAGAGTATAGGTTGGGCAAGGGCCAGCCTCGATGACAATTAAGGGTCGGACCCACAGGCCAGATACAGTTAAAGAGGGGGCCCAAATGCCAGGTAAGAGCGCGAAAGGAAAGGTCTGGAGTTGAACAGGCCTGGCGTACGGGTCAGGACGAACAAACCATGGATAACAGAAGACAGAAGCAGGTCAGAATACAGACCTGACGTACAGGTCGGAACGTACAAACTATGGATAACAGCAGACAGAATCAGGTCGGAATACAGACCTGGCGTACAGGTCAGAACGTACAAGTCATGGATAACAGAAGATAGAAACCGGTCGGTATGAAGACCGGACGTACAGGTCAGAAAGTACAAGCCATGGATAACAGAAGACAGAAGCCGGTCGGTATGCAGACCGGGCGTACAGGTCGGAACGTAAAAGCCATGGGTAACAGAAGACAGAAGTCGGTCGATATACAGACCTGGCGTACAGGTCGGAACGTACAAGCCATGGATAACAGAAGACAAAAGCCGGTCGGTATGCAGACCGGTCGTACAGGTCGGAACGTACAAGTCATGGATAACAGAAGACAAAATCAGGTCGGTATGCAGACCTGGCGTACAGGTCGGGGCTTCTAGCCTTGTGGCACAGGACGTAGCGTACAAGGCGAGATCGACCAACCAAACATACAGGTCTAGATCGGCCAACCAAGCATACAGGTCAGGACCGGATGACCAAGGATACAAGTTGGGCTTCTAGCCTTGCAGCACAAGACATAGCGTACAGATCGGGATCAACAAACACCCAGAGCCAGTGCAGGGATAACAAGAGGAGGAGGTCGGGCGCTATGCGACAAGCAGTCCAAGGAATCGTAACCACCTGTTAGAATAATCACTGTCTGTCAGAGAATATGCTAATGGTCAGGTATGTATAGCACTCTGATTCCTTCTTAGACCTATAAGAAGACATCACATGTCACTCATCGCTAGACAAAGCCTGACATCTGACATTCCCTGACACTTGTCAGACTCCAGAAGAATCCGTTGCGGTATAAAAAGGGATGCTTTGTCCCTTATGCAGGTACGCTTACTCGTCATTTCTTACTCATCTTTACTTTTCGTCCTTTCTCTATGCTTCTGGGGGAAAAGTACCTGACTTGAGCGTCGGAGGGCCTAACCCGGGGACTTTTTCCGTAGTTTCTGGTCTCTAACGACTCATGGGCTCGTCTGAGTGTGTGTAGAGTCCTCGCGTCATCATCCTGATCATCATCCCTCGTCATCCGTCCGGGTGAACCCTTCCAGAGAGTGCCACATCGACCGAACTCCGCAGCGACTTTCCGTCAAGCCCCGGTACATCGAGGCCCGCCTTCACCCGACTCAGCTTCCGGACGGGATCAAATTTGGCGCCGTCTGTGGGAAACTCCCTGAGTGTTTCGATGCGTAAAGATGGAGGACTCGGGCAGAATCAACGTGACCATGACCACTAGAGAATACGAGCTCTTCAAAGAAGCCAAAAAGTGAGCAGCCTCTGAGAAACAACAGACTACGACCTCCCGACTGAAAAAGTTACCGGAGGTTTCCAAAGAACCAGCTCATGCCTCTGATCGAGGCTCTAAGAGGAAGCATCCCCTAGAATTTCCTCCCGCCTTCTATAAAGAGTCGGGCCAGGGTTATTATCCGGCAGACCCTGGGTGTTATAATCGCAAAGAGCAACCACAAGTTTCTATGGCTGAGAGCTCTTTACCCAAAGATTCGAGGAAAGGGAAGTCGATCATCCCTCGAGAAGAAAGGTGTGCCGAGTTAGAGGAGAAAGTGACTTTCTCTTCCAAAATCTTGGAAGAGAGATTGCCCAAGGGGTACTAGCCCCCAACTATCGGGGAATATGATGGTAGTAAAGATCCTGAAGACCATCTGCGCAAATTCAGGAACGCAGCTCTGCTGCATCAATACAGCGATGTTGTTAAGTGTCGAGTGTTTCTGAACACTATGTTGGGCTCTGCCCAGAAATGGTTTGATGGATTGCCGCATGGGTCCATCACTTACTTCTCCGACTTCAAGATCGCCTTCCTGCGTCACTTCGCCAGCAGCAGGAAGTACCAAAAGAAAGATCACTGTTTGTTCGCTCTCAAGCAAGGATCCGCTGAACCACTGAGGAGCTACATCAAGCGCTTTAACCAAGTGGCTCAAGACTTTCCTTCGGTCACATCTGAAATACTTATGAGTGCTTTCTCCCATGGTTTGACTAAGGGAGAGTTCTTTAGGGATCTCATCCGAAATCCTGTGAAGAATTTCGATGAGATACTGGAGAAGGTCGCCAGCTACATCAACGTAGAGGAAGCTCAGGCGACAAGAAGGAAGACAGACAAACCTCTTCCCATGATTAAGTCTGAGAGAAGAGCACCCCCACCTCCTGCTCAACCTCTCCCACGCGCCCGAGACCCTCGACCAACCTTCCATCTCGGCCAGGACGTTCGGCCAGGTCCGCGCGTAGCTGCAGTTCACGCTCCCCGACCTGGACCTTGGGGAGCGCGTTACTGAACGTATCATCACTCCCACTCGCATGCCACCAGTGACTACTACCAATTCGCGCCACGCTGCTGAGTTGGGTCTGCCACCTCCCGAGCTGGCGTCTCAGGTCCAGCGAATGATGGAAGAAAGGCGCAACCCAGTAGGACCAGCAGGACAAGCCAACCGACCATAGGTCGACCAGGAGGGACCTAGCCGGCCACAAGGGCACGCTGGAGAACATGGGGAATCCTGCGAAGCAGAGAATCGGGGCAACATGGCCATCTGGGACATATGCATGATCTTTGGAGGACCTACCGATGGAGATTCAGGCCGAGCACGCAAGTCTCATGAGCGTCGCTTGGAAATTCACGTTGTGGGATACAGTTTGCAGCAACCTGCCGGCCCGGTTATCAACTTCGGACCACAAGACCTGGAAGGTCTGGAGCTACCCCACGACGATGCCCTCGTTATCAAGGTCGTTATCGCCAACAGCCGAGTGACACGAGTCTTTGTCGACACTGGAAGCTCGGTCAACATATTATTCAGATCTGCCTTCGAAGAGATGCAGATCGATGCCAATGAGCTACAATCGGTGGTCACTTCTCTATATGGCTTCACTGTTAATGAAGTGAAGCCCATGAGCCAGATCAAGTTGGCTATATCTTTGGGGATTGAGCCGCTGGTCAGGACCAGGAGGAGCACCTTTATTGTGGTGGACTCACCCTCCTCCTATAATGTTATTCTCAATCGGCCGGCCTTACACGAGTTCAGGGCTGCCGTTTCTACCTTCCATCAGAAAATAAAATTCCCGGTCGGCGCACAGGTTGGGGAAGTCAAAGGAGAGCAAAAAGTTTCTAGAAGATGCTACATCGATATGGTAAAGGTCGAGGCTCGCAAAGCGCAGAGAACTTAGGATGGGGCTGTGCATGCCATCCAGGAGGAGCCTATGCCTATAGCAGAAGAGTCCATCCCTTGCGAGGAGGTCCAATTATATGCTAAGCGCCCGGAGACTCTCACTCGCATAGCTGGGGACCTGCCGCTAGAGCTAAGAGAAGACCTGATCCAGTGCTTGATCCGCAATAAGGATGTCTTTGCCTGGTCCATCGAAGAACTACCGGGGGTCAAGTCAGAAGTAGCGGAGCATAAGTTGCATCTCCTTCCTGACGCCAAACCCGTTAAGCAAAAGAAGAGGAACTTTTTGGCCGATCAAAATAAAATTATTAGAGCTGAAGCAAACCAGCTCAGGAAAGCAGGACATGTCCGAGAGGTACAAATCCCGTCCTGGCTTTCCAATGTTGTCTTAGTAGCAAAACCCAATAATAAGTGGAGGGTCTACATAAACTTCCGTGATCTCAATAAAGCTAGCCCCAAAGACTGCTATCCTTTACCTTGGATCGATTAGCTGGTGGACTTAACCGTCGGATGTGAGAGAATCTACATGCTGGATGCCTATCAGAGGTACCATTAGATCCCTTTAGCCCCAGAAGATCAGGAGAAGGTCAGTTTTATTACTGCTGATGGTACTTTCTGTTATACTGTCATGTCTTTTGGGCTCAGGAATGCGGGAGCCAACTATCAAAGGATGATGGACAAGATATTCTGGGAGCAGGTCGGGCGCAATGTAGAAGTTTATGTAGATGACATTCTCATCAAATCTCCCTTAGCTGCAAACCTAATAGCAGACGTAAAGGAGACCTGCAGCACTCTTCGACAGTATGGGGTAAAGTTAAATCCATTAAAGTGTTTATTCGAAGCTAAGGGAGGAAAGTTCTTGGGCTATCTCGTCACTGAGAGAGGAATTCAAGCCAACCCGGAGAAAGTCCAAGCGTTTCAAGATATGAAAGCTCCCCAGAATTTAAAGGAGGCTCAGAAGTTGGTTGGCCGGATTACAACCCTGTCCCGATTCATCTCCCAGTCAGCAGATAAAGCGGCACCCTTCTTCAAAGTGCTCAGAAAAGCCTCCAAGTTCCAGTGGGATGAAGAGTGCAACCGGGCTTTTGAAGAATTAAAGACATATCTGGAGACCCTGCCTTCTCTGTTCAAGCCTGTCGCAGGAGAACCACTCTGGGTCTACCTGTCAGCCACCCCTGAGGTTGTGGGGGCGGTATTAGTGAAAGAACAAGACCATGTACAGAGACCAGTGTACTTTTTCAGTCATCTATTAAAAGGAGCTGAGTCTCGATACACAGCTCTGGAAAAGTTGGTTTATGAATTGGTACTGATGGCTCGGCGTTTGAGGCCCTACTTCCTGGCTCATCCTATTACGGTCCTGACAAACAGCACTATGGGAAAAGCTCTTACCAATGTCGAGGTGGCTGGTCGACTTATCAAATGGACAACTGAATTAGGAGAGTACAATATCACATATCAACCTCGCACTACTATCAAAGCACAGGCCTTGGCTGATTTCTTGACTGAGGTTCATCAGGCTAGCCCAGACGAAACTTGGAAAGTTTATGTAGATGGATCGGCTACACGACAAGGGAGTGGAGTTGGAATTCTTCTGATATCTCCTCAAGAAGATATTGTTGGATCGAGAAGCGCTAGAGGGGGGGGTGAATAGCGCTCGTGGCTATCTTGTTCGATTATCGGAATCGTAAGAACTATCGGAGTAATTAAGCAGCGGAATAAAACAAAGTAAGCACACAGAGACAGGAGGATTTTTACTTCGTTCGGAGCCTTGATCGACTCCTACTCGAAGGCCCGCGATCCTTGATCGCTTCCGGTGGGCAACAACTATAAGCTCGTTAAAAGATTACAATTATGAGTACAAATAAAAGCTATAAATATTATACCGACGATGAGAAATGCTAATTCTGAAGCTTCGGGTCGTCGGACACTTGTAGCAGCACTTCGGAGTGTCTTTTGGAGCAGCACGTTGATGAAAGATCACTTGGAATTCGTTGGTTTGAAGTGCTGGTTGAAACCCCCTTATAAAGGGTGTTCAAGGTAGGGGTGATCGCGGATCGGGTTGGTTCGGTTATTGGGATAAAAAATTATCCGGCCCTACTAGATCGGATAATGTAATATCATGACCCTACATCCGACCCTATATCCGGCGGTTATTATGTATTAAATATCCGACGGGTTGTCAGTTATTTGGATATCCGACCCTATATCCAATGAAATATAAAATATAAATATAAAATAATTAAAAATAAAATATTTTAAAATGATAATAGACATTACTCATTACACGTTGTAGTAGCTAATCGTCAATAGCTGCTACAACGTGTAACAACTTATCGGCAGTAGCTACTACAACGTGTAGCATCTTATCCGCAGTAGCTACTATAACGTGTAACAACTTATCGACAGTAGTTGCTACATGTAGGGGTGATCGCGGATCGGGTTGGTTCGGTTATTGGGATAAAAAACTATCCGGCCCTACTAGATCGGATAATGTAATATCATAACCCTACATCCGGCCCTATATCCGGCGGATTTTGTTTTTTCGGTTCGGTTCGGGTCGGTATAAGCGGGTTGGTCGGTTTGGCGGGTTGACTGCTCACTCCTAGTTCAAGGCGCCTTGAAGGCTGTTCAAGGCGCCTCCATGCTGCCTGGTCTTCCGCGTGGATCAAAACTGACCTGGTCGAATTTCATCCATTCAAGGCGCCTTATATCCCTCTCAAGGCGCCTTCCAAGGCGCCTTCTGCCTTCTCCAAGGCGCCTCCAATGGTGCTTCGCAGCCAGCTCATCCTTTGCACCCGAGGCGCCTCCAAGCTCCATGGAGGCGCCTCGGACACTGTTCATCCGAGGCTTTAGGTTGCTCCTTTGCTCCTTCAAGATGCGTTAGTCCCAAACACTATCCTGCAACACAAAGTTAGCACAATAAACATTATAAAAGAAGTATAGACAGTCTCCGGACTGTCCGAGTCTGACTTCGGATTTCCAACCGGAAACCCTAGGTCGACCCGACGCCTACTGTTCCCTCTACGGGGAACGCGTCCTCACCTACTCTACTCAGGAGATTTACCTGTTGCCAGTCGATCATTCAGATCGACTAGACTTTTGCTCAGCACTCGATGCTTCCGGACTTTCTGCTGGACATCCGCTTCCCCGGCTAGTCCAGTCTTTCACCTGGTTCGCGACACCAGGACTTTCCACCCCTAGGACTTTTGCCTGAAGCCATCGACCTGCCAAGACTTTCCGCATAGGATTACCACCCCCTATGACCTAGGGTTACTGCTCGCTAGGGTTTTCCCTTTGCCTAACCGCAGCTAGGACTTTCATGAAATCCTCAAGTAGACTTGTTAGACTACAAAACATCTTAACTTTGAATTCTTTGCCGTTATCAAAACACGAGTTCGATCGTCGGATGCTTCCCGCACCAACAATCTCCCCCTTTTTTATTATGACAACACAAATTCAAAGTTAAGTAAACAAATGAATAGATAGATATTTTTAACACAAGCAAATCTGCTGAGTGTAGATGAACAAGGTAACTAAAGCAAATTTGCCCTAATTGCCCTATATTCTCCCCCTTAACTTTGGCTCCCCCTTAACTTTTGCTCCCCCTTAATTTTTAACTTGAATTTTATGTTTACATTTTTGCTACTCTCTCCCTTTACCATAACTCAAAAATGGGCAATAATATGTGTTTGAATGAATTGTACATGATTAAGGTTAGCAATGTGCAACAGGGTTTGAAAGTTAAGGTTAATTGGATTAATATTTTAAGTTTTTAGGACAAGATTATTCATTTAAGTTTAGTTGGTCCTTAAGTCCAAGCACAAGTCATGTTCACTAGATTGATATATTAGGTATCAGAGCCATAGAGAACAAAACATTCTTAACTAAAAAATCGAGTATCTTTTGCCAACTGTCTAACCTTTAGTTACTTGCTGATTGTCTATAGGACAATAGCTTTTACTAGGTTAGTCAAGTTAAGTTATTTTGGTCCAGATAGACTTGACTAGAGCTGGAGAACTTAACTTGATTAATGTTTATTGTATATTTAACGCCCAGACTCATATTGATGCACAGATATAAGCATTTTTGAGTCCAGGCTATACCCTATGCATCTCACGTCGTTCTATATTTTTCAATCACAATCAAGGTAAACCTAGATGCTTGTGAGATGCTCTGGCTTAATTCTAGGGGAACATGATATCTAGGGGGAAAGCCTAGGCTAATTCCAGAAAATTTTAAGAGTCTAGCAAAATTGGAGTTTTGAAAACTGTTTTTCCTAGAATTTGAAAAAAAAACAATAAAACCTATGCTCATAAAATATAACACATAAAACTGAGTAATAATATGTCTAATCAATTTAAAACATCCAAGATATACATTAAAAGCTGAGTAACAGAAAGATCCCATATGTTAATAATATGTCACGGCAAGTGAAAAGATAGAATCAAGCAGGTGGATCGTCGGCTGGAGGATCGGCTAGGTGCTGCTCAGGTGGCGGCTGAGGCTGCCCCTGACGCCGAAGCTCGCCTCGAAGAGATGCGAATCCAGCAACTATCTCAGATCGCATAGTCCGAAGAAAACGATGACTGTCTAACACAGCTCGTCGCGTCTGTGTGGACTGGATCTCAAGTCGAGTGAGTCTATCTTCGACAGAGAGTGGTGCTGAAGATGATGGCCCGACTGAGGAGGAGGGTCCGGCAGAGGTGGAAGGATCTGCGAAGAAGTCCTCTGCCAGAAAATCTGGCCACTCCTCATCTGCATCAGGTGCGCCCTCGGCCTCTGGAGCACCAGGGGCAGCAGCTGGTGGTGGTCGGCCCTTCCAGGCCAGAATCCCCTCGGCAGTGATCTCTGCCCCTGCTAATCTAAGACTACGCTGACCGACCTCATCATAAAGGGTAAGTGGGATGAGAACCCCTCTAGTAATGCCTATCCTAGAGCTGGAGAATATCTGGGTCAGGATATGACAATAAGGCATATGAATTACTCCAGATGTAACTGTGTTAGATGCAAGGATAATATTATGAAACATATGGAGGGCTATGTCTATGTCCAGGTGCTGGGTGAGGGCGTACAAGAAGAACGAGTGGGACGGTCGCATCGTCGAGACATCTTGAGTTGATAAGGGTAGAATACAAGCTGTCAGGACTCTGTACATAGCATAATCCTGAACTCGAAGAAGAGTGGATCTGAACTCAGTCAGGCCTAAGGGTCTCTCCTCCCCATAGAAATGCATGTAAATGTCGTCTAATGTAACGTGGGAATAGGGGGCACCAAAGGGTAGGGGCCTACTCGGATAATATAAAAATGTACACTCAGACTCCCTAATCTCTAGGCTGGTACGAAGTAGTGATGGAGTGAACTGAATGTCAGTACCTCCTACCCTGGTGGTATAAGTTCTATCATCAACCATTTCAAGGTTGTGATAGAACTGGGCACATAGGTCTTGATTGACAGTCGTGGTGCAATCAACCAGTTTATCTAAATGATAATGGGTTATCATTTGTGATCCTGTCCGAATCGCTGAACCAAAGGACGCTGGGCACGTGGCGCGCTCCTAGTCGATGGCGTGGGCCTCCGTCTGGTCGCACGGACCTCCGACGATCCTGCACAGAAGTCGGGTCGGGAAGGGGTTCCCGGCGGCGACCCTCCGACGCTCAAGTCAGGTAAGCAAGTGGAAAAAGTGGGTTCGAAGCTCCTGGAATGTGTACCTCCGGCGAAATAAGAGGCTCTTTATATAGAGCGGTGAAAGAACCAATGCACGTCCACCAAGGCGCATACGTGTCCGCAGCCCATACCTCGGTATGCACCTGTCAGAAAGCTTACCTGACGCCATACTGCAACAGTCCCATCGCGCCTTCGATGGGACAACAGGACACCCTGTCAGAAGATGTTCCCCCTTCTTTACTGCTCATAATCCAGGGCGTTCGACCGGCTGGACAGGGAGTCCGTCCGGCCGGCCCCTCCTCCTTTTACGCGCTGGCCGGACGGCACTCACCTCGCGTCCGGCCTGCCGTTGACATTGATGCACTGGGGAAATTTCCAATAGGCGCTATGTAGGGACTGTTAGCAGTGTTATTTTCTCCTGGTTCTTCCGCTCGGCTCTTAACTACTGTTTCGATAGAGCGTCGGAACCCCGACCCGGTCAAGGCGCCTTTTACTACCGAATGTCCATTGGTCGGCCGATCGGTCTTATCCTTTTCTTCCAAGTCCGGTCGGCTCACCCTTCTCCGGTGGACCACTTGGCCCTTTGACCTCCACGTGGCGCTGACCCCTCGTTAGGAGGTCCCGGGCTCTTACCACCGGATCACTTGCCTTCCCCTCGAGTCTAGTCGAAAGAGGCGAAGTCTGACTGACTGGACTGCCGATCTGACCGAGCGATGATCATTGCATCAGGCCGCTCGGTCAGGCATAGGGATACTCCTCCGTTCGGCGATATCTTGTCCATGCCTTTGTGTTCTCTTGGAATCCATGTCCGATGCTCTCCCATGCTACCCATCACGTGCTCTGCGCACGGTAAGGGGAGCTCATTAAATGCGGCCAGTATCCTGCTGACACGTGGCGATCGCGCGTTTGTCAGCGTATGGCGGTGGCGTCACTTCCGATGGGACAACCGCCGTTTGAAATGGACGGCTAGATGACACCCTCGATATCGGCAACCTGGATCGGACGGCGGAGATTGCTCCCGGGCGGCGTGGCGTTATAAAGCCCCCGACTTCGTTTCCGCCGCCTTGTTACTTCATCCTCCTCCGGCACCCCTCTGCTCGTTTTCTTCTCCGGCGATCTTGCCCCCCAACTCTCCGGCAACCTCCAGGCCCCGTCGATCATCTCCTTTACTTGTAAGACCCTCTTTCTCGCTCCCAACGCTTTCCTCCTTCTGTTAATCGTTTCCTTAAGTCGGTTTTCTTCCATTCCTCGCTTGAATCTTCCCTTTTGGTCCCGCATTCTTGTCTTTCGACCATGACTAGTACCTCGCAGTCGACCGACGACGCTCCGGGTCTATGGTATACGACCATGGAGAGCCGTTTTGATGAGGAAGATGCATTGCGTCTCGCTCGGACTTACGACCTTCCTTCCGACCACCAACTAGTATTAGCCACACCGACCGATCGACCTCATGAACCACCGCTCGGCACAGTTCTTTTTTTCTGAGACCAATTTTTGGCCGGGCTACGCTTCCCACCCCACAAGTTCATCTTGCAAATCTGCAATTACTTCCGCATCCCGCTCGACCAGATAGTTCCCAACTCCATTAGGCTGCTGAGCGGGGTGATAGTTCTCTTTAAACTGAACGGCATCCCCCTCGACCCTAAGATTTTCCATTACTTTTTTTTATCCCAAGCAAGCCGAGTGGGGCACCTTTATTTTCCAGTCTAGGATATGTTTCGTCCTCTTCGATAACATGCCAAGCTCCAACAAACACTGGAAGGAGCATTTTTTTCTATATACTCTTTCCCGAGCGGCCAACTTTTCGTACCAAGTGGCAGACGGCGATGCCGGCGCCACCGGAGCTCGGCAAATTTAGAGGCGACGCGGCCTACCTTCATGCAGCCGAACGGCTGGTCGGCCAACGATATCACATCGACAAGCTACTTCTCCCTTATCTTCCCATTTGTTTTGTTCTAACTGATTTATTTTTTACTTCTGCAGCTGAAGTCATGTGGCGCGCCAAGGCAACCGAAAAGCTCAAGCTGAAAGCCGCTCAGATTGAGGCGGTGAAGAACAAGGAGGTCGCCGAGCGGGGCCTTGCTCCAGCGGATCCGGCCGGCGAAGAAGGTGAGGGGACTCCAACTGTCCCCGAAGCCTTAGACGCTCCTGCTTCTCACGACGAGGCCGTGGGCGACATAGAACCCTCGGCTCAAGCCGAGGTAGAGGGCCGTTCGGCCGATGATGCTCCGCTACTCACACGGAAGCGGCGACGACCGAAATCCGCCTCTACCTCAACTCCACCTGATGAGCCACAGCCCGAGCGGGGCGCGGATGCTCCGGTGCTGTCCGGGACGGTTTCCTTAGAGAGTACACCGACCCCACATGACTTTCCGAGGGCCAGCTTTGCGCCGTATCAAGCGTTTGGGCGAGCTTCCCTCCTCGTCCACCGGTGGGCCGTCCGGTAAGGCCGACGCTTCTCAGAGCGAGCCGAGCGGCCAGAATTTAATTAAAACCGTTCTGCGCCTTCCTTCGGAGGCGTACATGGCTGCTGCTGATCGGCCAATGGTCCCTGAGCAGCAGATCACCTTGACGGGCCCTCTTGCCCAAGCTTGGGTGGACGCTCGACGTCGAATAGCCAAGATGACTCCCGGGCAGCTCGGCGACAGCAACCTACAACAGGCCACTGGGGTATGCTCTTTTTCTTTGTTTGCGTATTTGAATTATGTTTTTAACCTGTTCACATTTGCTAGCAGAACTGGGTGGAGCAGATCGCCATTAGCGATTGATTGGCCGAACTGGAGGACGAGTTGAAAAAACAAAAAGCTGCGGGGGGCACCGGGCAGTCGACGGCCACTCTGGAGAAGGCCAGAAAACTACTGGATGCCGAACGGAAATGGGCTTTCGATCTGGCGAGTAAGGTCGTTCGGCTTGAAACGATGGTCAAACAACGAGATAAGGAGATCAAGACGGCGACCACTCGGAAGCAACAGGCCATCGATGACATGGACCGGATGAAGGTGGAGATCAGAGGGCTGGAGCAACACATTAAGGATCTGGATGCTTTGCTGGCCACCGAGAAGGAGAGCCGCTCGGCCGATCTCCAAAGGCTTGATGGAGAGTTGAAAGATCTCCAAGCTGCCAGCGACGCTGCCCATGTTGCGCTCAAAGAATATCAAAAGGGGGAGTCGGCCCGTTCGGACGAAGTGAGGAAGGCGTATCTCCGCTCGGAAGATTTCGGAGAGAAGTTTACTGACAAGATATCCCTCACTTTCGAAGAAGCAATCAAGGCGGCGGTAGATTACCTGAAGACCAAGGGCCACCTGCCCGCCGAGCTGGCCATCCCCCCCGAGGACCTCGCGACCGTGATGGGCGCCATCCCAGACACTCTTTTTGACTTTGACGCATGATAAGTGTTTTTTTCTTTATGAACTTTTTTGTATTCCAGCCGTTCGGCCCAACTTATTTTTGTAGTAACTTTTTTGGTTCACCCAGTGCATAATAGATAATCTTTTCTGTTCCTCCAACTTCTGTTTTGACAAGAAATTTTTCTTTCGTCACATTTTAAGTGTTCTTTATAACTCCTCCGCTCGGCTTTACGCTATAATGTGGACTCAAGCCGCTTGCCTTCAATAAAATCTTTCGCCATGCCACTAGGTAGCCGCTCGGCGCGCGAACGTCATTCGTTCACTTGCTCACATTTTTAATTCTAATTAACCATCTCTAGCTTTGCGCCTTACCTCAAAGGGGTTTGCGCTAGATTCTTGCCATGCGAGCCGCTCGGACGTTTATAGACGCCGGCTCGTCTCTCGATATTTAAGGTCGGAGCTCGAAGGCCTTCCGCTCGGACGCTTATAGACGCCGGCTCGTCTCTCGATATTTAACGTCGGAGCTCAACGGTCTTCCGCTCGGACGTTTATAGACGCCGGCTCGTCTCTCGATATTTAACGTCGGAGCTCGACGGTCTTCCGCTCGGACGTTTATAGACGCCGGCTCGTCTCTCGATATTTAACGTCGGAGCTCGACGGTCTTCCGCTCGGACGTTTATAGACGTCGGCTCGTCTCTCAATATTTAACGTCGGAGCTCGACGGCCTTCCGCTCGGACGTTTATAGACGCCGGCTCGTCTCTCGATATTTAACGTCGAGCTCGGCGGTCTTCCGCTCGGGCGTTTATAGACGCCGGCTCGTCTCTCGATATTTAACGTCGGGCTCGGCGGTCTTCCGCTCGAGCGTTTATAGGCGTCGGCTCGTCTCTCGATATTTAGCGTCGGAGCTCGGCGGTTTCGCTCCGGCGTTTATAGACGCCGGCTCGTCTCTCGATATTTAACGCCGGAGCTCGGCGGTCTTCCGCTCGGGCGTTTATAGGCGCCGGCTCGTCTCGATATTTAACGTCGGAGCTCGGCGGTCTTCCGCTCGGACATTTATAGACGCCGGCTCGTCTCGATATTTAACGCGTCGGAGCTCGGCGGTCTTCCGCTCGGGCGTTTAGACGCCGGCTCGTCTCGATATTTAACGTCGGAGCTCGGCGGTCTTCCGCTCGGGCGTTTATAGATGCCGGCTCGTCTCTCGATATTTAATGCCGGGCTCGGCGGTCTTCCGCTCGGGCGTTTATACGCCGGCTCGTCTCTCAATATTTAACGTCGGAGCTCGGCGGTCTTCCGCTCGGGCGTTTATAGGCGCGGCTCGTCTCTCGATATTTCGTCGGAGATCGACGGTCTTCCGCTCGGGCGTTTATAGGCGTCGGCTCGTCTCTCGATATTTAACGTCGAGCTCGGCGGTCTTCCGCTCGAGCGTTTATAGGCGGCTCGTCTCTCGATATTTAACGTCGAGCTCGGCGGTCTTCGCTCGGACGTTTATAGACGCGGCTCGTCTCTCGATATTTAACGCGTCGGAGCTCGGCGGTCTTCCGCTTGGCGGTTATAGAGCGGCTCGTCTCTCGATATTTAACGTCGAGCTCGGCGGTCTTCCGGCGCCCGCCCGATCGGCAGGGGTCCTCGTTATCGGCGTGCGGCTCGTTTAATATACCTCCGGCCGAGCGTCCGGGGCCTTCGATATTAAGCCTTTGGCTCGGATACAGTCGCCTTTGCCGAGCGGCGGGGTCTCGTCATCGGCGTTTGGCTCGTATATTTATGCGCCCGGCGAGCGGCCGGTCTGTGATGGGCCGTTCGTGGATAATGCTCAATCGTTTTCATCTTTTTACTTCCTGCATTACAAGGACATAGGCGACTAGTATATACACAAAATGAATTACATTCGTGCACCTTTCATCCATTTCGATAAAGTGGAGATGATTTGCACTCCACGGTCGATCCAGCTGCCATCCGTCTTCATCCTCTCGAGCGGAGCTTTCAATAACCTTGAAGGGGCCCGCCCACGGTGCCTCCAATTTGCCGACGTCGCTTGACTTTCTTCCAGACAAGATCGCCGACCTGAAATGATCTGGGGATTACGCGGCGATTGTAATTTTGCTTCATCCGTTGTCGGTACACCATCAGCCGGACGGACGCCTTGGCTCTTTCCTTTTCGACCAGATCCAGCTCTGTGTTCCTCCGCTCGGCGTTGCCCTCATCATAGCTTTGGATCCTAGTGGATTCGACTCCGACTTCAACAGGAATGACCGCTTCGCCGCCATACACCAAGTGGAAAGGCGTGACGCCCGTCCCTTCCTTTGGAGCCGTTCGGATGGCCCATAAGACGCCCGACACTTCATCTGGCCAACTTCCTCCCAAATGGTCGAGCCGAGCGTGCAAAATACGAAGAATTTCCCGATTGGCCACTTCGGCTTGACCGTTGCTTTGGGGATAAGCCACGGACGTGAAGTGTTGCTTGATGCCGTAGCTTTTGCACCAATCCTCTAGCATCTTCCCTGTGAATTGCCGCCCATTGTCTGGGACCAATCAGCGAGGGATGCCGAACCGACAGATGAGGTGTTGCCAGATAAATTTTTTGACCATCTGTTCGGTGATCTTGGCTAGCGGCTCGGCCTCCACCCACTTGGAGAAATAATCAACCGCCACTAGCAAAAATTTCCGCTGCCCGGTCGCCATCGGGAATGGACCAACAATATTCATTCCCCATTGATCGAACGGACATGAAACTGTTGATGCCTTCATTTCTTCTGCCGGTCGGTGATTGAAGTTATGGTATTTTTGGCATGAAAGGGACGTCGACACTGTCCGAGCGGCATCTGCTTGTAAAGTCGGCCAAAAGTATCCAGCTAGCAGAATCTTCTTAGCTAGTGCTCGTTCGCCCGGATGTCCTCCGCACGATCCTTGATGTACTTCTTGGAGGATGTAAGCCGAGTCCTCCGAGCTCACGCATTTCAACAACGGGCGTGAGAAAGCCTTTTTATAAAGCTGATCGCCGATGAGTGTGAACCGACTGGCTCTCCTCCTTAGCAGCTGGGCTTCATACTCATTGGATGGTGTGGCGCCCGAGCGGAGGAACTCTATGATGGGCGTCCGCCAGTCGCTTGGAAATGTGAGGTCTTCCATCTGGTTGACGTGCGCTACCAACAGTACTTTTTCAATTGACTGCTGAATGGCGACCGACGTTATTGAGCTCGCGAGTTTGGCTAACTCATCAGCTGCTTGATTTTCTGCTCTGGGTATCTTCTGGACAATAACTTCTCTAAAATCGGTTTTCAGCTTCTCGAAGGCTTCAGCGTAGAGCTTGAGCCGAGCGCTATTGATTTCGAAGGTGCCGAGAGCTGCGACCAGCTGTGAATCAGGTGGGCGTTACCAAGCTCCCACATGGGGCGACACAAGCCGACTATGAGGGCTTCATACTACCTTCATTGTTGGTAGCCTTATAATCCAGCCGGACGGATAAGTGCATCTTTTCTTCTTAAGGGGAGATCAACAATATTTCAATCCCGCTTCCAAGCCGAGTGGACGACCCATCCACATATATTCTCCACATAGCTTCCGGCTCCGGCCTTTGCACCTCAGTCACAAAATCGGCTAAGGATTGCGCTTTGATCGCCGAGCGGGGCTGGTATTGGATGTCAAATTCACTTAACTCCGTCGTCCATTTGATGAGCCGCCCGGATGCTACGAATTCAGTAACACACGTCTGAGCGGGCTATTGGTCTTCCAGGAAGTATGGACGGAGGCGCCGAGCGGCGAGGATCAGAGCAAAAGCCAGCTTCTCGAGCCCAGTGTAGCGAGATTCAGCATCTTTTAAAATATGACTAAGGAAATACACGGGCTCTTCTCCGCTCGTCCTCACTAAAGCCGAGCCGATTGCATGCTCGGTTGAAGATAAGTACATATAAAGTGGCTCACCAGCAGTCGGCTTGGCTAATGCTGGGAGAGAGTTCAGATAGGCCTTCAAGTCTTCGAACGCCCGATCACATTCTTCATCCCAGTGAAACTTAGTGGCCTTGTGCAATATTTTGAAGAAAGGGAGGCTCCGGTCAGCAGTTTTGGAGATGAACCTGGAGAGAGCTGTTATCCGACCGGTTAAACGCTGCACTTCCCTCGTGCTTCTCGGTGGCGGCATGTCTTGCAGAGCTTTCACCTTGCTGGGATTTGCTTCAATACCCCGCTCGGTCACGATGTAACCCAAGAAACGTCCTCCTTTCGCTCTGAACAGACACTTCTGAGGATTTAGTTTGACGCCATACCTCCTCAGTGTTCGGAAAGTCTCCTCCATGTCCTCCAGGAGATCGGCCGCTCGGACGGATTTGAAGAGAATGTCGTCCACATAGATTACGTCTGATCTGCTCTTTGAATACTTTGTTCATCAAGCGATAAGTGGCTCCGCATTTTTCAATCCGAGCGGCATCACCTTATAGCAATAGGTGCGTCGGTGTCCTGGTGACTTTTCTTGATCTTCAGGGCGGCGCAGTGATAACCTTAGTAGCGTCAAGCATACATATTAATTTGACGTAGAGTCCACGGTGATCTATCAAGGCGGGGATAAAAGTCTTCAGGCGAGGCTTTGTTGAGATCCACGAAATCTATGCATACTCTCCATTTATTGCGGCTTGAGAGACTAATACTACGTTATGACCCATTTCAGGCTGCACCTCGCATATGGCGGCTTCGAGCTTCTCTACCTCCTTGGGATGATGGCATTACGCTCGGTGAAATCTCTTTCTACGCTTTACCGTGGGCGTCGGTCGGACATGTAACTTCGTCTTTGCGCTATGCTGGCGAAATTCGGGCAGCTCATGTATCGACGAGCGAAGACATCATGATTTCTTGGAGGCATTGGATCAGCTCCTCTTTGCTTCTCCTCCAGATCGGACGCAATAAAAGTCGTGGCCTCCGATCGGGTTGGGTGAATCTGCCTCCTCTTTTTCTTCATAAATTAAAGAAGGTGGCTTCTCGGTGATGGCGTTTACCTCGATTCGGGGCGTCTTGGAATTGGCTTCTGCTCGGACCATCTCGATGTAGCATCGCCGAGCTTGATCTTCCGTACTTCTCCCACTTTGTCCTCCACGGGAACTTGATCTTGATGGAAGGTTGAGGCGACCGCTCGGAATTCGCTGAGCGCCGATCGACGTTATGGGGCGAGGAGAGTCGACCACCACAAAGTTTGTTGTCCTTGTCCTCCGAGCGCCTCTTCTCCCAGCGAGGTAGCCAGCCGGATCTGTCCGACCGGCTGAGCGGAGTTGTCATGGGTAACAGCTCGGCTCAATCAATTTGCAGCTGATCGAACGCCTTCTTGAATAAGATGTTGACTGAGCTCCCTGTGTCAACAAATACGCGGTGAATAGTGTAATTGGCTATTACTGCTTTGATGAGCAGAGCATCGTCGTGGGGTACTTCAACTCCTTCCAAGTCCCCTGGCCCGAAACTGATTTACGGTCCGTTCGCCCGCTCTTGGCTGCAGCCGACCGCATGAATTTGGAGCTGCCGGACCCTTGCCTTTCTAGCTCGATTGGAGTCTCCTCCGGTCGGCCCGCCAGCAATAACGTTGATCTCGCCTCGGGAAGTATTGCTTCTATTTTCCTCTTCCGGAGCGGACGGTCGGGACCGTTCTCTGGACGCTCGGTGATTCTCCTGCCTTGGAGAACGATGCCGATCGGGAGCTTGTTGCTGTGGCCTATCGGTTCGTGCCCGTTCGACGTCATGAGTTCTCTACCGCCTGTCGACTGAGGGAGACCGTCGTCCGGCATTCCGGGGCACGGGATGAGCCACGAAGGGAAAACTTCGACAATCCCTTGTATTGTGCGTATCCGTCCGGTGGAAGGAGCAGAACATCGAGGTCCATTTCTTCTTTGGCTTTGGCCGAGCGGCAGCTACCTCTTGCACGTGGGATCGGACATGGGGGGCTCGGATTGCTTCGGCTCTCGGTCCTCTTGGCGGCTGATGAGCGGAATGTTGTTTCCGCTCGGACGGAGGGGGCCGCTTGGCTGGAGTTTCTTTTTTCCTGGCCGCTTGCGCTTCTTCCACGTTGATGTACTCGTTAGCCCAGTGTAGCATGTGATCATAATCCCGGGGCGACTTTCGGATGAGCGATCGGAAGAAATCTCCATCCACTAGGCCTTGTGTGAAGGCATTCATCATAGTTTCCGAGGTGGCCGTTGGAATGTCCATCGCCACTTGGTTGAACCGCTAGATGTAACCTCGAAGCGATTCACGGGCTTCTTGCTTGATGGTGAACAGGATCACGCTCGTTTTCTGGTAGCGTCGGCTGCTCGCAAAATGGTGGAGGAAGGCCGTTCGGAAATCCTTGAAGCTCGTGATGGATCCGTCCGGCAGCCTCTGAAACCACCGTTGAGCCGACCCGGAGAGGGTGGTGAGGAAAACCCGACACTTCACCCCATCTGTGTATTGATGTAGGGTTGCCGTGTTGTCAAACTTACCCAAATGATCATCTGGGTCGGTTGTCCCATTATACTCGTCGATCGTCGGAGGCACGTAATGCTTGGGCAGGGGATCTCATAGAATAGCCTCTGAAAATTGGCGATTGATCCGCTCGGGCGATGCGTCCGCTCGGGGGGCTTTCCCCTTTCTGTCATCTCGTCTAGGCATTTCATCCGAAGAAGATCCCCTATCTCTGTGAGTTGGTACGGCTTCAGGGGTGCGGAACAGGGCTCGATGAAATGCAACGGTGGCTGGTGGCGCTTCCGCTCGACCACCAGACGCTGATGTTGCTTGCTGCTCCGGCCGCTCGGCTGTGGCTTTCTGTTTTTGCTCCACGAGCTTGGCGGCCCTTATCTCGATCAGAGCGTCGAGTTCCTCGTTCGAAAGCGTCACCGTGTGTTGTCGTCCAACCTCGTCCATTGTTTCCGATCGGATGCAGGAGCGTTCCCACAGACGGCGCCAAATTGATCCTGTCCGAATCGCTGAACCAAAGGACGCTGGGCACGTGGCGCGCTCCTAGTCGATGGCGTGGGCCTCCGTCTGGTCGCACGGACCTCCGGCGATCCTGCACAGAAGTCGGGCCGGGAAGGGGTTCCCAGCGGCGACCCTCCGACGCTCAAGTCAGGTAAGCAAGTGGAAAAAGTGGCTTCGAAGCTCCTGGAATGCGTACCTCCGGCGAAATAAGAGGCTCTTTATATAGAGCGGTGAAAGAACCAATGCACGTCCACCGAGGCGCATACGTGTCCGCAGCCCACACCTCGGTATGCACTGCCGAGCTTACACGCCATCACCCATCGCGCCTTGATGGGACAGAGACACCAGTTGTCGGACTAGGGTATGGCTGACCATACGATTTGGGGTGTCGAAGATGTTCCCCTTCTTTCTTGCTCATAATCCGGGCGTCAGGCTTTGGGCAGTCAGTCCGGCCCCTCCTCCTTTCTGTGGGGGCACTCACTTAGCGTCCGACCTTGGTTGACATTGATGCAGGGAAATTTCCGGTGGGCGTTATGTAGGGTATTAGTAGTGTTATTTTCTCACGGTTCTTCGCTCGGCTCTTAACTCTTTGTTTGACGGGCGTGGAACCCCGGTCAGGGCGCCTTTTACTACCGAATGTCCATTGGTCGGCCGATCGGTCTTATCCTTTTCTTCCAAGTCCGGTCGACTCACCCTTCTCCGGCGGACCACTTGGCCCTTTGACCTCCACGTGGCGCTGACCCCTCGTTAGGAGGTCCCGGGCTCTTACCACCGGATCAATTTGGATAGTGGGTTGACAATTTTGTGACAAAAACTCCCTACCAATATATCTAGGTTTGATTGACTCAAAGGTAAACCTAGAGAAATATATCCTATGCTGTTCCGAGGGGAATCTCGGGTCCGTGGAATGGGCCCTTGCTGGTGTGGTATCCACAATACGACGCTTCCTATTTTTGACATTATGTAAGAAAAATTGCAAAACTAGTAAGAATATAGGATTTAAGCAATTGAAGAAGGGTTTTAGATTGTACCTAGGAGGCATAGCTAGGAATTAAAGGGAAGAAAAGAGGTAGAAGGCGCCTTGGTTGGGAAGAATTCGAAGAAATTGGCGGCTTGCGGCGAAACACGAACGGAAGCAACAATGCTTCTGTTCGTGACAAAAGAGAGATTTTAAGGCGCCTCCTGATCCCTTTAGGGCGCCTTCGGAGGCACCTTAAGGGCTTCTTAAGGCGCCTTAAGTGGGCGGCGGGAAATTTCCCGCCGCTGATTGAGGGCGCCTCCTCTTAGATGGAGGCGCCTTCGGATTCTACGTGTCCAATTTTTTTTTTTTTTAATTAACAAATTTCTTATAGATTAGTTTTTGAAATAGTTTTTGAAATAATTTTGAAATTTAAAATAATTTTGAAATTTTAGTTTTTGAAATAGTTTTGAAATTTAAGTTTTTAAAATAATTTTGAAATTTAAGTTTTTAAAATAATTTTGAAGTTTAAGTTTTTAAAATAATTTTGAAGTTTAAGTTTAAAATAATTTTGAAATTTAAGTTTTTAAAATAATTTTGAAAGTTAAGTTTTTAAAATAATTTTGAAATTTAAGTTTAAAATAATTTTGAAATTTAAGTTTTAAAATAATTTTGAAATTTAAGTTTTTAAAATAATTTTGAAATTTAAGTTTTTCAAATAATTTTAAAATTTAAGTTTTTGAAATAATTTTGAAAGTTAAGTTTAAAATAATTTTGTAATTTAAGTTTTTTTTTTAAAATAATTTTGAAGTTTAAGTTTAAAATAATTTTGAAATTTAAGTTTTTAAAATAATTTTGTAATTTAAGTTTTTTTTTTTAAAATAATTTTGAAGTTTAAGTTTAAAATAATTTTGAAATTTAAGTTTTTAAAATAATTTTGAAATTTAAGTTTAAAATAATTTTGAAATTTAAGTTTAAAATAATTTTGAAATTTTAGTTTTTGAAATAGTTTTGAAATTTAAGTTTTTCTTTTAAAATAATTTTTAAATTTAAGTTTTTAAAATAATTTTGAAATTTAAAATAATTTTGAAATTTAAGTTTAAAATAATTTTGAAATTTAAGTTTTAAAATAATTTATAAATTTAAGTTTTAAAAATAATTTTGAAATTTAAATTTTTAAAATAATTTTGAAATTTAAGTTTTAAAATAATTTTGAAATTTAAGTTTTTAAAATAATTTTGAAATTTAAGTTTAAAATGATTTTGAAATTTAAGTTTTTAAAATAATTTTGAAATTTAAGTTTAAAATAATTTTGAAATTTAAGTTTAAAATAATTTTGAAATTTAAGTTTAAAATAATTTTGAAATTTAAGTTTTAAAATAATTTTGATATTTAAGTTTTTAAAATAATTTTGAAATTTAAGTTTTTAAAATAATTTTGAAATTTAAGTTTTAAAATAATTTTGAAATTTAAGTTTTTAAAATAATTTTGAAATTTAAGTTTTTAAAATAATTTTGAAATTTAAGTTTTTAAGATAATTTTGAAATAATTTTGAAATTTAAATTTTTAAAATAATTTTGAAAGTTAAGTTTTTAAAATAATTTTGAAATTTAAGTTTAAAATAATTTTAAAATTTAAGTTTAAAATAATTTTAAATTAATTATCAGTTTGGTTTTAATTACTTAGTCATCTCACCCGATCTAAATTCTCAATCAGGGAATCCTATAATTTTTGTGAGATGAATTGAGGTACAATTTAAGGGTTTGGTTTAGTCTTGTGTTAGATTCATGTTTAGCTTTGGGTTCAACAAGTAAGCATTCTTTGGAAAAACTTTTGGGCTATGGTGAGTCACAAGGAGCTCATTAAAGTAACCATGCCTTCGAGGTTTTCCAAATAGTCCTACCTATTGAACTTAATACTAAAACTTGGTCTAACTAGTTAGGATCCATTTAAGGGTAGCTTCGGTCAGTTCCACTTGGCCAAATGCACCAGGTCGAAGCCATATCTTCCTAGACATGCGATGCCCAAGCTTCCCTAACGTACTATCATCCAAAAACTTCACCAGTACTGTGGTTCAAGTTAAACTTATCCCGTTTTAATCTAACCTTAATTACCCTGCCGAGTAATCTATTCTTGTTTTACCCATTCCGGGTAAATTAGGTTCAGTTACCGTGTCGGGTAGTTCAGTTGGAGGTGCCAGCTAGTTTGGATCCTCCATCTATTTTTCATTTCGACTTGTTGAATTTTGAATTTGAATTTTTTAATTTAATTTCGAATTTTAAATTTTGAATTTGTATTTTAATTCTGAATTTTTAATTTAATTTCGAATTTTAAATTTTTAATTTGTATTTTTAATTTTTAATTTTTAATTTAATTTCGAATTTTGAATTTTGAATTTTGAATTTTTAATTTAATTTCGAATTTTAAATTTTGAATTAGATTTTAAATTTTAAATTTTTAATTTAATTTCGAATTTTAAATTTTGAATTTGATTTTTAATTTTTAATTTTTAATTTAATTTCGAATTTTAAATTAAGATCGTTTTCATTTTAGCTTTCCCTGGATCACGGTCTCGATATGGTCTGTCGAGGTAGTATATTTGATCCTTCGGAACCCAGTATTGGCCAAGTCCAATTTGATTGATCAATTTGGACTTGGGGACCCATGCTTGGACTGATTTACTACTTTGTTTGTTTATTAAGGATAAATAAGATTTATATTTCTTTTTACTTTTATATCCTAGCCCAGTTCTATTGTAGACGGCTCTTTGTGTCCCAAGAATTAGATCCAAATTCTTGGAGCCCAGAGAGAACTTTTCTAAAGTAATTTTTAAATCTTTTAACTGATTTTTCATATTTGAATTTTCTTTCTCAAGTTGTTGTACTTGAGTTGAATCTTCAGTTTGAACTTGATTAGGTAAAGATTTTGAGTTAGTTACTCCTTTAAGAATGGTTACTTCTTTTAGAAGTGACTTAATTTTCAAATTTGATTTGGCTAATTTGCGAAGTAAGTAATTGACTAAGTTATTAAGCCTAGGAATACTTACAGCGGAGTCTGGCCCTTCGGAAACGGATGCGGATCCGTGGCTTTGCTCGGAGTCGGCTTCTGATTCGCTCTCGGATTCGATGATCTGGTCCCGGGCCACCAATGCGAGTAAACTCGTTTGGTCGAGTTCGTCGTCTTCGTCCTCCGAAGAAGATTTGTCCCAGGTTGCCTTTAGGGCCATCTTTCTTCTTTGCTTCTTGGCTTCTTTTTGGTTGGGGCAGTTGGCTTTTATATGCCCCTTCTGATTGCACCCGTAGCAAGTGACTTCGAACTTTGCCTTTGAGTTATGTTGGGCTTCCTTAGTTTGAACTGCCTTCTTCAGATCTTTCTTGTTGAAGCCCTTCTTCTTCTTGTAGAGATTCTTTACAAGATTCACAAGTTCGCTGGTCAGTTCATCTTCTGAATCTTCTGAATCGGGTTCGTCTTCTGATTCCGATTCAATTTTTCGCCGTCCACTTGATTCCCGTGTTCGACTTGTTCCTGCAATCAAAGCAATACCTTTCTCGGATGGTTGTGCATTAGTTTGTTCATGGAGTTCAAATTCACTAAATAACTCGTCTAATTTTAATGACGACAAATCCTTAGAGACTTTGTAGGCATCTACCATTGATGCCCACAATGAGCTCCTAGGAAATGAGTTAAGAGCATACCTTATTATATCTCTGTTTTCTACCTTTTGCCCGATTCCATGAAGGGAGTTCAGAATATCTTGAATTCGAGCGTGTAAAGAACTTGCCGTCTCGCCTTCCTGCATTTTCAAATTGTATAATTTGTTAAGTAACAGATCACGCTTACTTACCTTGGTTTCCGAGGTGCCCTCGTGAAGTTCGATCAGTTTCTCCCATAGTTCCTTTGCGGAGGAGAATGGACCGACTCTGTTGAGCTCTTCTTTGGTCAGACCGCACTGAATGGTGTAGGTGGCTTTGGCGTCGGCTTCCACTTTTTTGATAAATGCGGGCTCCCAGTTCTCACAGGATGTAGGCTTACCGTCTGTACCAGTTGGTAGTTGCAGTCCTGTTTTGACGATCATCCAGGTGTCGAACTGGATCTTTAGATATATCTCCATTCGCCCCTTCCAATATCCGAAGTCTTCTCCGGAAAATAATGGGGGACGAATGGTGCTATAACCTTCTTGTTGGGCCATTTATATCTACAAAAATAGAAACAACAAGATCTATTCCAAGACTAAGTCTTGGATTAGTAGTGCGGGAGGAAAGAGAATAACAGGCTCAAGTGGTATTGACCAACTTTGAGCAGAAAATCGATTCGTGAAAAGAAATTAGAATATAGCTATGAGGCTAAATTCTAATCGACTCCGAACAAAACCACGAAAAAATTATCTCGAATAGTGGTTGCACTGATTCAAGACGACCCCGCTCTGATACCAATTGTTGGATCGAGAAGCGCTAGAGGGGGGGGTGAATAGCTCTCGTGGCTATCTTGTTCGATTATCGGAATCGTAAGAACTATCGGAGTAATTAAGCAGCGGAATAAAACAAAGTAAGCACACAGAGACAGGAGAATTTTTACTTTGTTCGGAGCCTTGATCGACTCCTACTCGAAGGCCCGCGATCCTTGATCGCTTCCGGTGGGCAACAACTATAAGCTCGTTAAAAGATTACAATTATGAGTACAAATAAAAACTATAAATATTATACCGACGACAAGAAATGCTAATTCTGAAGCTTCGGGTCGTCGGGCACTTGTAGCAGCACTTCGGAGAGTCTTTTGGAGCAGCACGTTGATGAAAGATCACTTGGAATTCGTTGGTTTGAAGTGCTGGTCGAAACCCCCTTATAAAGGGTGTTCAAGGCGCCTCCATGCTGCCTGGTCTTCCGCGTGGATCAAAACTGACCTGGTCAAATTTCATCCATTCAAGGCGCCTTATATCCCTCTCAAGGCGCCTCCAATGGTGCTTCGCAGCCAGCTCAACCTTTGCACCCGAGGCACCTCCAAGCTCCATGGAGGCGCCTCGAACACTGTTCATCCGAGGCTTTAGGTTGCTCCTTTGCTCCTGCAAGATGCGTTAGTCCCAAACACTATCCTGCAACACAAAGTTAGCACAATAAACATTATAAAAGAAGGGAACAGTCGGTGTCAGTCTGACTTGGGTTTCAGAGAGGCCAAATAGGCCAAGACGCCTGGTCGTTACAGCGTCCTCACCTACTCCACTCGGAGATTTGCTGCCAGTCGATCCTCCGGATCGATTGGACTTCTCGACACTCGATTCTTCGGACTTTCTGGGACATCCGCTTCCTAGTCGGTCTTTCACTGATTCGACACGGGACTTTTCACCTAGGGTTACCACCCCCTAGGACTTTTGCCTGAAGCCATCGACCTGCCAAGACTTTCCGCATAGGGTTACCACCCCCTATGACCTAGGGTTACCGCCCCCTAGGGTTTTCCCTTTGCCTAACCGCAGCTAGGACTTTCCTGAAATCCTCAAGTAGACTTGTTAGACTACAAAACATCTTAACTTTGAATTCTTTGCCGTTATCAAAACACGAGTTCGATCGTCGGATGCTTCCCGCACCAACAGATATTTTGCAGCTAGCGGTGCGACTAAACTTCCGAGCTACCAATAATGAGGCAGAGTATGAAGCCTTTATTAGCAGGTCTGCAGGCGGCTCGGCATGTGGGAGCTTCCCGAGTGATCATCTATTCAGACTCCCAGCTAGTGACTCAGCAAATAAGTGGTAACTTTGAGACCAACAGTGACAAGATGCAAGTGTATCAGGAGGCCTATTTGAAGATGAAAGAAGATTTCAAGAAAGTCACGGTCAGCAAGATTCCTTGAGCGGAAAATAGCTGTGCTGACGAGTTAGCTAAAATAGCTAGCTCCTTAACTACATGGGTATTGGACAGGTCAGTGGCTCAGACATTGCTCATAACTCAGATAGATCTACAGAATAACCAGGACGAGATTATCGACTAGAGGGCACCGATGATTAGTTATCTTCAACAAGGTACCCTGCCCATAGATCCGGAGCAGGCCAGGCTGATCAAGAAAAAGGCTCACGCATACACCATGATAGGAGATCAATTATATAAGCGGGCATTTTCCAGACCTTTACTTAAGTGCATGGGTATAGAAGAGGCAGACCAGGTCTTGAGAGAGATGCATTCAGGATGTTGTGGCAGCCATGCCGGTGGTCGAACGCTGGTTAAGAAAGTGATGCTGGCCGGGTATTTCTGGCTCACTCTACAGAAGGACGCTCAGCAATTGGTAAACACTTGCTTGTCCTGCCAGAAGCATCAAAACTTGACGCATCTGCCCACCTCGTCATTGAAGACCTCTATAGTCTCTTGCCCCTTTGATCAGTGGGGTATGGACATCGTCGGACCCTTCCCTATGGCAACTGGTCAAAGGTGATTTTTACTTGTGGCAGTAGATTATTTCTCCAAGTGTGTGGAAGCCGAAGCTCTGGCCAGGATTACCGAGCAGATGGTTATTCAATTTTTGTGGAAGAACATTCTATGTTGATTTGGTATACCCCATAACTTGGTATCGGATAATGGGATACAATTCCAAAGTCGGAAGGTCCAGGCCTGGTGTCGAGGGTTCGACATTACTCAGGCATTCACTTCTGTGGCTTACCGACAAAGCAATGGGCAGATCGAGGTTATCAATCGAGAAATCATGCAGGGCTTGAAGATTAAGCTAGATCATGTGGGAGGAGACTGGGTAGAAGAGCTGCAAAGCATTCTATGGGAATACCGCACTACGCCTCGGGAGAGCACAGGTCTTACTCCTTTTCACCTAATCTATGGCAGTGAAGCAGTAGTACCTATGAAGACTGGGGTGCCCTTAACCAGAAGAATTCTATATGACGAAGAAAATGCTGAGCGACGATTGACAGAGCTGGATCTCATTACCGAAACTCGCGAACAAATAGTAGCTCGGCTCTTCGCTTATCGACAAAGGATGCGACAAAATTATGACAGAAAGGTGACCCCTCGCTTATTTGGAGAAGGAAACCTGGTCTGGAAGCGAGTGAAACCCATGGGGGATGTGACTAAGTTAGCTCCTCAATGGGATGGGCCCTATAAAGTCATTAAAAAGTTGGCATCTGGTGCATACTACTTGCAAGATAACCGGGGAAGGAATCTGGAGCGGCCTTGGAGCGCTAACTACCTTAGGCTTTATCGAACATAGGCACAGGGCTATTTTTATTCTTTGTACATCATCAAAGTCATTCTGAACACACGCAAAAGTTCATGCATAAAAAGGCTAACGCTCAGGAAACACAAGATAAGATAGAACCTTAAACAGCAATTAGTGCGGTTTATATCCAGTATACATACAAATCACTTGAAAATAGAAAAAACTTCATCGGGTATCTCGTCTAGGATGCGGTGATGATCCAAAAAGTCTGCGGGAGGAGCAGATTTGAGATACCCCTATTTATATAACTGCTTCAGAGCCCCAGCCGCGCCAGCAGATACGGCGACCACGAAGCGATCTCCTACCTGAATCCCGAATTCTGGAGAATGAAGGTAAACTTCCCGGCTTTGCCTACATCGCTTTTTTTCCCCAGCCTTATATATTTCTAGAGCTAAAGAAACTCCTGAAAGGCGAGAGCGGGCTTGGGATAGCTCAACCTTCGAAGCCACCAGTTCAGCCTTCAGAGCCAGTAGTTCAGCGGCCTGGGATTCTATAGTTTGGCTTTGCTCCTTAAGGAGGGCCTCTTTAGCTTGTAAGTCTTGAGTCAGCTGATCTACATTTTGCTTATGATGACCCTCAGCCTGACTCTTTTCATCATGAAGGGTTTTGTTCTCCTGGTTGGCCGTCCGCAGAGCTTGGCAATGTTGGGCATTGGATCTCTTCAGAGTTTATATTTCATCCCTTTGAGCGCGGCCAGCTGCGGCAGGATCATTCAATTGTAACTCCAGCTCAGCTACTCTATTAGATAACACCTTATTGCGATGATAATTAAGGTGGAGAGTTTGATTGATCATCATTGATTCAGCATGAGCTTGAGCCAAGAAAGAAAGAATATCAGAAAAAAGAAAGGTTGGTAGCATGAATAGGTAAAACTTACCTGGACGTACAACTCAGAAAACCTATCCATCCGGTCAGGCACGGAAAGATTCTCCATCAATTGAAAGCTTTGCTCCCAGCAGGTGGCCATGTCGCCTCTCAGTGTGAGGCGGCTGGTGGGAGCATCTCGTTGATGCCTCAAGCCCCATTCAGAAGGCTTGGTAGAGTAGTATCGACGACAAGAAAAGCCCTGCTGCTGTGGAGTTGAGGCTGTAGGGTGGGGATGAGAAGCAGAGCAAGAGGGGCCAGGTCGTGATTCATCCGGCCGGGGTACTGCTGAAGGACCAGCTGCTTCATCCGGTACTTGGGAAGAAGGGCGAGAGGGGCCTGGTCGTGATTCATCCGGCCGGGGCACTGCTAAAGGACCGATTGCCTCACCCGGTACTTGGGAAGGAGTATAGATAGGCTCAGAGGAAGGTGTAGCCTGTTCTTGGGCACGCGTGGGAGGAGCTTCCTCAGTCGCAGGTGCACGAGGAATGGAAGAGCAGGAAACTAGATCGGTAGATGGGGTGTCAACGCCCTCAACACCCTGATCTGGATTTCGTCGAAGGCGTCTTCTCCGGAATCTCAAGGGATGATCATCTGAGTCTGAGCCTCCAGGTGAAGAGCGTGCTCGTCGAGTGACGGGGGGTGTGGCAGTTCTGGGAGGATTCCTAGCAAGGCGTGCTTGCCAGGAGGCCTTGGAAGCTGCTCGAAAAGACGGACTGGCGGGGGGGGGGAATATCAGCTAAGCCTGAGGAAGGTCGGGGGATTGATTGTAAGGAAGGCCCAATAGCTGCACAAGATGTAGAGGGAGTCGATTGAGAGACTGGTCGAGGGGATGACCGGGGCATGGAAATAGCAGGCTGTCTTAGCCGAGCAAGAGCCGAATGGGGAAGAAGTCTTCTATCTAAGATGATCCGGCCTCACCGCATTATTTCCTACTCGCTCAAAGGGAGAGGTTGGACCTCGGAGGCGCGAAGCAATGTGTCAGCTGCATATGGAGATTAGGGTCGGGAAACGTAGGCCAAAAAACAAGATGAGATAATCTTAAGGGCAAGTGGAATTCACCTAAGGAGCGAGGCAACTCGAAGGAGGAGATGCGACTCAGCTTGAAGAAAGACAGTACCTCTTCAGATACTAGTCTCATTAAGTCTAATCGCCAACACCCCAACTGAGCCAAAGAATCTGTGAAAAGGGGGTCATCACTGTAGTCCCCCAGGTCAAGTATCACGGGAAAGATCCGTTGCCAGCGAGTGGGCCATTCCACAATAAAAGGGAATTGGAGGAAAAAATACTTATCTTTCCAGGGCGGGTCAGATGAGGGAATGGGACAAAAGAAGGTAGTCCGAGTGCGGCTCTGGAAGCGGAATAAGCCTTCACAGTGCTGTCGAGTAGTGAAGAAGTAATGGAATAGGCGGGCGGACCAGGAAAGTTCACAAACTTCGCACAGAACCACGAAGCCGCACAAAATCCTTATCGAATTGGGAGTCAGTTGGCCCAAAGAGATGCGGAAGTAGCGGCTCACTTCAGAAAAGAAAGGATGAATGGGAATCTAAGGCCTGCCACAAATTGTTCCTTATAGAAGGTAACGTAACCTATGGGAGGCGAAGAAGCCTGGTGCAGGATGGTGGGAATAATGATGTGCATGTCTCTGGGGATCTCATAGGTAAAGTGAAGATCGTCTAGATCCATACCCTCAAAATTGGAAACTTCCGGAGGAAAAATAATGTTGGGGAAAGCCATGGGGAAAACCTAAGTGGAAGCCATAAACAAAGAGGGGGAGCATAAAGCAGAAGGACAAGTGGAAGACAGGAACAAAGAGGGGGAGCATAAAGCAAAAGGACCGAGGCAGCGAGGAAGCAGAGGAGCAGAAGGCGAGAACAGAGGAGGCGCAGAAGAGATGCTTCCACAAAGTGGCGACGATGATCTATTTATAGTTGCAACCTATAAGGACAAAATGGTCAAATTACCATCCAACGGCTTGTAGTAGAGGCGGTGCAGTGTATCAAAGTAAGGTGAGCCGTTGGATCTGTTGGTGCAATATCCCTAGGTCAAGGTTGACCTGGTTAACTGAGCTTGAATTGGGTCAAGCTCGAGTCTTGATATTTGGGTTTCGATGTTTGACAATACATGTAGACAACACATGAAGATTGCAGGTGCAATTGTTCATGTGGGGAGATTGTGAAGGAGAGTCAAGTAGGTCAAGATTGACTAGATACTTGACTGGAAAATCCTGGTGAGTGAAGCCAGGTGAAAGTCCTAATTGGGAGGTTAGGCAGACTAGAAAGTCCTAGTGAGTGAAGCTAGGCAGTATGGAAAATCCTAGTGAGTGAAGCCAGGTGAAAGACCTAGTGAGTGAAGCTAGGCAGAAGAGAAATCCTGGTGAGTGAAGCCAGGTGAAAGACCTAGTGAGTGAAGGTAGGCAGAAGAGAAATCCTGGTGAGTGAAGCCAGGTGAAAGACCTAGTGAGTGAAGGTAGGCAGAAGAGAAATCCTGGTGAGTGAAGCCAGGTGAAAGACTTAGTGAGTGAAGTTAGGCAGAAGAGAAATCCTGGTTTGTGAAGCCAGGTGAAAGACCTAGTGAGTGAAGCTAGGTAGAAGGGAAGTCCTGGTGAGTGAAGCCAGTCACACGAAATTCAGATGGATCAAGAGTAATCGGACATCTAGTGCTGGGAAGTCCAAGTAGGTCAAAGGGATTGACCGGATACTTGGCACAAGGAAATCCAGATGGGTCAAGGTTGACCAAACATCTGGTGGAACTCTAAGTGGGTCAAAGGGATTGACCGGACACTTGGTGAGGGAGTCCTAGCAGGTCAAGGGCGACCGGATGCTATGCATGATGTACCAACAGGTCATGGTTGACCAGATGTTGGTTTAAGGGACTTTGGACTCGGTTTTAGGCAAAAACAGGAGCTGGATCGATCAGCCGATCGATTGACTCATTCCGAATCGATCAGATGATCGATTGGGTGAGTCCCCGCGACCAACCTCCTCCCAATCGATCAGTGGATCGATTGGGGAGAAGTGTCGCGCGAACAGAAAGCCTCCCAATCGATCGGGCGATCGATTGGGAGCTGCGATTTTTCGCGATAAGCCCTGGATCGATTAGCCGATCGATCCAGGCAATTCCCAGGAGCACAGAGGTGCTCTGGATCGATCGACCGATCGATCCAAAGCCTCCCCAATCGATTGAGAGCAATCCGATCGATTGGGATTCGACCGTTGGCGTCGTGTTTAGCCGTTGTCGAGCTCTTTCTCCGCTAACGCTCGCACTATTCAGCTCCGATCTTCACAGCAGCTTCTTCACAGTGTTTTTCACTCTCACCACCAGTTCTTGAAGGATCTTGGAGAGACATCCAAGTCAAGAGCGTGACTACAACAAGAGGAAGAAGCTAGGGTTAGGGTTTTCACTACATATCTTGTAAGAAATTTCTTGTATTTGTCTTCCCTTGCTTTCTTGTTGTATTGAGAGTATTGTAAGGCTTCTCCGCCTTCGGTAGTTACCGTAAAGAAGTGTTTTATTAGTGGAGGGTGCGTGAGTGTGTGGATCCTTGGACTAGTCACCTCTTCTTGAGGTGGATACTAAGTAAATCCCTACGAGTTAGCGTTGTGTGGTTGTTTCTTTGTATTTTCCGCTGCATTTCATCACAAGAAGCAAGCAACGACGAGCATGAGATCGCGTCGAGCTATTCACTGCCCCTCTAGCTACATTTCGGTCCTAACAAGTGGTATCAGAGCGAGACTGCTCTTCACCGGAGTCATCGCCGGAAGGGGCAACAAGCTAGAGGGTGAAGAAGTTGGAGCAATTCTACAAGTCAAAGACTTTATCAAAAGGCTCAACTTCAAAATGGAATTCCAAGATGGACTTGGATTCGACACAAGGGTGCCTCCACCATATGTATCTACAAGCTTCGATTCTTGGAAATCAAGGATCGAAAATTTTATTATGATGGAGATAGAGCAATGGTTTGCTCTAATGGAAGGCTTCGAAACTCCAAAGAACTCAAAGGGCAAAATTCTCAAGAGAAGCAAGTGGAGCCAAGAACAAATCCAAAGGTGTGAGGCTAATGACAAAGTGACCAAGATTTTGGTCAATCTATTGCCGAGAAACATCTTGGAGAAAATTGGAGATTTTGAAGATGCCAAAGAGCTTTGGAGCAAGTTGGCTGAGACTCATGAGATCCCCTCCACTGTACACAATAATGAAGAATCCAAAGAGGGCGACTCGGTGGATCAAGATCAAGAGGAAGAGAATTTCGAGGTTGAGAGATGCTCAACACCGGAGGAAGAAGAAGAAGATCCATCCTCTATGGAGCACGAAGATACAAGCAAAGGAGTATACTCCTTATTTCATGAGCATGAGGATTCGGAAGTTGAGAGATACTCAACGTCCGAGGATGAAGAGGTAAAAGCCTCCACCTCTAGGATTGAGGGGGAGCGTGGATCATCATTGCCGGATTAAGAAGAAGCCTCTACATCCAGATCAAAAGGAGAAGAAGTCATCCCTACAAGCAAAGGTATACCAATTTCAATTGTTAATAATAAAGATCATATTATTTGCTTTGAGTGTAGGGAAAAAGGGCATTACAAGAGCAAATGCCTAAATTGGCCAAGAAGAAGGGCCAAGTACACCAAAGGGCAAGGAGAAGCCCAAAGAGACCGCTCCTGGAACCAAGAAGAGCAAGGAGCACATTATGTGTTTCTCTTGCAATCAAAAGGGACATTATTGAAGTCAATATCCCAAGGGGAAGAAAGCGGTCAAGGCTCAAGGAGGAAGCACAACTCAAGGGGGAGCCTCCAAGGTAAAACGAAAGGTATCATTTATAGAGCCTATCCCCTTAAGTAATGGTAAAAAGCATGCTAATTCCAATTTTTATCATTTTAATGCTATTTACCATAAAAATAGGGAGCATGACAACCTTAAAGAAAAACATATGGCTCTCCATGCTAAGACTACCACACCTAGGGTTAGGAAGGTAGGTAAAAATTTAGGCAATAATACTAAGGACCATAGTTATAAGCCTAGAAATAAAAATGCTCAAGAATTTAAGGAAAAATCAAAATCTAGGGAATTATGGGAAGAAAATCAAGTCTTGAGGTCAAGGCTTGATAAAATGGAAAAGACCCTAAAAAGGATGGAAAGTATCCTAAAAGGGAAAAATGAGCAAAACCTAGTCTTAGCACAACAAGGGTCATCCAAGGGCTTTAGGGGTTTGGGAAACAAACCCAAAACTAAAAAGGATGTCCCTTCCTATCATACGGTTCCATATAATTATGGAACCAACCCTAGGTCAAATAGTCAAGTCAAAAATACTAAGGAGGTTATTCCTAAGAGTATTTTTGCAACAAACGTGACTAAGACTTCTAAGAAGTCTAAGAAAGTCACAAAGAAGGTCACAAGGGAAGAAATCCCTAGAGTTGATCTAGGAGATGTGACCAAGGCTTCTAAGAAGTCTAACAAGGTCACTAGAAAGATATCTAGGAAGGCTATTCCTAGTGAATACCTAGAGCATCCAAGGAGCACCAATAGGTTTTGAGTTCCTAGGAGCATTTTCTCTACCCCTTAGATGGGTTAGAGAGTGTCAACTCCGATTAGAAGGGTAATCAACCCGACTTTGATGAAGTTGACACTCGAGGAGCATTTTCAAGGTTATTATTAACATTTGAAAATGAAGAGGATTATCATTTACTTCTTAAATGGAGTAAAATGTGGCATAATTTGAGTATTTGGATATAATTTTAATTGGCACAAGAAATCAAGTGTAAAGAAATGCCAAGTTGGGATGTTGGCATTTTATTGGAAAGTTAAAACCAAATCTAAGCCTTATTTCAATTTGTTACTCTTTAAAAGAGTAATTTGTGCCAAAAATTTTAGGGATTTGCTTAATTTAAATTGGCACAAAATTAAGAAAATCAAAAGAAATGTCAAAATTGAATTTTGACATTTTCTTGGGAAATAGTGGGCAATCTAGGGTTTAAATTTTAATTTAGCTAAGGCTTAAGGATACTTAGATAGATAATCTAGGTATTTCTTTTATGCTAATTTGTCATGCGTTGTTTTCCCATCATATGTCATGACATTATATTTTGCATTCAAATTTTATTATGAAAAACATAAAAATACCATGTCATGTCATACATACATCATGTAGTTTTAAGAAATTTTCTTTTGAAAATTATTTATCTTTGATGTATGTCATATCGCATCATGCATAACTGTTAAATTCCTTACAATTAAGGACAAATGGTATTTATTAACAAGTAACATCCTTGGTGGATGTTCATAACCTCAAAATGCCTAGGTAGATATGCATGATCCCTAGATTAGGGCAAAACCAAGAGTTTACATCTCACTAAGAACTATAAGGTGACTTGTATGTGGTTTCATTCATATTAAATATAAGTGAGATGTTAGGATGATGAACAAAACTCAAGATGTTGATTTAGTGCATTCTTTTGAGTTTTAGGTTCATCAAAACACATAGTTATGTGTTTTCCAATCATTGGGAAAGCTAATGTACAAGTCATGTGCATTGAGTCCAAAGAACATGGTTGGATATTGATTTGAAAAATGGTTTTAAAATGATTTTAGAAAACCTTGGTGAAGACTATCTTTTGATAGTAATCATCATTGATAAGTTAGACACAAACTAGAAGAAAAGACTAAAGTTTTTACAAGTTTTCAAGTTTATGTCAATCTTTGAAAATATGAAGTATTTTCATAGAAAACTATTTTTCCTTGATAATATATACCCTAAGGATTGTCTACATGAATTTTCATGATTTTTGGAATTTTGTAGAATTTTCTAGGGGTTTCTGAAGTTGACTGAAATGAAATTTCAACAACTTCAGACCTTCAATCAATCGACCGATCGATTGAAGGGTCTCAATTGATCGGGCTATCGATTGAGAGGGAACTTCTCGCGAGCAGAAGCTCACTGGATCGATCAGCCGATCGATCTACGCAGTCTGAATTGATTAGTGGATCGATTCAGCAGGGTTCAATCGATTGGGACCCAACTCCAATCGATTGGGAATGCTGATTTTGGCTGGGAAAGTTTGCTTTCAGTTTTTTGAACCACCTTTAGTCTAGGTAACCATTCCTTACCCCTCAAAACATATTTGTATACATTTATGGAGAGTTTTCATGATGAAAACAAGGACGGATTGGTTAAGGGAGACTAAGTAGAGGTTTAGGTTGAGGTTTGGTTTCAATATTGAATTTTTGAACCTCAAAACTTCTAAATTTGGGTTTCCTAAAGGTTTAGGGATTCCAAGTCATTGTTGGTGCAATAACAGAGGGTACGTGCATGTCTTTAGGGGGAGTTACTCTTTAATGACATGAAAATCTATTTTTCATACACCTTGGAAGGTGGTTAACTTTCTTTAGTGAAAATGCTCAAGGTTGGGCATTTAAATGTAATGAAGAGTGAATATCTTCATTATTCAAGTGGTGTATGCTCACGGATGAGCATTTGATGACAATGAAGGGTATGAGACCTTCATTTGAATCGTGTGTGAATATACCAAGTGGTATATACTCAAGGATGAGCGTTGAGAATAATGAAGGGTATAGGACCTTCGTTATTGTGTTGTGAACAACGAGTGAAGTTGTAAACAACGTTGGATAACTCTTCAGGGGTAGAGTTTTTGATGTGTGCCAATATGGGGAGAATGTGTGGTTAAGTTATACCTTCATTACCTAACAGGGAGTTTGCCCTCTAGAAAAGGGGAAGAATGAAGGAAACCATCATTCATATATTGGCATGAAGGGAGTTGAGGCTATGGGATTAGCCTAGCTTAAAAGTGGTATTGTCAAACATCAAAAAGGGGGAGATTGTTGGTGCCAATATTCCTTAGGTCAAGGTTGACCTGGTTGACTGAGCTTGAATTGGGTCAAGCTCGAGTCTTAATGTTTGGGTTTCGATGTTTGACAATACATGTAGATAACACATGAAGATTACAGGTGCAATTGTTCATGTGGGGAGATTGTGAAGGAGAGTCAAGTAGGCCAAGATTGACTAGATACTTGACTGAAAAATCCTAGTGAGTGAAGCTAGGTGAAAGTCCTAACTGGGAGGTTAGGCAGACTAGAAAGTCCTGGCGAGCGAAGCTAGGCAGTATGAGAAATCCTAGTGAGTGAAGCCAGGTGAAAGACCTAGTGAGTGAAGCTAGGCAGAAGAGAAATCATGGTGAGTGAATCCAGGTGAAAGACCTAGTGAGTGAAGCTAGGCAGAAGAGAAATCCTGGTGAGTGAAGCCAGGTGAAAGACCTAGTGAGTGAAGCTAGGTAGAAGAGAAATCCTGGTGAGTGAAGCCAGGTGAAAGACCTAGTGAGTGAAGCTAGGCAGAAGGGAAGTCCTGGTGAGTGAAGCCAGGCACAGGAAATTCAGATGGATCAAGATTGATCAGACATCTGGTGCTGGGAAGTCCAAGTAGGTCAAAGGGATTGACCGGATACTTAGCATAAGGAAATCCAGATGGGTCAAGGTTGACCAGACATCTGGTGGAACTCTAAGTGGGTCAAAGGGATTGACCGGACACTTGATGAAGGAGTCCTAGCAGTTCAAGGGTGACTGGATACTAGGCATGATGTACCAACAGGTCATGATTGACTAGATGTTGGTTTAAGGGACTTTGGACTCGGTTTTAGGCAAAAACAGGAGCTGGATCGATCAGCCGATCAATTGGCTCATTCCCAATCAATCGGCTGATCGATTGGGTGAGTCCCCGCGACAAACCTCCTCCCAATCGATCAGTGGATCGATTGGGGAGGAGTGTCGCGCGAACAGAAAGCCTCCCAATCGATCGGGCGATCGATTGGGAGCCTCCAATCGATCGGTCGATCGATTAGGAGCTGAGATTTTTCGCGATAAGCCCTGGATCGATCAGCCGATCGATCTAGGCAATTCCCAGGAGCACAGAGGCGCTCTGAATCGATCGGCCTATCGATCCAAAGCCTCCCCAATCTATTGAGAGCAATCCAATCGATTGAGATTCGACCGTTGGCGTCGTATTTAGCCGTTGTCGAGCTCTTTCTCCGCTAACGCTCGCACTGTTCAGCTCCGATCTTCACAGCAGCTTCTTCACAGCGTTTTCCACTCTCACCGCTAGTTCTTGAAGGATCTTGGAGAGACATCCAAGTCAAGAGGCGTGACTACAACAAGAGGAAGAAGTTAGGGTTAAGGTTTTCACTGCATATCTTGTAAGATATTTCTTGTATTTGTCTTCCCTTGCTTTCTTGTTGTATTGACAGTATTGTAGGGCTTCTTCACCTTTGGTAGTTACCGTAAAGGAGTGTTTTATTAGTGGAGGGTGCGTGAGTGTGTGGACCCTTGGACTAGTCACCTCTTCTTGAGGTGGATACTAAGTAAATCCCTACGAGTTAGCGTTGTGTGGTTGTTTCTTTGTATTTTCCCCTGCATTTCATCACAAGAAGCAAGCAACGACGAGCACGAGATCGCGCCGAGCTATTCACCGCCCCTCTAGCTACATTTCGGTCCTAACAGGATCTTCACAGAAAGCGAAGCACTAGACAGTAAAGGGCATGAAGTACGAGGATCATCATTATTTGCCTCGGGAAAGAGCAAGCCATATCACGAAGCACTATGGGCTGCGCTATACTGTTTGTATTTATCACATTGGTTAAGTCTAAGGGTAAACCCTGATCGAAAGTCGACTCGGGACATTGAGCAAGCCAAGATCCAGGGCGGGGGTACTCGCCAGAACGTCAGCAAAACCAAAACAATTACAGGGTCAGAAAGATAAGTAGATCACAGGTCAGGGAGGGAGCCCATAGGAGGTCGAGAAATAAGTGAGTCCCAGGTCGGGATATAAGCAAATCCCATGTCTGGAAACACACATCCCGGAAGAGGAATAAATAGATACAAGGATACAGAACCAGTAGGTCTGGAAAACATATCCCAGAACGAAAAATAAATAACACCTATCAAAAAATACGCAACCAAGAATTCTTAACAGAAAGGCTCGCTAAAGAATTCCTCAAGTTTAGACATAGGAGCAGGTCTGTTAAATTCTAAATTTCCATAAAGGATTACATTAGGGCTGAGGGTCTGAAGGAGGTACATCGCTCGGGAGAGGGGCTGGAAGGGTCAAGAAGTTGCTGTCTGCAACGAAGGACGGGAAGGCTTCGTCGGGCACTTCATTCATCAGGCGCTCTCGATCTAGGAAGTCAGCTGGGGGGCAAAGCGAAGAAGTTTGTGCTCAAACAGCTGGCGCACTGCTCCCACACCCCCGTAGCAAAGCATCAGATCAGAGAAATCGCCAATCTTCTTTTGGAAGACCGATGACCTGACATAAGCGAGCCGATAGGCTTCAAGGTGATCCTTTTCATCTGATCGATACTCCTCCAGCTCTGCCTTTACTTTGTCGGTGGTGGCCAAAGCTAGAGTGCCTTCTGTTAATACAGTCTGACCTGGCTGTTGTTTTGATGTTGACACTGATTTAAGTTTGTATCAGATATTAATTAAACTCAGACTGATTAATGATCGAGGTTGATCATGTGGAGAGGAAAAGTCCAAGTACGGATACTTGGCACGCGAGGTCGGAGAGGGCTCGGTAGCTCGTTCTCTGACCCGGACGTGGAAGTCGGAGAGGGCTCGGTAGCTCGTTCTCCGGACTAGGTCAGAGAGGGCTCGGTAGCTTGTTCTCTGAGCCGGACGAAGTCGGAGAGGGCTCGGCAGCTCGTTCTCCGGACTAGGTCAGAGAGAGCTCGGTAGCTCGTTCTCTGGACCGGACGAAGTCGGAGAGGGCTCGACAGCTCGTTCTCCGGACTAGGTCAGAGAGGGCTCGGTAGCTCGTTCTCTAACCCGAACGTGGAAGTCGGAGAGGGCTTGGTAGCTTGTTCTCCAGACTAGGTCAGAGAGGGCTCGGTAGCTCGTTCTCTGGACCAGGAAGACGTTAGGGTTTAGGGCTGGGAAGCTCTAAAATCAACAGAGGCATTGGATCGGTGCATTGGCCGATCGGTGATCACAGTGGTCGTGGATCGGTGCATCGGCCGATCGATGATCTGGTTATCGATCGGTCTCATGACCGATCGGTAACTCTGATGAGTTCTCTGTGGGTTGCTCGATCGGTCTCGTTCGATCGGTAACCACGCGGTAGCTCTCATGGGTTATCGATCGATCGGTGACCGATCGATTCGCGATGTGATTGAGAACTATAGGGGATCGGTGCGTGGACGACCCACTATAATTGATCAGTCCACAGACCGATCAGCATCATCCCAGACCGATCAGGATGTGTCCTGATCGGTCCAGAGAGCTATGGATCGGTCTGTTGACCGATCCACAACGATGTCGTTTGTCTTCTGCTGTTTCTCTACGATTTCTGATTCATCTGATCTAACCATCTACTGTAAGCTTTTTGAGTTACAGATTGCAGGTGTCGTGCCAATGCTTGAATTCAAATTGAGCTCCATCAGAAGAATAAGACCAAGTGCTCTTTCTGCTGTGTTTCGCTGCAAATTGTGCAATTGGAGCGTCAACGTTCACTGGCTACGATCAGTTGGCAACAGCTTGACTCTTGATTATTGGTTCGAGCTCAGAGACACCAGTGAAGACCATGGATGGTATTGGTGTGAGTTCAGAGAACCAGATGAGGAGGAAGAGTGATTGGCAACGCCTGAGTTGGTCGCAGTGATTCGATACAGGTGACAGTGATTCGGCTATGGCTGAAGACAGTGAGAAAGAAGAGGAATAAGAAGAAGGAAGAAGAGAGGTTGGAGTAAGGATTTTGAAAAACTCTCTGTCGATCAAGCAAGAGTGTTGTGTGTTTGAGCTCTTGGCTGAGGAACTTCTTCTGTCTTTGCGCTTTGCTTTCATCGTGGCTGTAAGTTTATTGTTCATTCCTTTTAGCTACTAAACTCTGTAAGTCTTGTGCTTCATTTCAAATCTTGTCTGAGACTTTGTGGAGAGGTTACTCCACCGAGAAGGAGAAATACTTAGCCGGAATTTGTCCAGGGTGTGATCTACTGAAAGATCAAGGGATCGTCCACCTTACGGACACGCCGAGGAGTAGGGGCAAGTTATCCCCGAACCTCGTACATCCTTATTGTGTTAGTGGTGGGTTGTTTCTTTTCCTTGCATCAGTTTTCCTTTTGCTTATTTCCGCTGTGCTAACAAATTTTTGTGAGGAATTAATTGAGTTTTTAGTGGAGGCTATTCACACCCCCCTCTCTAGCCATCCGAAGGTCCTAACAAGTGGTATCAGAGCAAGGCACTCTTCATCCGGATTAACACCCTAAAGAGCAAGAAGATGGCTATGAAGGAAGGTTTTAGCACCAATCGTCCACCCTACTTCGACGGAGCGGACTTCCAATATTGGAAGAGCCGTATGGAGTATTATCTCAAGACCGACATCTCCATGTGGTTCTCGGTCAAGGAAGGGTTCACACCTCCGAAGGACGAAGAAGGTAAGGAACTAGAGTCGTCAAGGTGGTCCGCCGAGCAAACTCGCAAAGGACAAGCCGATGCCAAGGCGGTGGTCACTCTACAATGTGGGATAGCCAAAGATAAACTTGTCAAGGTAGGTCCATTTGTGAGCACAAAGGATTTGTGGAACAAGCTCATCGAGCTCCAAGAAGGAACCCGAGACTCTCGGATCGCCAAGAGAGACTTGTTCCTAAACCAACTACAAAATCTCATCATGAAGGAGAACGAAACGGTAAGTGAACTACACGGAAGGTTCAAAGAGATCATCAATGGTCTTCATTCCGTAGATGAACGCGTAGAGAATCGCGATCTTGTAAGGTACGCTCTCAAAGCCTTTCCGAGGAATGCCTTGTGGTCATCTATGGTAGATGCCTACAAGGTCTCCAAGGACCTTTCAATTATTAAATTAGATGAATTCTTTTGTGAAATGGAACTTCATGAACTTGCTAACAAGGGTCAAAAAGAGAAAGGTATTGCCTTAGTTGCAGGAGAAAAGAGCAACGATGGAAGAAGGAAGAAAGAAAAGAAGAAGGAGAAAGAGATTCCTACATCCTCATCCTCCTCCGAGTCCGATGATGAAGGTGGATCATCATCAAGCGAGATGGCCAACTTCGTAAGGAGAATCATGAGAAGGAGCCGGAGATACAAAGGGAAAGGTAAGTCTATTGATCAAAATGTTGATAAGACTAATGTTACGTGTTATGAGTGTAGCAAGAAAGGACACTATCGGAGCGAGTGTCCAAAACTCAAGAAGAAGGAGGAAAGGGCCAAGAAGAAGAAAGCTCTCAAAGCTACTTGGGATGAATCCTCCTCAAGCTCATCGGAGGAAGAGAAGGAGAAAAGCACTCGTCAATTAGCGCTCATGGCAAGGGAGGAATCGAATTCCGGAAGTGATACATCAGCCGCGGCTTCATCATCTTCGGATGATGAAGAGGTAACTTCTCCTCACTTAGAGAAATGCTATAAAACTATTACACATTTATCTACTTTGCTTAAGAAATCAAAAACTGAAATCAAATCATTAAAAGGTGAAGTAGAACACTTGAAGACTCTTAGGGAAGATGAGGTTGATGACCTACATCAAGAGCTTCTTGAGGATGAAAACAAAGCCTTAAAGAGTGAAGTTGAGAAACTCAAGAAAATGCTTGAGAAATTCTCAACTAGCTCTAAGACCTTAGATATGATTCTAAATGCCCAAAGGGCGGTCTACAACAAGGCTGGGTTAGGATATCAACCTAAGGAGTCTAGTTTCATTTCCCTAGTATTTAGAACCCAATTTCATAGATCACATGCTTCTAGGGTTCATGAGACTAGGAAGGGTGTGACCAAGGCATGGGTTCCTAGGTCTTTCATTGTAGATGCATTAGGTCCCAAGATTTGGGTACCTAAAACATCTATCTTTCGTGTCTTGTAGGCATTTGTCAAGGGGGAGCATCTATCAACTTGGTTTGTTGATAGTGGATGCTCCAAGCACATGACCGGGGACAAGTCACTCTTTATTACCCTTCAAAACAAAAATAGAGGTAATGTGTCCTTTGGTAATAATGGTAGCCTTAAGGTTATAGGAGTTGGAGATATTCATATATCCGAATGTCTCCAAATCAAAAATGTCCTTCTAGTCAAGGGGATGACTTTTAATCTCCTAAGTGTCAGCCAATTGTGTGATACAGGTTACACAATTGAGTTTCATTCAAGTCAATGTCTGGTCAAACACATTGACACACTTGACACGGTACTAGTAGACACAAGGGTAGATAACATTTATCAAGTATTTTTTAAAAGTGCTACTAATGCCTCTGCTAAGTGTTTCATGTCAAAAAAAGAAGAATCATGGCTTTGGCATAGGAGGTTGGCCCACGTAAACATGAAGAATATTCGAAAGCTGGCCAACAAAGGATTAGTGCGAGACTTACCAAGCATCAAGTACCAAAAGACAAAATTATGTGATGCATGTCAAAAGGGTAAGCAAACAAAAGCGTCTCATAAAGGTAAAAGCGCTGTAAGTACCTCTACTGCTTTAGATTTATTGCATATGGACTTATTTGATTGTAGTAATGTCATTTCATTGAATGGAAGTAGATACTGCTTAGTGATCATTGATGATTTTACTAAATATACATGGACTTTCTTTTTGAAAAATAAGGATCAAACCATAGATGTTTTTGTTTCTTTTTGTAGAAGAACTGAAAATGAAAAATCAACAACAATTAAAACAATTAGAAGTGATCATGGTGGAGAATTTCAAAACCATAGATTTTTAGAATTTTGTCAAGAAAAAGGATATAGGCATGAGTTCTCTACTCCAAGGACCCCGCAACAAAATGGGGTTATGGAGAGAAAGAACCGAGTCTTGCAAGAGGCTACAAGAAGCATGCTCAATGAGTACTCACTACCGAGCTACTTATGGGCTGAAGCTGTAAATACCGCTTGCTATGTGCAAAACCGAGTCTTAATACATAGGTTTTTAGGAAAGACTCCCCATGAACTTTGGTTTGGGAGACCCCCTACAATTAAACATCTTAGGGTGTTTGGTTGTAAGGTGTTTATCTTGAACACCAAGGATCATCTTGGAAAGTTCACGGCTAAGGCTGACGAAGGGATACTAGTTGGGTACTCTCTCATCAGCAAAGCCTATCGAGTCTACAACAATAGGACTAAATTGATTGAAGAGTCCTCGGATGTAGCATTTGAAGAAATTCCTAAATCAAATGATCAATCAAGGGATGTAGGAGAAATTCAATTTGAACTTAGAAATCTAAGTTTAAATGATCAAAACATAGAAAGAGTCGAAATTGACTCCAATGATGATGAGCAAAGGCAAGAGAGGACTCAGTCTGATCCTTTGCCTGATACTGAGCCCTTGCCTGTGTCTAGTGAGACCACTCATGAGGCACCGCCAACACCAAGGTAATCTAGGATAGCCTCTAGTCATCCCCAAGACCAGATTGTGGGAGACATTCAACAAGGGGTTAGGACTAGATCATTCTTTAGAAATGAGTCTAATGAGGTCGCCTTGATCTCAGAAATCGAACCAAAATTAGTTGATGAGGCATTGCACGATCCTGATTGGATCATAGCTATGCAAGATGAGTTAAGTCAATTTGAAAGGAGCCAAGTGTGGGACTTAGTTCCTAGACCTAAGAAGACCATCATTATTGGAACCAAATGGGTCTTCAAAAATAAGTTAAACCAAAAGGGAGAAGTCGTAAGAAACAAGGCAAGACTTGTAGACAAGGGCTATAGTCAAGTCGAAGGCCTCGATTATGATGAGACTTATGCTCCCGTGGCTCGATTAGAGTCCATTCGTTTAATGCTAGCTTTTGCTGCACATAGAGGCTTCAAGCTCTATCAAATGGACGTTAAATCGGCCTTCTTAAATGGTTTCATTAAAGAAGAGGTCTATGTTGAACAACCACCGGGGTTTGTGAATACCGAAGCTCCAAACCACATGTACAAGCTCAAGAAAGCTCTTTATGGGCTTAAACAAGCACCTCGAGCATGGTACGAAAGGTTGTCAACTTACTTACTAGAAAAGGGTTTTGTAAGAGGTCAAATAGACCCAACACTATTTCTGCGTAGAGATGGTGAAAACATATTTGTAGCCCAGGTGTATGTCGATGACATAATTTGTGGCTCAAATAATAAGGACTATTTGAATGAATTTATCACTCACATGGAAAGTGAGTTTGAGATGAGTCTGGTGGGAGAATTGACATTCTTCCTTGGACTTGAAATCAAACAAACTCGAGATGACATTTATGTCCATCAGACAAAATACACTCAAGAGATGATCAAGAAATTCAAAATGAGTGACTCTAAGGAAGTATCCACTCCAATGGCGACGAACACTCGCCTTGACAATGATGAGAATAGAAAACCAGTTGATCTAACGCAATATAGAAGCATGATCGGTAGTCTTCTATATCTCACAGCTAGTCGACCGGACATACTTTTTGCTGTGGGCATGTGCGCTAGATATCAAGTATGTGCCAAGGAATCTCATTTAATTACAATTAAGAGGATTCTAGATACCTTAAGGGCACAATTAGAGTAGGTCTCTGGTACCCTCGTACTGAGTCTTTTGATTTGATAGGTTATACCGACTCCGATTATGCTGGGTGCAAATTGGATCGGAAAAGCACTAGTGGGGGTTGCCAATTTTTAGGTTCATCATTGGTTAGTTGGTCAAGTCGGAAGCAACATTGCGTTGCTCTCTCCACAACCGAGGCTGAATACATTGTCATGGGAGAGAGTGTATCACAATTGTTGTGGATGATCCACACCCTAGAAGATTATGGGCTTTCATATAAGGGAGTGCAAGTGTTGTGTGATAACATCAGCACAATAAACCTAACAAAAAATCCAGTCCATCATTCAAGGACCAAACATATTGAAGTGCGTCATCACTTCATTAGAGATCACGTAGCTAGGGAAGACATTGCACTCACATATGTTGAGTCAAAGTCAAACCTAGCCGATATTTTCACCAAACCTCTTCCGGAAAATGAATTTAGTCATTTGAGGAGAGAGTTGGGAATGTGTTTGGCTCAATAGACCATTAGGACTTCATCATGATCAATATGGACAATTAAAACGACAAGAGAAATTGGGAAATTAACTTGGGCAACTTGGGAACATCTCACACAAACTATAAGGTTTAACAAATTATTTTTGTTTGCTAGAAATGGGGTGAGATGCTAGGATCAACCGAATTATTCAAAATGTATCATGCATCCCTTGAATAATTAGGTTGAAGAGACATAAATTGAGTATGGGGAAGACCATTACATAATTCATGTGTATTTGGTTCTTAGATTTTACTCATATATTCCAACCAAGGAAACTTGGTTGGATCTTTACCTAGAAATTATGTAACTTTGGTTGATGGACTGTTTGATACTTTTGATCGATACTTTTCATGATTTTGATTGAAACTAGGACAAGTCCTTGAAATAATGATAGCAATTTGGTTATATTTTGACAAACTTGAAACTGAACATAACAAGGTCGAAAATTTCAGTTTTCAAGCCTTGAGTTGTTTGTTTTTCTAAATGTCTGAAACTTTCGGGCTATAAACAATTTCAGACCATAATCTTTAGGAAGTAGTTATGCTTGTAGATTCTTTAGGTTCTAGGTACTGAATTTGGAAGTTTTACTTCTACGAATTATCGAACACCCTATGAATTTCAGTTACTGAAATTATTACTGGAGAAACTTCAGTATCAGACACTGATCGATCTACAGCCCGATCAGGAGAAGGTGGATCGGTCTGTCGACCGATCCAAAAATCTCTCCAGACCCTTCTGTTTGTAATCTGATCGGTCCAGGGACCGATCAGGTTCGTTTTGTACGCCAGGAAGCCTACTGATCGGTCTACAGACCGATCAGGAGTTCCCTGATCGGTCCGGGGACCGATTAGGTCAGTCTGGTACGCAGAGGGGGCTACTGATCATTTTCTGATCAGTCTACAGACCAATTAGGAAGTTCCCTGATCGGTCCAGAGACCGATCAGGAGGTTCCCTGATCGGACTGGTGACCGATCAGGAAGTTTCTGATATCTCCTGATCGGACAATCGTCCGATCATTTCAACACCTGGACCCTAGCCGATCTCTCTTAAATCTTCCTGATCCTTTCTCTTCTCCTTTCACGTTGAAGCCCTAGCCGACATTTTCCTACACCTCAACTCTTCTCTTCTCTTTGCACGCCGAAGCCCTAGCCAAAGCCCTAGCCAAAAGATACTTCAATGACACCAAGGTAACTCCATACTTCCCTAGAACTACTCACCTTGCCATTTCAGTTTTATTTCTCACCGTATCTGTGCATTTTGTTTTGGTTTCGGTTGTTGGTGGCTCCGGTGCTCACTTATTTGCCCCATTGTATCACATTGTTACACCTTAGGAAGAAACAAGTGGGTGAAGGAACCTCTAAGTCGCCTGAGAAGTCTAAGTCTAAGGCTCCCTCCCGACCTCAACCATCTGTCTCCGGGAGATTCCCAAACCACCATTTTGAACAAGCCTTTAAACAACAGACCTTCAAATTGCTCCCTTGTAGGTCTGTAGATCAAAAATTCATGGACGAATTTTGTCCATCTGTGTCAGAAATCATTGCCTATTACAAACTTGATTCACTTGTCTATTTAGAACGAGATATCAATTATGACTTAGTATCTGAGTTTTATAACAATCTTCATCAAACAAATGATGTAAGTTATAAAACAAAAGTTGCTAAGCAGACTCTTGATTTCAGTTTCTCAGCCTTCTTTGATTATCTAGCTTGTCGGAGGTGTTCAGGAAATGTCTTTTCTATATATCCTGATTTACCAGATCCCTTACCTTCACCCTTCGATGTCTCGTCTGACTCTATTTATGAGTATTTCTTCGGACATCCTAGACCGGGGGGGCTAGATGAATTAGATGTTGATTTTCCTACTTTTGTAGCCTTGAGATTATCTGCCACAGATTACATTCTCTTTAAGATTGTCACAAACTGGCTTCTGCCAATCACATCTAAACCCTTGTCTGAGATCCGACCATATCATTGCCTGATGCTTTATGGATTGTATCGGCGTCTCGACTTTGACATTATGTCTAGCATCTATTCTTCGATCATCTCCTATAGTGAGCCAAACAGCTTCACTGTTTATATGCCTTATGGGCATATAATTACAGATTGGCTCGAGACCCTTCAGATTGATGTCTCCAAGGGTAGAATAGTCAAGATGGTCAGGCAAGACTGCAGACTTGGGAAATGGCATTTTCTAAGTCTGGCATCATAGGACAGAATGGGGAGGTTCGGTGGAAGGATGGGAGAGCACTAGGTGAGTTACCACGGGCACCTCCACGACAGGTTGCGGCTGCTCCTGTTGTTGCTCCTCCTGCTGCTGCTGCTGACGATGGAGAGGCAGATCCTGATCTGTGCTGGCAGATCGCCGAGCTGGAGAGCCGCATTGATCAGCACGATGAGCTGCTGGTTGCTGAGCTCCACGGGCTGCGCGTTCGGATTGACCAGTGCAACGATGATCTACGCAGTCAGCAGTTGGCGACACATCAAGCGATTATGGGATGGATGGCCAAATACCCACCTCCGCAGTATTTCCCGGGCTATCCATCCTCGAGCAACGGCATGCCACCTCAGGGACCCACTCCTCCAGCTGATGATGCTGATGCTTCTCATGATGAGGAGGTTGATTGATACACATTGTTCTATGCTGTCATTTTGATTATCTTGTTTTGAATGTTGTTTGTTGGATACTTATGTCTGACCTGGATACTTGCTGATTTCATATATTTATGCTGCTCATTTTTTTGTTTCACTTCCTATTGGCTATTAATATGTTGTTCATATGCCATGTCTTGTATGTCTATTATTTTTTTATTACTGTCTTATAATACACTTAGAGGGCATTCTAGGTGGATTAAGAAAAAGACAGTATGGGTTAAGGGGGAGTCCTTTCACATTTTCTTACCTAATTCGCACCTTTTCGATGTTTGACAAAGGGGGAGAAGATAACTAAGTTTAGAGATAAATGAAAGTTTGGTCTTAGGGGGAGGATCTTGATTCCCCTAAAATTAGGGAAATATGAACATTTCTGATCTAAACTTAAATCGTGTTGTCAAACAATAAAAAGGGGGAGATTGTTAATAAAGTCTGACCTGACTGTTGTTTTGATGTTGACACTGATTTAGTTTGTATCAGATATTAATTAAACTCAGACTGATTAATGATCGAGGTTGATCATGTGGAGAGGAAAAGTCCAAGTACGGATACTTGGCACGCGAGGTCGGAGAGGGCTCGGTAGCTCGTTCTCGGACCCGGACGTGGAAGTCGGAGAGGGCTCAGTAGCTCGTTCTCCGGACTAGGTCAGAGAGGGCTCGGTAGCTCGTTCTCTGGGCCGGACGAAGTCGGAGAGGGCTCGGCAGCTCGTTCTCTGGACTAGGTCAGAGAGAGCTCGGTAGCTCGTTCTCTGATCTTGATTCCCCTAAAATTAGGGGAAATATGAACATTTCTGATCTAAACTTAAATCGTGTTGTCAAACAATAAAAAGGGGGAGATTGTTAATAAAGTCTGACCTGACTGTTGTTTTGATGTTGACACTGAGCGGTAAAGACAGAATAAAGCATGGCAAGTGCATAACATAAGAATCAAAGGATACAGTCTCCATAACAAGAATAGAATCATGCTATCGAACACAACGCCTCTAGACATATCTAATACAAGGACTGTACGTAAACATACCTGACTCAGTAGATACACATGCTCGACTAGTAGCAATACTATGATACCAAATCAGGGAACCCACCAGACTAGCAACAGATCAGCTAGAGACACCTGTGCAGATATAGATACGACTGCATATACATGTAAAATAGATGACATGTATGCAGTATGACACCCAAATGCAACATACATAGCGCAAACAAATGCAACAGCACACAATCACATGCACTAATATCTACTAGGCATGTATGCAACAATATCTCCCCAGATGCACCGCGCATCATATGCAAAAGTGCATGCATGCCTCATGGTCACCCCGCCACCTCTCTAGACACCACGACCCCTGTATGGCCGAGAGGCTTGGGTCTGTGACATACCGTACTAGCCTCCAGTACAAGCACCGCTATAGGCGGCCGAAGCGGACGGTCAGCTAAGTAGTTATATAACTACACAGCTAAGGGTCCCTGACCACTCACAACTCAAGCCCTCTGACTACTGTACCCTCAAGACCCACTACTCCAGAGTGGTCGAGGCTGACAGAGTATAATCACTGAACGGCTGAGCAAGCGCGACAGGACTAGCTCCACTCCTATCTACCACTCTCCAAAAGTGGCTGAACGGCAGCTATAGACAACTGACGACCGTCTCACCACAAGGAAGACATCGGTCGTCAGTATGCAATGAATGATGACATGATGTGAATAGTCACAATATAAATACCATCATCCATAGTGTATCCCAACACCCCCAATAACCACCACAAACGTATATACATACTCCAACACACAACGTGGTCAACCAGGTATACAACCCCCATACCACATACCCGTCCCATACACACTCGACATCAATATGCATGATAAACACGCTAATTGTACCAGTCAGACGACTCTATGATACTAACTCTATCAATACACATGCACAGAGTTCTGATACCAAGGGTGAGACTGTATCGAAGTAAAGATGATCATATCAAAGCTCAAATAGAAGGAGTCAAGCAGGAAATAAAACGAATATACAGATTTAAGGTAATGCAACCTAAGCATACAAAACAACCATGCTTTATAGTTCAAAGAACTAAGTAGGAGAAAAGGGAAGAAATACCCGCCTCGATATATCCCGTATCAACAGAACCACCCCCACGTCACGCTGCTCGTATCAATCAAGGTCCTGTGTTACAAATACAATTCATGTAATAGGCATATATACATATATGTGTATCAATACTACACATAACTGAATCCCCTTTACAAAAATAACCAACTCTATAGTATTAGCCAACCGTGGTTATCTAAAATAATTCAACCTTAGACATACCAAAATAAATCAAGCTAGGTGCAACCATATCTCGCTTTTCAATTATCCCCTAACCAAAGATTTTAATCCACCACATCCAATCCGATTTTAAATCCTAATAACCTATTGTCAACATGGATTTAAAATCATAGCCATTCTCTACTGCTAAGCTAAGCAAGAATAAAATTCCATCCCCATGAAACTAACCTAATTAACCACATACCAGAGAAATCCACAAAGCTACCTTCACTGGACTACATTTACCTTGCAAAGCAGTAGTGAATCCAAACTCCCAGCCCTCTCAAAATGCTGCCAACAGCTGCCAACTCCTTAACCTTCTTCCTTGCAGAATTCTACACAGAAGCTACATGTAGAATAACGAATTTGCCAAAAATTCTTATCACACAGAACCTTACTCACCCAATTTGAGTCCCAAATACCTCAGCCAAAACTCCCGATCAACTGCAAGGAGGAAGCAAGTCGATCCCTGTTCAGGCGAGATCCCTTCCCAGGTTGATTCCGACACCTTCCCTAAATCCACAACAGAAAGGCAATCCAGGTGAAACCCTAAAAACCACATTCTTGAATCCACAAGCCCTCTTCCGCCGACACTCACCTCAATGGTCGCCTACAGGCATCGCCGCTGGATCCGCTCCGACGAGTGATGACACAAGTCGCTCTCCCTCGAACAGATCTAGGAGGAAGAACCGAAGGACCAGACCGATCGGGAACAATGGGTGCCCAAACCTCTCGCCTGCACTAGACGCCGGATCGCCTTCGCGCGCTGAAGAAAGGGCTGGAGAGGTGGTCTCTCTCGGGGAAAGGCCGACACCGTCGAGATCCGCCGCCCTTCCTCCGGTGATTCGGCGAGAACAGCGTCGTCGGGGAAGAGTCCTCCGTCGGGATCAGTTCGCCCACGAGAGAGAGAGCACGAGGAAACAGGAGGGGAGAGGAAAGGATCGGGTCGGGCTTAGGGTTCGGGTGGGGAAATGAAACCTATTAATAGCACCCACTTAGGGTTAAGGAAATCAAACCCTAAGTAACTCCTCAATTAATCCCTCACACGTGTATACCTAACCGAACCTCCACTTCTATCCCCGCGAAACTAGTCATACGACCTCCGAAAAACTCTAGAAAAATTTCTATAATTTCCTAAAATTTTCATAAGGTTATTCCACGATAGCCCTAAATAAATTCGTATATATTACATTCTCCCCCACTAATAAGAATTTGGTCCCCAAATTTTACCACTGCTAACTAACAGCAAGAAGTAGTAGATGACCTTATTTTAATTACTGAAATAAGCTTTACTCACCTCCAGTAAACAGGTGGGGGTAACTAGTCCGCATCTTATCTTCCAACTCCCAGGTCGAATAGTCTTGTTCCGCAACCGGCGCTCTTTGCGGTCCAAAATCCGAACTGGAATCTCCTCATAAGAAATATCTGGCTAAAGTACAACTGATACACCGGTGAGAACATGCGAAGGGTGCGGTACATATCTCCTCAACATAGATACATGGAAAACATCATGCACCCCGGAAAGTGAAGGTGGTAGCGCTAGCCGATACGCCACTACACCTATCCTCTCGAGAATCTGGAAGGGTCCAATATAGCGAGGTGCCAACTTACCCTTCAATCCGAACCTTTTTACTCCTTTCGTAGGGGATACCCGTAAGAATACATGATCACCAACAGCAAACTCTAACGGTCTCCGTCTACGATCCGCATAACTCTTCTGCCGATCCTGAGCCTCTGACAGTCTGCGCCTGATAGTACAAACCATCTCTGCATCACGCTGAAGGCTCTGTGGTCCCAAAATCTGGGATTCCCCAACCTCTACCCATAAGGTGGGAGCTCTACAGGCTCTGCCATACAACACCTCATAAGGTGCCATCTGTATCGCTGAATGATAACTGTTGTTGTAGGCAAATTCCGCTAAATGTAAATGATCTTCCCAACTACCTCCAAAGTCTATGACACATGATCTCAATAAATCCTCTAATGTCTGTATAGTGCGCTCTGACTGACCGTCTGTCTGGGGGTGGAAAGCAGTGCTGAATCGTAACTCTGTACCCATAGCCTGCTGTAAACTCTGCCAGAATCGCGAAGTAAATCGCGGATCTCTATCTGAAATAATACTGAGAGGTACACCATGGAGCCGGATAATCTCTCTACAATACAACTCCGCTAATCGATCCAATGACTCCGTCCTACGGATCGGAAGGAAATGAGCGGATTTGGTTAACCGATCAACGATTACCCAAATCGTATCATGTGCTCGTCGGGTTCTGGGCAGTCCCACGACGAAATCCATCGTGATGTGTTCCCATTTCCATTCAGGTAGCTGAATCTTCTGTAGCAAACCAGCGGGTCTCTGATGTTCGGCCTTCACCTGCTGACATACAAGGCATCGAGCCACGAAATCTGCAATGTCCTTCTTCATGCCAGTCCACCAATAAGAACGCCTCAGATCCCTGTACATGCGGGTACCACCAGGATGAATCGCAAATCTGGACCGATGTGCCTCCTGAAGTAGGTCTTCTTTCACAGGAGGTGCTTCAGGAACACACAACCTCCCCTGGAAGTATAGAATCCCACTGTCATCGCAAGAGAACCCCGTCTGCTGTCCTGGGGTGATTTTGCTACACAACAACTGTAGATGCTGATCTGTAGCTCGAGCTTCTTTAATCCTCTCTACCATGGGTGACTGGGCAACCATAGATAACAGGATACCCCGCTCAGTCTGACCCTGCTCTACCAATCCCAACTCAGAAAATTTCTGAACCAGTTCAGTAACCAGCACACGGTGACAAGCTAGAACTCCTCGGGATTTTCTACTCAACGCATCAGCTACCACGTTGGCTTTCCCTGGGTGGTAGTTGATCGTACAGTCATAGTCCTTCAAGAATTCCATCCATCTCCTCTGTCTTAAATTCAATTCTTTCTGAGTAGCTAGATACTTAAGACTCTTATGGTCCGTGAATATCTCGAAGGTGATCCCATATAGATGATGTCTCTATATTTTCAACGCATATATAATAGCTGCTAACTCCAGGTCATGCACCGGATAGTTCTTCTCATGCTCTTTCAACTGACGTGAGGCATAAGAAACTACCCGTCCATGCTGCATAAGTACTGCGCCTAACCCCTGCAATGATGCATCCGTATAAAGCACGAAACCATCATCTCCGGAAGGAAGCACCAGTATCGGTGCAGAAATGAGTCTTCGCTTAAGTTCCTGGAAACTCGTCTCGCAAGACTCTGTCCAGCAAAACTTCACCCCTTTCCTGGTCAACTGAGTCAACGGCAGAGCTATGCTAGAGAAGCCCTCTACAAATCTGCGGTAATACCCTGCCAGACCAAGAAAGCTACGAATCTCCTGTACAGACTTTGGCTGCTCCCAACTGGTAACCGCCTCTATCTTTTGTGGGTCCACTGAAATACCACTGCTAGAAACAATATGTCCCAGAAAACCCACAGAAGATAACCAGAATGCACATTTGCTGAATTTTGCATAAAGACGCTCTCGCCGGAGCGTCTCCAATACTATACGAAGATGTCGCCCATGCTCTTCCTCGGATCGAGAATATATCAAAATATCATCGATGAACACAATCACAAACTGATCCAGGAACTCCAGAAATACCCTATTCATCAGGTCCATGAAAACTGTCGGAGCATTGGTAAGCCCAAATGGCATTACCAAGAACTCATAGTGTCCATATCGAGTACGGAAGGCTGTCTTCTGTATATCTGAATCTCTCACACTGAGCTGATGATAGCCAGAGCGCAGATCAATCTTTGAATACGCACAGGTATTCTTGAGCTGATCGAATAGATCCTCTATACGCGGCAGTGGATATTTATTCTTAACAGTCACTGCGTTCAGCTGTCGATAGTCGATGCATAATCTCATCGATCCGTCCTTTTTCTTCACAAAGAGTACTGGAGCTCCCCATGGAGACACACTAGGACGGATAAACCCTCTATCCAGCAGCTCCTGTAGCTGTACCTTTAGCTCCTCCAACTCCTTAGGCGCCATGCGATATGGGGCCTTGGACACCGGTGCTGTCCCCGGAATCAACTCAATCGTGAACTCCACCTGCCTTTTCGGGGGCAAGCCGGGTAATTCTTCTGGAAATACATCAGGGTACTCCTGTACTATAGGGATGTCAGATAACTGTGTGGTAGTATCCTGATCAATCTTAATCATAGATAACAAATACCCCCGACATCCTTGAGACAATAATCGCTGAGCTTGCATCGCTGAGATGATAGAAATCCCCTCATCCTTGGTACCCATGAATACCCAGGATGGTAGACCCGGAGGTCTAAATGTAACCACTCTAGCGCTGCAGTCAACGGTAGCATAATGTCTGGCCAACCAGTCCATACCCAAAATGATGTCAAATTCTAGCATATCCAGAACCTGCAAATCCACCGTAAGGGTCTGACTCTCGAAATCCAACGGACATTCTTTAATCTCTTGACTGATATCCAGTATCTCTCCCGAGGGTAAGGATACCGCCAATGAGTGAGTCCGACGAACAGGTAGTCTACAAATCTTACTCAGAAATGCCCGGGAAATAAAAGAGTGGGAACTACTAGTATCAATCAACAATTCAGCAGGAAATAAATAAACAGTAATCATACCCCGAAAGACCGATCCCTCGGCCCGCTGTGCCTCCTCGCGAGTAATAGCATACACTCGTCCCACATCAGGGCATGACGGCGATACTCCAGTAGCAGTCTGAAACGGTGCCGGTGGAGTAGTGGTGAACTGCTGAGGCTGATGAGTGGTAGTATACTGCTGAGGCTGATGAGTGGTAGTATACTGCTGAGGCTGATGAGTAGGAGCATACTGCTGAGGCTGATGAGTAGGAGCATACTGCTGAGGCTGTACCACTGGAAAAGAGCTAGGCGGCGTCATAAGAGTCTGCGGTGCCGGATATGTCTGATGTGAAGAACCCGTAGAGGCATAATGTATAGCAACTGGTACCGCTGAGTGCTCGTGGCCCTGGATGTGATATACCTGTGCCTGAGGAGGTGGCACACGCTGCTGGTACGGAGCACTCTGTGTCCTCTGTGCGCTCTTCGACCGTCGCGTCTGAGTAGTACTGCTCCCCTGTGGAGTACTCTTAGCTGCCTCCATCTGTGCCTTCAGTGTGCAGTCTCGACTCACATGACCCGGAAGCTTACAATAGTAGCATACGTCCTGACCCATTGGACAATTGGGTTTAATATGCCCCTCAGTGCCACACCTGTAACATCTATACTCCCTGGAAGAATCCTTCTGAGAGGATTTAGATGAACCAGCTGATGACCGTCCTGTCTTCGCTGATCGATAAGACTCCCCCGGAGCAGTCTGGGATCCCTGCCATTTCTTCCGCTTTTTCTGACCCTTATTCTGTTGCCTTTGATTTGGAGTTGTATCCTGAGCCTTCTGTTTATCCTTTCCCCGCTCCTGAGAAACTTGCTGCTGTGTCATCTCGATCATCAATGCTCTGTCCAATGCCTCTCGGTAAGTGCTGGGAGTAAAACCCGACATCCTGATACGAATATACGCCGCAAGGCCCTGGGTAAACTGGTCTAACCGATCGCTGTCCTGAGCGACAAGCTGCGGGCAGTACTCAGCTAATCGGTTAAACTCTGCCTCATACTCCATCACCGATCTATCCCCTTGCTTAAGACTTAAGAATTCCTGTCGGCGGGCTATACGGTACGGAGCAGGAAAATACTGTCTCTCGAAGGCATCTCTGAATAAAGCCCAGGTAATACTCTGATCCCCGAAGAGTGACTTCTGCATCTTCCACCAAGTAACAGCCTGATCTCGGAGGTGATATGCAGCTAGTTCAGCTTTTTCTTCCTCTGTACACGATAAGTATCCGAAGGTATCCTCCACATTTCCCAACCAGGAACGAGCAACACTGGGGTCGGGAACACCATAGAATAGGGTAAAACGATCTTTCACCGATCGGGCCAGTAACGGAATCCGAGCCCTGTCCTTCGCCCAAGAAGTAGAAGTAGGAATAGGGGCTACCGGTGGTAAGGTGGGAGGAACCACCTGAGGCTGAAAACCCGGATCTCTCGTGGGAATCTGAGGAGTCTGTGCACGGCTGTCAATCTCAACCTCTGTAGGATCCCTAACAGAATCCTCCTCGTACTCCACTGGCTCAGCCTCTACCGACTCAATATGTGGTTTCCGGGGTCGACCCGGACCACGACGCGGACAAGGGGTCGTATCTCCGCGCTTCATCCCTGATATGAGCAACAAGGTAAGTCTACAACAATTTAATACGACAGTAATTTAACTTACTTCCTATAACTTGGAGGTATCCTGCCGCTGCCGGGTCCCAATGTCCGAACAGTCACATCGGAAAAATACGAGTCTCGAGTGCAAACCATCGTAAACATCGCAATCCTCGCGAAACTCGTAAATCTCGGAATCCTCGGAAAATCCACGACCCGAGAAATAGACCTCGTAACCTCAAAACCCGAAACACGTAAAATAGACTTCACAAGCCTTAAAACCCGAAAACGCTTTTACGTCTCGTAACCCCCAAAATCCAAAACATGCAAAATAGGTCTCGTAAAGCCAGGCTCTGATACCACTAAATTGTCGGCAGTACCTCCCCTGTACCGGGGACAATCTGAAACTTTCATACATGCAAAAATACGTCAGCCACATGCGGCTGGGATATATATGCAGAAAATAACCACAACCACGCAGTTAAATATGTAGCCCATACGGCTATATCAAAAACTCAGCGGAAAACGAATATGAAACCCACATAATCGAAAGTCCACAAAAGACACACCACAGGTATAAGTCCACAATACACGTATCGAGTCATAGTATAAAATGACAACATCAAATCCATGAAACGTAGAATGCGAATAGTAAAAGACTAAAAACCGGTAAGAATCCTCGGATGTAACGCGGGAAGTGGGACCGGCTGGCAGCATACTCCAAGTAACTCCAAACAACTACCCACTACCTGAAAACATATCAGTATAGAAGGGGTGGTGAGTACAAAGAACTCAGCGGTAAAGACAGAATAAAGCATGGCAAGTGCATAACATAAGAATCAAAGGATACAGTCTCCATAACAAGAATAGAATCATGCTATCGAACACAACGCCTCTAGACATATCTAATACAAGGACTGTACGTAAACATACCTGACTCAGTAGATACACATGCTCGACTAGTAGCAATACTATGATACCAAATCAGGGAACCCACCAGACTAGCAACAGATCAGCTAGAGACACCTGTGCAGATATAGATACGACTGCATATACATGTAAAATAGATGACATGTATGCAATATGACACCCAAATGCAACATACATAGCGCAAACAAATGCAACAGCACACAATCACATGCACTAATATCTACTAGGCATGTATGCAAAAGTATCTCCCCAGATGCACCGCGCATCCTATGCAAAAGTGCATGCATGCCCCATGGTCACCCCCGCCACCTCTCTAGACACCCCGCCCCCTGTATGGCCGAGAGGCTTGGGTCTGTGACATACCGTACTAGCCTCCAGTACAAGCACCGCTATAGGCGGCCGAAGCGGACGGTCAGCCAAGTAGTTATATAACTACACAGCTAAGGGTCCCTGACCACTCACAACTCAAGCCCTCTGACTACTGTACCCTCAAGACCCACTGCTCCAGAGTGGTCGAGGCTGACAGAGTATAATCACTGAACGGCTGAGCAAGCGCGACAGGACTAGCTCCACTCCTATCTACCACTCTCCAAAAGTGGCTGAATGGCAGCTATCAACAACTGACGACCGTCTCACCACAAGGAAGACATCGGTCGTCAATATGCAATGAATGATGACATGATGTGAATAGTCACAATATAAATACCATCATCCATAGTGTATCCCAACACCCCCAATAACCACCACAAACGTACATACATACCCCAACACACAACGTGGTCAACCAGGTATGCAACCCCCATACCACATACCCGTCCCATACACACTCGACATCAATATGCATGATGAACACGCTAATTGTACCAGTCAGACGACTCTATGATACTAACTCTATCAATACACATGCACAGAGTTCTGATACCAAGGGTGAGACTGTATCGAAGTAAAGATGAACATACCAAGCTCAAATAGAAGGAGTCAAGCAGGAAATAAAACAAATATACAGATTTAAGGTAATGCAACCTAAGCATACAAAACAACCATGCTTTATAGTTCAAAGAACTAAGTAGGAGAGAAGGGAAGAAATACCCGCCTCGATATATCCCGTATCAACAGAACCACCCCCACGTCACGCTGCTCGTATCAATCAAGGTCCTGTGTTACAAATACAATTCATGTAATAGGCATATATACATATATGTGTATCAATACTACACATAACTGAATCCCCTTTACAAAAATAACCAACTCTATAGTATTAGCCAACCGTGGTTATCTAAAATAATTCAACCTTAGACATACCAAAATAAATCAAGCTAGGTGCAACCATATCTCGCTTTTCAATTATCCCCTAACCAAAGATTTTAATCCACCACATCCAATCCGATTTTAAATCCTAATAACCTATTGTCAACATGGATTTAAAATCACAACCATTCTCTACTGCTAAGCTAAGCAAGAATAAAATTCCATCCCCATTAAACTAACCTAATTAACCACATACCAGAGAAATCCACAAAGCTACCTTCACGGGACTACATTTACCTTGCAAAGCAGTAGTGAATCCAAACTCCCAGCCCTCTCAAAATGCTGCCAACAGCTGCCAACTCCTTAACCTTCTTCCTTGCAAAATTCTACACAGAAGCTACATGTAGAACAACGAATTTGCCAAAAATTCTTATCACACAGAACCTTACTCACCCAATTTGAGTCCCAAATACCTCAGCCAAAACTCCCGATCAACTGCAAGGAGGAAGCAAGTCGATCCCTGTTCAGGCGAGATCCCTTCCCAGGTTGATTCCGACACCTTCCCTAAATCCACAACAGAAAGGCAATCCAGGTGAAACCCTAAAAACCACATTCTTGAATCCACAAGCCCTCTTCCGCCGACACTCACCTCAATGGTCGCCTACAGGCATCGCCGCTGGATCCGCTCCGACGAGTGATGACACAAGTCGCTCTCCCTCGAACAGATCTAGGAGGAAGAACCGAAGGACCAGACCGATCGGGAACAATGGGTGCCCAAACCTCTCGCCTGCACTAGACGCCGGATCGCCTTCGCGCGCTGAAGAAAGGGCTGGAGAGGTGGTCTCTCTCGGGGAAAGGCCGACACCGTCGAGATCCGCCGCCCTTCCTCCGGTGATTCGGCGAGAACAGCGTCGTCGGGGAAGAGTCCTCCGTCGGGATCAGTTCGCCCACGAGAGAGAGAGCACGAGGAAACAGGAGGGGAGAGGAAAGGATCGGGTCGGGCTTAGGGTTCGGGTGGGGAAATGAAACCTATTAATAGCACCCACTTAGGGTTAAGGAAATCAAACCCTAAGTAACTCCTCAATTAATCCCTCACACGTGTATACCTAACCGAACCTCCACTTCTATCCCCGCGAAACTAGTCATACGACCTCCGAAAAACTCTAGAAAAATTTCTATAATTTCCTAAAATTTTCATAAGGTTATTCCACGATAGCCCTAAATAAATTCGTATATATTACACGTTGTAGATGGATCGCTTGGTACTTGATGTTTTTAGCTGCTGGTCGAGACCCTCTTATAAAGGGTGTTCAAGGCGCCTCCAGCAGGCTCCAAGGCGCCTTGAATCCCTAAGTTTTATCCCGGAAATGACACTGTGATGAAGCTTTGACCGCTACCTTTTATCCATCTCAAGGCGCCTTCATCACTGTCCAAGGCGCCTTAAACCACCTGTTCAAGGCGCCTTGAGCTTCCTTCAAGGCACCTCCAACCCTTCTGAACAGCTGGCTTCGGCTCGCACCCGAGGTGCCTCCAAGCTCCATGAAGGCGCCTCGGACACTGTTCATCGGAGGCTAAGTTGTGCTCCTTTGGTCCTGCAACAAGTGTTAGTCCTAAACACATACCCTGCAAACCAAGTTAGCACAAAACAATATAGATATGATAATGACAGTCTCCGGACTGTCCGGGTCTGACTTCAGATTTCCAACCGAAAACCCTAGGTCGACCCGACGCCTACTGTTCCCTATACTGGGAATGCGCCCTCACCTACTCCACTCAGGAGATTTACCTGTTGCCAGTGCGATCCTCCAGATCGACTGGACTTTTGCTCGATGCTCGATGCTTCCGGACTTTCTGCTGGACTTCCGCTTCCCGGCTGGTCCAGTCTTTCACCTGGTTCGCGACACCAGGACTTTCCACCAAGGGTTACCCCCCCTAGGACTTTTGCCTGAAGCACTCGACCCACCAAGACTTTCCGCATAGGATTACCACCCCCTATGACCTAGGGTTACCACCCCCTAGGGTTTTACCTTGCCTAACCATAGTTAGAGCTTTTGACTAAGTACATTTAGGACTTTCCTGCAATCTCATTCAGACTGTTAGATCACCACACACCTTAACTTTGAATCCTTTGCCATTATCAAAACTCAGGTTCGATCGTCGGATGCTTCCGGCACCAACAATCTCTCCCTTTTTGATTATGGCAACCTAAATTCAAAGTTAAATAAAACAAATACATAAATATATTAAAAGGTTTTAAGTGAGCAAGCTTAAGTATATAAATTCAAATAAAAGCATAACTTAAGCTAACACTTAAACTTTGTGAAGCTCCCCCTTAATACAGGGCTTCCTTTTACTTTTGAATTTTCTACTCTCCCCCTATGTCATTTATCAAAAAATAAGCCAGTTGAAAGCAAGTTTTAAGTTTCTAGAAAAAACAGATTTAGTCTTTTAAAGAAAAAAATGCTTGTGTGTTACTTAGCTTATAATAAAATTTTACTGAAAAAATTGTTAGTTAAGGGAAAAAGAGGACTTAAAAAGGAATATTTTTCTCTTAAGTTAAAAAAAGGCTAATTTACGGATGACTTTGAAGGATGACTTTAGCCTCTTTTTAAACTTAGTTAGTTTTAGAAGAGATATTTAACTAAATTTAGAAAAACTTAGCTAGATTTTAAAGAATTTTTTGAGCCAAATTATGTTTAAAGAAATTTGAAGTCTCATTTTACTTAGCAAAAATCTTTTGAAAGCCATGAGTTAAATTTTGCAAGCAAAGAAATATGCTTTTAATACTTTTAGCTAAGTATAGATGAATCTAAGAGGTAACTTAGAAAAGTATTTTAGCACTTAGAGTTAAAATTTATAAAGATGGCTAAGTTTGAAAAAGTTTGAAAGTTGCTATATGAATCACTTAGCTAAGCCTTTTGCAAACATTGAATTTTGAAAATGTAGTTTTCAGTTTAAAAAGGTACTTAGTTTAATTTTGAAAAAAAATAATACTTATTTTTGAAAAAGTAGGAGTAAGAACTTGTTAATTTTTAGGATGAAGAGAGAGTAGCTAAAAATTTAATTTAGGTTATTTATTCAATTGGTCCTTAAGTCCAAGCATGAGTCAAGTTAAATAGCAATCAAATTATCTAATTGGTTTTGATCATGTATCAGAGCCCTAAAGTACAAGCATGCTTAATCTTAATATTTCCATTTCCTTCACCAACTGTCTAACCTTTAGCTACTTGCTGATTGCCTAGAGGGCAACAGCTTTCACTTGGTTAGTCAAGTTAAGTCATTTAGTCCAGTTAGATTTGACTAAGGCTGGAAGACTTGACTCGATTACTGTTAATAAAGTATTTAACGCCTAAACTCATAATGATGCACAGATATAAGCATACTGGAGTCCAGGCTGTACCCTATGCATCTCACGCCATTCTATGTTTTGCAAACACAAGCAAGGTATACCTAGGTGTTTGTGAGATGCTCTGGCTTAAATCTAGGGGAGCATGATTTCTAGGGTAGAGCCTAGGCTAAATCCAACTTTAGAAAATTTTAAGGAAATGGGATTTTAAAATCATTATTTTTCCTAGATTTTTAAAAACAATTTAAAAGTGATTTTGAAATTATACTCACAGTTTTGAAAAAGTGACAAATAAGTACTGAATTAAAACATAAGTCAGCGAAACATAAGATAACCAACTCCAAGATACAACCAAAAGGTGAGTAAGATATCCAGATCCAAAAAGTGAGTGGCATATCCAGACAATCTAAAAAGATAGAGTCAAGCAGGCAGATCGTCAGCTGGAGGATCGGCTAGAGGCTGCTCGCGTGCCGGCTGAGGCTGTCCCTGACGCCGTATCTCGCCTCGGAGAGACTCGAAACCTGCAGCTATCTCAGATCGGAGAGATCGGAGGAAGCTTCGAGTCTCAATGGAGTGAACCTCAAGACGGGCAAGTCTATCCTCGACGGAGAGTGATGCCGAGGTCGAAGGACCGGCAGATGTAGAGGGTCCAGCAGAGGTGGAAGGATCTGAGAAAAAGTCCTCTACTAGGAAGTCGGGCCAATCCTCATCCTCACCTGGTATATCCTCTGCCTCTGGAGCGATAGGGGCAGCGGCTGACTGTGGTCGACCTGTCTAGGCTAGAACTCCATCAGCGTTGGCCTCAGCATGGGCTAGTCTACAACTGCGTGACCCTAGTTCGTCGTATATGGTTAAAGGGATAACTGTCCCTCTGGTCACATCTATGCCCTCGATGGTCGAAAAGATGGAAGTCAAAATATGGCAGTAGGGCATATGCACTATACGGGATGTGACTGTATTCGATGCTGAGATAATGTTCTGGAACATGTGTAAGGCTATATCAATGTCTAACCGATGACTCAAGGCATATAGAAAGAATGAATGTGAAGGTTGCATCTTCGGGACATCCCGAGATGAGATCGGCAATATGCAGGCTGTCAGGACCCTATACATAACATAGTCCTGGACTCTAAGAAAAACTGACCGGAACTCAGTCAAGCCGAGTGGTCTCTCCCCCTCAAAAAAATACGTATAGATAGTATCTAACGTAATATGAAAGTAGGGATCGCCAAATGGCAGATCCCTACCGGGGTAGCACAGGAAGGTACACTCTGACGTTCTATGCCCTAACGTACATAACAAAGTGGGGGTAAGCTGGATGTCAGTGCTATCGACTCTAGAGGAGTATATACTATCATCAACCCTTTCAAGGTTGTGATAGAACTGTGCACATAAATCATGATTTACTGCATTACTGCAGTAAACCAATTTGTCGAGCTGATAGTATTCTATCATCTGGACCGATGGGTGACATAATTGACTAAAAAAGGGCCTATTTACATATCTAGGTTTGATAGGGTTAAATTTGAAGCTAGCAAATGTAGCCCTAAGTTGGTCGGTTGGGAATCTGAGGTCGGCTGATGGGAGTCTAGCCGGATTGGGATCTACTTGACGCCGTTTCCTATTTTCAACAATTTTACACAAAAATTGGCAAAATAAGCACAAAGATTATGTAAAAATTGATTGGGAAGTGTTTAGAGTTTACCTATGAGGCATTGTGGGGTGTAGAAGGGGAGGAACAGGTTGAGGGCGCCTTAGATTGGGAAGAAATCACACGAGTATCTCGTGCTTGGCGTCGGCAGAAAACGAACAGAAGAGCTTCTGTTTGTTCAATATGATGAATTGAAGGCGCCTTGAACAGTAGTCAAAGCGCCTTATAAGGATATTGGAGGCGCCTTAACCGGGACTTAAGGCGCCTTAACTTGAGGCGGCGGGAATTTTCCTGCCGCGTTGGAGGGCGCCTCCCTCATGTGGGAGGCGCCTCCGATAGGCGCCACGTGTACATTTTTTTTTTTAAGGCCGATTTAAGTTAATTTTGAAAAATAATTTTAAGTTAATTAAGTTTTTAAAACGATTTAAGTTAATTTTGAAAAATAATTTTAAGTTAATTAATTTTTAAAAATGATTTAAAAAATGATTTAAGTTAATTTTGAAAAATAATTTTGAATTAATTAATTTTTAAAAATGATTTAAGTTAATTTTGAAAAATTATTTAAGTTAATTAATTTGAAAAATAATTTTAAGTTTAATTAATTTGAAAAATAATTTTAAGTTTAATTAATTTGAAAAATAATTTTAAGTTAATTTGAAAAATAATTTTAATTTAATTAAGTTTTAAAAACGATTTAAGTTAATTTTAAAAAATAATTTTAGTTAATTAAGTAGAAAAATAATTTTAAGTTTAATTAATTTGAAAAATAATTTTAAGTTTAAACCCTAAATAATTTTAAGTTAATTTGAAAAATAATTTTAATTTAATTAATTTGAAAAATAATTTTAATTTAATTTACTTTTAATTCTAATTATGAATTAAATTGATTTTTATTTTTTTTAGTCATCTCACCCGATCTAAATTTTCAAGCAGATAATCCTATAATTGTTGTGAGATGAATTGAAGTTCCATTTTAGGGTTTAATTTAACTTTGTGTTAGATTCAGGTTTAGCTTTGGGTCCAACAAATAGGCGTTCTTTGGATAAACTTCTGGGCTATGGTGAGTCACAAGGACATCATTAAAGTAACCATGCCTTCGAGGTTTTCCAAATAGTCCTACCCATTGAACTTAATACAAAACCTTGGTCTAACTAGTTAGGATCCATAAAGGGTAGCTTCGGTCAGTTCTACTTAGCCAAATGCACCAGGTCGAAGTCATATCTTCCTAGACATGCGATGACTAAGTTTTCCCAACGTACTATCATCCAATACTTCACCAGTACCGTGGGTCAAGTTAAACCTAACTCCTTTTAATCTAACCTTAAATACTCTGCCGGGTGGTCTACTCTTGTTTACCCATTTCGGGTAGATTAAGTTGGGTTACCCAATCGGGTAGTTTAGTTGGGGGTGCCAGCTATTCTGGATCCTCCTTCTATTTTTTATTTGATTTAAGTTGAATTTGAATTAATTTTGAATTGAATTTAATTGAATTTTGAATTTTGAATTTTAATTTAATTTCAAATTTTTAATTGAATTTTAAATTTTGAATTTTGAATTTTAATTTAATTTCAAATTTTTAATTTAATTTAATTTCAAAATTTTAATTTAATTTAATTTAATTTTGAATTTTGAATTTAATTTTTAATTTAATTTTTAATTTTTAATTTAATTTTGAATTTTGAATTTTTAATTTAATTTTGAATTTTTAATAAATTTTTAATTAAGTTCGTTTTATTAATATCGTTCTTCTTTTTGCTCCCCTGGATCATAGTCTCGATATGGTCTATCGAGATAGTGTATTTGATACTTCGGGATCTAATATTGACCAAGTCCAACTTGATTAATCAATTTGGACTTGGGGACCCATGCTTGGATGTTTTTCTATTTGTTCTTTCTATAAGAGATAAGTAAGATTTATATTTCCTTTTTGGTTTAAATCCTAGACCAGTTCTATTGTAAACGGCTCTTTGTGTTCCAAGAATTAGGTCAAGATTCTTGGAACCTAAAGAAAACCGTTCTAGTGTTTTCTCCAGATCCTTGACTTGAGTTTTCAGGCTGGAATTCTCTTCCTCAAGTTTTTGGGCTTGAGTTGAGTTTCCAGTCTGAACTGGTTCAGTCAAAGATTCGGAGTTAGTCACTTCTTTAAGGGCAACTACTTCCTTTAGAGGTGACTTAATTTTAAGATTCGATTTAGCTAACTTTCGCAATAAATAATTAACTAGATTATTAAGTCTAGAAATACTCACAGCGGGGTCTGGCCCTTCGGAAACGGATACGGATCCGTGGTTTCGCTCGGACTCGGCCTCCGACTCGCTCTCGCTCTCGGACACATCGATCTGGTCCCGGGCCATCAGTGCGAGGAGACTCGTCTGATCGAGTTCGTCGTGGGTATCTTTTTCTGAGGATTCGTCCCACGTCGCCTTCAGGGCCTTCTTCTTTCGCTTCTTTGCATCCTTCAGACTTTGGCAGTTGGCCTTGATGTGCCCCTTCTGGTTGCACCCGTAGCAGATAACCTCGAACTTACCCTTCGAACTCGGTTGAATCTCCTTGGATTGTACTGCCTTCTTTAGATCTCTCTTGTTGAAGCCCTTCTTTTTCTTGTAGAGCTTCTTTACGAGGTTTACGATCTCGGTTGTTAATTCATCGTCTTCATTGTCTGAGTCGGGTTCTTCTTCCGACTCCGGTTCAGTTCTTCGTCGTGATCTCGGTTCGCGTGTTCAACTGGTACCTGCAACTAAAGCAACCCCCTTCCCGGTTGGCTGTGCATTAGTCTGCTCGTGAAGTTCGAATTCCGAAAATAATTCATCTAATTTAATACAAGATAGATCCTTAGAGACCTTGTAGGCATCTACCATTGATGCCCACAATGTACTCCTTGGAAACGAGTTAAGAGCGTACCTTATGATATCCCTATTTTCTACCTTCTGCCCGATTCCATGGAGGGAGTTGAGGATGTTTTGAATTCTTGCGTGCAATGAACTCGCCGTCCCACCTTCCTGCATCTTTAGATTATACAATTTATTAAGCAACAAGTCACGTTTACTTACTTTTGTGTCGGAGGTTCCCTTGTGGAGTTCGATCAGCTTCTCCCAGAGCTCCTTTGCTGATGTGAATGGGCCAACTCGATTGAGCTCCTCCTTGGTCAGTCCGCACTGGAGGGTGCAGGTCGCTTTGGCATCAGCTTCCACCTTCTTGATTATGGTCGGTTCCCATTTTTCGTAGGGTGTCGGCTTGCCATCTTCATCGGATGGGAGTTGTAGTCCAGTCTTGATGATCATCCATGTCTCGAACTGGGTTTCGAGGAATGTTTCCATTCGCCCCTTCTAGTACCCGAAGTCTTCTCTGGTGAAGAGCGGGGGACGAACGGTGCTATAACCCTCTTGATGGGCCATTTGAACTTCTGCACGATAAAAATAATGAAAATCTGTTCCAAGACTAAGTCTTGGATTAGTAGTGCGGGAATAATTTAAAAGAAAACGTACTCGAGTGGTGTTGCACCAACTTCGAGTAAAAATCGATTTGAGAAAAGAATTAGAATATAGCTATAAAGCTAAATTCTAATTGACTCTGAAAAATCTGAAAATACCATGAAAATTTGTTTTGAAATGTGGTTGCACCGATTCAAAACGACCCCACTCTGATACCAATTGTTGGATCAAGAAGCGCTAGAGGGGGGGTGAATAGCGCTCGTGGCTATTTCGTTTGATTCGTAATCGTAAATCGTACGAAGAGTTAACAGAGTAATAAATCCAGCGGAAATTAAAAGCACACAGAAAGACGCAAGGTGTTTACTTCATTCGGAGTCTAGTTCGACTCCTACTCGAAGGCCCGCGGTCGTTGACCGCTTTCGGTGGGCAACAACTATAGAATCGTCAATAGTACAAGTATGAAATGAGTACAGAAAATCTAAGCGATACCAACAACAAAATTTACAAAAATCGGAGCGTCGGGTTGTCGGAGAGTCTTTCATTAGCAGCACGTTGTAGATGGATCACTTGGTACTTGATGTTTTTAGCTGCTGGTCAAGACCCTCTTATAAAGGGTGTTCAAGGCGCCTCCATCAGGTTCCAAGGCTCCTTGAATCCCTAAGTTTTATCCCGGAAATGACTCTGCGATGAAGCTTTGACCGCTACCTTTTATCCATCTCAAGGCGCCTCCAACCCTTCTGGACAGCTGGCTTCGGCTCGCACCCGAAGCGCCTCCAAGCTCTATGGAGGTGCCTCGGACACTGTTCATCCGATGCTAAGTTGTACTCCTTTGGTCCTGCAACAAGTGTTAGTCCCAAACACATACCCTGCAAAACCAAGTTAGCACAAAACAATATAGATATGATAATGACAGTCTCCGGACTGTCCGGGTCTGACTTCGGATTTCCAACCGAAAACCCTAGGTCGACCCGACGCCTACTGTTCCCTCCACGGGGAACTCGTCCTCACCTACTCCACTTAGGAGATTTACCTGTTGCCAGTGCGATCCTCCATATCGACTGGACTTTTGCTCGGTGCTCGATGCTTCCAGACTTTCTGCTGGACTTCCGCTTCCTGGCTGATCCAGTCTTTCACCTGGTTCGTGACACCAGGACTTTCCACCTAGGGTTACCCCCTAGGACTTTTGCCTGAAGCACTCGACCCACCAAGACTTTCCACATAGGATTACCACCCCCTAGGGTTTTACCTTGCCTAACCACAGTTAGGGCTTTTGCCTAAGTACACTTAGGACTTTCCTGCAATCTTATTCAAACTGTTAGATCACCACACACCTTAACTTTGAATCCTTTGCCATTATCAAAACTCAGGTTCGATCGTCGGATACTTCCCGCATCAACAAAAAACTCACCGATATAATATGCTGAGAAGCTAGGTCCAGACTTTCCCATTGAGAGCTGGTATAAAATTGATCATTGGCGGTCACCAAGAAGATGGATCTTGCCACGGATTGGGGGGACATCTACCGCAGAAGTCTCCGCAGGATCTGATTCTAGTTCGGCCACAGAGGGCAGGCGCCAAGAGGTCATAAAATCCTGATCGTTCCTTGGGGGTCGCGGCCTAGTGCGTGCAGATGAAGGTGAGGGAGCGGTCGGAGGAAAGGAAGGGACCGCAGAGCTCCCAGGTTGATCCCTAGCAGACGGACTGGCCTGCTCCGGAGCCAGGACCCGGACTAGAGTAGGGGCTAGAACTTCTGCCGGAGGAGGAGATTCCTGAGCGGGGACCCTGGGCGTGTCCACTTGGACTGGGGGGAACTGGGAAGAAGCCCGCTTGAGTGGGTGAAGAGGAGAAGACTGGATGCGGGAGTGACTCTCTTGTGTTTACGCTGGAGCCGTAGGCGTTTGTCGGGCGAAGGAGAAGGAGCCCTCTCTTCCTCAGTGAGCTCCAGGTCTGCAGGGGCATCTTCAGATTGACCCGACAGCAAAGGCAGTGGGACGGAGGATGCTGATGGTTCCTCCGATGGTTCGTGAGAGAGAGTAGCAGAAGGAGCAGCTAGGCTCCTTGCAACCTCAGCACCCATAGCCTGCAGGAGATTGCTGGGTATCTGAGCTAATCCCTTCAAGTAGGCCCTGAACATAGCAGCTTCTGCAATGAAAACAAGAAATACTTCAGTTAGTGAAGACCAGTGGAAGGAAAAGTAACATCTTACCAAGAGGAGCTCCTATGGCCGCAGGGACTGGGCTGAGTCCAAAGAAGTGCAAAAAGTCTTCCCGTAATATTATAGACAAGAGAAGGCTGACTTCTTTCATATGCGAGGAAGCTGTGTGGCACTCTAGATGATGGCGATGCTCTGGTAGTTCCAAAGGAGTAGGAAGAGCAGGGCGCCATTGGGTCGGCCAAGTCACCAATGCGGGTAGTCTGATGAAGAAAAAGCGGGATTTCCAACATTTGTTGGAGGAAGGCATATCGGAGAAAAACTTGCATCCCACCCGGGATTGCACCATAAATACCCCAGGCTCGGACCTTTTAAGCGAATAAAAATGATGAAAGAGCTTGGGAGTCAAAGAAATTCGGTACACTCTATATAGGATGACCATGCCACAGATGGCGCGATAGCATTCGAGGCGAACTGGGAAAGGGGGACCTGAAAGTACTGACTCAAAGAAGAGAAAATCGAATGAAGGGGAAAACGAAGACCTCCCAAAAGTTAATCCTTGAAAAAGGTTACAAAACCCTGAGGAGGGGAAGAAGGATGCTCTATCGGTCTGGGAGCACACAGTCGATACTCATTGGGAAGATGCAGACTTTCCCAGATCATCATCAAATCACTATTATCTATGTCGGAAATGTAATACGTATACCAAGGTGCTATGTTACCTTCCGCTATTGGAAACTAGAGTAGTAAAGAAGATGAAGACGGGGAGGGGAAGTGTTATCGAACAGCGATCAGGGACGGGCTCGAGAGAGGGAACAATAACCGACAGAACCAGAGAACGACAGTAAGATGAGAAGGTGACGGCGGATGACCTTTAGGGCTTATAAAGAGAGACCCCTCGGAAACATCGAAAGAAGGGAAGAGGACACGGTAACTTGAGTCGTCCAATCTAGGGTAGTGTGCTAAAAGGTGCTGATCATCTACAGTAACGCTATAAGGTCGTGGGACACGTGTCGCTTTTCTAGGAAAGGCATTAAAAAGGTCTTAATGATGGATGTGACAAAGAAATCATCAAAAGGGATGTTTGTACGGCATCATTGCGGCGCGCGTAGATCGTACGTCAGCAAGAAAGGCAGCCATGCGGTTGCCTTGGGAAAAGCAAGACCATGCGTCATGAGTAGGAGGCTACCTCGGGAAAGAGGAAGGAAGATGAAAAGACAAGAATATGAATTTGGCGCTTCTCAGATAAGAAGTAAATAAATATTGATCTAATTGGAATTTGCTTGAGATATGTGCAGGAAACATCACACGCAGAGCATTGCTGGTCGGCCATCTAGAGTATATCACCCAGGCAGGAACTTCAAGAAAGCTTTATAGGCCAGTCTGCAATTGTTAGCCTGATTCCTGGACCAGCCAAGAAGAGTTTTTCATGTCGTCCAGGTCGGGTCCCAGACTCTCGCCTCAGAGCGAGTTATAAGTGAGCTAAGCTCTCACGCCCAACGATCATCCAGGTCGGGTTCCAGACTCTCGCCTCAGTGCGAGTTATAAGTGAGATAAGCTCTCACGATCAACGACCGTCCAGGTCGGGTTCCAGACTCTCGCCTCAGTACGAGTTATAAGTGAGCTAAGCTCTCATGCCCAACGATCGTCCAGGTCGGGTTCCAGACTCTCACCTCAGTGCGAGTTATAAGTGAGCTAAGCTCTCACGCCCAACGACCGTCCAGGTCGGGTTCCAGACTCTCTCCTCAGTGCGAGTTATAAGTGAGCTAAGCTCTCACGCCTCCAGACTCTCGCCTCAGTGCGAGTTTTAAGTGAGCTAAGTTCTCACGCCTCCAGACTCTCGCCTCAGTGCGAGTTATAAGTGAGCTAAGCTCTCACGCCCAACGACTGTCCAGGTCGGGTCCCAGACTCTCGCCTCAGTGCGAGTTATAAGTGAGCTAAGCTCTCACGCCCAACGACCGTCCAGGTCGGATTCCAGACTCTCACCTCAGTGCGAGTTATAAGTGAGCTAAGCTCTCACGTCCAACGTCCGTCTAGGTCGAGTTCCAGACTCTCACCTCAGTGCGAGTTATAAGTGAGCTAAGCTCTCACGATCAACGACTGTCCAGGTCGGGTCCCAGACTCTCGCCTCAATGCGAGTTATAAGTAAGCTAAGCTCTCACGCCCAACGACCATCCAGGTCGGTTCCTAGACTCTCGCCTCAGTGTGAGTTATAAGTGAGCTAAGCTCTCACGCCCAACGACCATCCAGGTCGGGTTCCAGACTCTCGCCTCAGTGCGAGTTATAAGTGATCTAAGCTCTCACGCCCAACGACCATCCAGGTCAGGTTCCCAGTGCGATTTATAAGTGAGCTAAGCTCTCACGACCAACGACCGTCCAGGTCGGGTTCCAGACTCTCGCCTCAGTGCGAGTTATAAGTGAGCAAAGGTCTCACGCCCAAAGACCGTCCAGGTCGGGTGCCAGACTATTGCATCAGTGCGAGTTATAAGTGAGCTATGCTCTCACACCCAACGATCTTCCCGGTCGGTGCACTGACTCTCTCGGTCGGTACCCTTTACATTCGCCGGGGCAAAATACAACAAGCCATGTTCTCGTGCCTAATCGGTCAGTAAGCTATATTTCCATTATTTCTACTAAATATGAAAATGGACAGGCATATTCTCAAGCGTCTTAGCCGCTCAAGCCTTTGGATCTTCTGGTGAGAGGTAAGAGGAAGGTGGGGTAAGAAGGTTATCCTTATTATTTTTGCTAGAAATGTTAGAGGAACGTAGGTGTTTTATAGAAACACAACGATACTAGAGCAAGAGAGCATGGGGCTACACCATGAACGGAATCCAAGAAACATGTTTTATTTCGTTAACAAGGTGAACAATTTTTAAGGGTTTACATTATTACTAGATCCAGAGGCTTCATCCTTCCTGGCCAGATGAGCTTGAGCTCTAGTTAGATCTTCCTTAATGAGATCGATGGCGCGCTTCAGTTGGCTAATAGTCTCATCTTTGATCCGTCCTTCCTCTTTCAGGAGGGCCACCTCATCCTCATGTTTCATCTTCAGGTGGATAATATAGTGAACCTGACTCTGAAATTCCGATTGTGCTTTAAGCTTGAGAGCAATCTCGGCCCGGGTCCTAGATTTGGCAGCTAGCCAGAGGTTTTCCATTTCACGAGTAAGGGACACGTGAAGATCTCTGCTTGCAGTCATCTCCAACAAGGCTTCCTCTTTCTGAGCCAATAACTCCTTCAGATGGGCAGTTTGTTGAGGCAAAGAAGCGAGTTCGCTAGATTCCACAACCGGTTCCATGGAAGCTCGATAACAAGAGGGTAGCTTGAAGAAAAGACGATGGAGGTATAGTCGGACCTTTTAAATGGGAGGAGAAGGTGAAGGGATTACCTTGGAACCTTAAACGACATGTTGGGAAACAATAGACTATTTATAAGACAAAGGCATGATCGGAAATCGAAGAGTCATCGCGCACACATTAACATCCAGGCGTACCTGATTTGAGCGTCGGAGGACCTGACTCGGGGAATTTTTTCCTAGTTTCTGGTCTCTAACGACTCGTGGGCTCGTCTGAGTGTGTGCAGAGTCCTCGCGTCATCATCCTAATCATCATCCCTCGTCATCCGTCCGTGTGAACCCTTCCAGAGAGTGCCACATCGACCGGACTCTGCAGCGATTTTCCGTCAACCCCCGGTACATCGAGGCTCGCCTTCATCCGACTCAGCTTCCGGACGGGATCAGAATGCATTACATTTTTGCGGAAACAAAGCACCGGAAAGATTCTATAAATGAAACTTGAACACGATATGGACTCCGATCCAAAGGAGAGGATTGTCTCGAGTTCACAAAGTTGACAGAGTTAATTCTCAGAGACAATCTGCTGGAAGGTCCATTGCCGACCGAGCTTCCAGCTTCGCTCGGCTCCTTATCCCTCGACAACAATTTCTTCTCGGGGCGCTTGCCTCCATGGCCATACCTCAATGCATTGTCTCTCGAAAACAATAAGCTCGAAGGCAGCATCTCCTCCCTCTGCCAGTCCACATCTCTGCAGCTTCTTGTGCTATCGAACAACAAATTTACAGGACAAATTCCTCACTGTTTGGGGGAGTCGTTGCGAGGTCTTCAGTCATTGAATCTGGGCAACAATGGTTTCTCCGGCACTATTCCAAGCAGCATCAGGTTTCTGACTGGCCTGACCGATCTGGAACTCAGTAACAATGGTGTCTCGGGCGAGCCACTGCTGCTGTTGGAGAATTGCACCATGTTGAGCTATGTCGATCTCGCGGAGAATAGATTCACAGGGATCATACCACATTGGATAGGAGACAATCTTCCGACGCTGATATATTTGCGGTTGCGTTCCAACATGTTCTCAGGGCAAATTCCGACAGAGCTTGCCAAACTTCAAAGCCTTCAGATATTGGATCTCGCAAGCAACGACTTCTCAGGAGCCATACCGGCTAACATTGGCAATATTAGCGCAATGGCTTCATCACAGGCCACGATCTTTCTTCTACATCCGATAGACTTGCATGTGTATTCCAAGGGACAGGATATGTACTATAGGCAAAGCCCGGATCTCGTGAACAGCCTTGATCTTTCGAGCAACAGCTTGGTCGGAGATATTCCGGAAGGAATTGGAGATCTTGCGTCGTTGGGGAGCTTGAATTTGTCGAGAAATCGTTTAACCGGGAAGATTCCTCAGAGCATAGGAGGGCTTGCATTGATTGAATCTCTTGATCTTTCAATGAATCTTCTTTCGGGCAACATTCCCGAAAGCTTATCCTCCTTAACCTTTCTTAGTTACTTGAATCTGTCTTACAACAACTTATCGGGAGAGATACCGTCCGGGCATCAACTCCAGACTCTCGAGGATCCATCGATTTACATGAACAATCCTTACCTGTGCGGGCCGCCCGTCTCCAAAAGTTGCTCGAGCAATGTGACAGTTACCGTAACAGAGAGCGGCGAGAAAGAGTACGGGAAGAATAACTCTGATTTGGTTTGGCAATGCATTAGCACAATTCTTGGATTTGTGATGGGGTTTTGGATCTTTTGCGGCGTCATCTTCTTCAAAGATAGATGGAGGCACGCATACTTCAGTGGCATTGACAAGCTGTTCGATGGTATATTTCGACAGTGACGATCATATTCTCTAGGAAAGCTGCAAATATTTACATACAAGCAATGAGAGGAATTAACCTTCCCTCTACTTGAAGGTTAGTTTATGTAGTTACAACTGTATTCAATTAGACTATCGTATGCAGTGAAATTAATTTGTGGTTGTGTATAGCCTGAATTATCGAAGCATGCATTACTTCCTCCACACCCGACACGACGAAAGCAATCAATCAATCGACACATAGTAGGCGAAGACGAACATCCTAGGTCAATTCAACAAGCGATAAAAGATAAAAGATAAAAGATAAAAGATAAAAGATAACAAAGCTTTAGATTTAGACAAAACTCAGGTATAAATATTCAACAAGGGTTCTCATACAAGTGTTTGATTTTAAATGAAGGTAAAGTTTGAACCTAAGCCTCTGAGCAACACAGTTAGGCTGGTGACCAAGGTGTCACTAACTTAGTTGAATCAGATGCTAGGTCCTAGGCTAATGATGAAATTTATTTAAATATTAGATATATAATAATATTATTATTTATAAAAATAATAAAAGGGTAAAAATCATTCACTTTTCGAGTTATAACAAACTAATTGCTACAATATATAACAATTAATTAATTGTTACTATAACGTATAATAGCTAATACAATACTGTTGTAGTAGTAGTTTCTATAATTATTTTAAAATAATTTTGGCTAATTTTAAATGATTTTGAAAAAAATAAATAATTTTAACCAAATTAATAAAGAATAATTGGATATAATAGCACTCACGGTTTAAAATTTAGGGTTTAAATTTTTAAAATTTAGAGTTAGGATTTATGATTTATCTATAATTGTGTAGTAGCTATTTAATAGCTTTTTAAAGTGATTTTGATTAATTTAAAATGATTTTGATGAAATTTAATTTTTTTTAACTAAGTTGATAAATTGTATTTTGATATAATAGTGTTTAGAATTTAGGATTTAAAATTTTAGAGTTGAGAATTTAGCTATAATTATGTAGTACAACTATGTAACAACTACTTGCTAACTTCTATAATTATTTTAAATTAATTTTGACCCACTTAAAATAATTTTGATGTAGTTTAAGTAATTTTAATCTAAGTTGACAAAAAAATATTTTTATATAATAGTATTTTATAAGTAATTTTAATTAAAATGAAATAATTAATTTTTTTTGCAGTAGCTATTTGATAGCTGCTAATGAAAGTAAAGGGTATTTAAAAAAATGGAAAAACTCTTTTGACATTTTTAACAAAGGAACGTCTTTTGAAGAAGATAATTATTAAAATGTTTGGTCACTCAAATGTTTTATATATAAAAGATGACAACAGTGCCAGAGAACCTAAAATATTGAAGATGAACACTCAAACAACTCACCTCATCATTCATAATATAACAAATATAATAGGACAAATGCATTGACTTTATTACATGTTATCATGGCTCAGCAAGTCTTTGCTGTCCCATTAATTTGCTTGCAAGAATTTGAAAGAAGCCAATTCTGTGATGATTATTGTGCACTCAAATAATAATTAATTAATTAATTAAATGATAAGTATCAAATATTATTAAATATTGACTCAGAGGATGATCATATTTTCACTTATATTATTAAATGAATAGTACAGTGATCCTCTTTTCTTTATTTTTGTATCTATAGTTTCTCTTTTTACCCACCACAACAATCAACAGAGGAGAACCGAAAAGGCATATACAGTCAAAACGACTTTGGATGGAATGCATTACATTTTTGCGGAAACAAAGCACCGGACAGATTCTGTAAATGAAACTTGAACACGATATGGACTCCGATCCAAAGGAGAGGATTGTGTCATTCAGGCTAATGATACTTGCCAATAGTATTACTTCTTACATTTCAGAGGATGATCTTGTTGGCGGTAATGAAGAAGCCAGCAATCGATGCTGCAAAAGATAGGGCACAACTGATTAAGGTTATTTAAGGTTATTGTTACTAGATCAATATGATGAGTGATGTGGTGGGTATGGGGGCCCATACGTAGTGTGGCCTTCTCAAAGGTTAAGAAGCTCGGTCAAAGGTCAAGCTGAGGTGTAAATTGCTGAGGTGTAAATTAAAGAGATCAGCTCAAGTAAAGATAGACCGAGGTTAGATCACTTCAGTTCGGTCTCCCTGACTCGGTCTTCTTGATCTCTCCTGCCTGATCTCCCAAACCTCTTTGACTCGGTCTTCTTGACCTCTCAATCTCGATTTCCCAAACCTCCCTGACTCGGTCTCCCTGATCTCCCCAACTCGGCCCCTATCGGCTCCACCAGATGTGGTGAACTTGGGTACTGAAATAAACGAAGAACGTGGAGTGACAAGGGACATGCATGAAGGAGTGGATGTCATACCCCAGGTAGTCTCTGTCAGAAGAAATTTCGACAGCATCTCCTTTGTACGGGTGACAAAATGAAACTTCCTATAATGCCCTCAGGACCACATATAGTTCGGTCAACATGGTCAGAACAATAACAATATATATTAAGCAAGCACCCACGCAGTTTAATAGTAAAAATCAAACATAAGCAACGATAAGGGAAAAATCTCAAATATCCTACTCAACTACACTCATAAAACTCAAATCTTATATCCTACTCAACTACACCCATAAAACTTAAATCACCAACATACATCCAAACAAAAACCCATCGATAATAAAGGATCATACAAGATCCAAGTGCCAAAAGGTACAAGTCTGAAAACGTAGATGATAACATAATAAGAAAACTATAGAGAAGATCCAAAACGGAAATCCTCGCAACTTGGAGGGGGAAACTAGCGACTGGAACTCCTCCAGACAACCTCAACCTGAAATGATAATAACAGGGGGGGGGGGTGAGTCCAACACTCAACGGATACATAGTTGACATGCATAGTAAATAATAATCAGTAGTAATAAATATGCGTACAGTCTCTAGAAGTAATGAAACAATGCAAAACTGAAGATAAGGGAGAAGCTGTACTCATCGGGATCTCCTATCAGGATAACAAGGTCGTCAGATCGGAAATACATGTCCATGTATGCATGTCAATCATATGCATCCATCCAATATGCAGCAAACACAAGAAATAAATGCATCATGCATATGATGCCAATGACATGTCTTGGTCACCCCTGACGTCAGTCAGCCATCTCACACACGATGGTGAGACCGAGTGGGTAGATCTATGACAACTGTGTGCTCTGCCATCACTGCTCCTGATTAGTGACCGAGTGGACGGGATGCTATCGGAGTACACCTATCCTCCTACCCCAAATCATAAGTGGGGGAGCGCAATGCTCTCATCTCCTTGAGACAATTCAGAGGAGGGATCCCTGCGGGCTACCATGCTACGTCACAATACCCATGAGCGGACCAACGGAGCCAAATAAAGCAACCTGCTGCAACACATCCTGCCTGAATAAAAACCATTAATCCATGAGTGGTTGTGTGTGTAGATCCATTTAACTAGCGATATGCTCAACAATAATAGAGTCGACTATTGCACAGCATGCAATCATGTGAGATGGTGCATGACACTAAGTATACAAATCCTGACCATATTTACCTCCATAAAACATGTACCAAAAATAAATGGATCAAATATATAGATCTAGGTACACAAGTCATATATGGTAAATGACTAGTCCGGTATATCATATGGCATGGTATGTCACTACCTCTATAATATAAATAATAAACAGGGGTATGAATGCTAAACAGGTAACAAACAAAATATGCTCGGAAATAAATAGTGACATACCGATGCAAATATAAACATAATTATTACTACTTGTTAAAATCTACTAAGCATATCAACATGACATTATCTAAAAGATAAGTCAAGGTACCCGCCTCAAAAAGTGGTGATCATATCCGAAATAGACCTCACATCGAGACGCTGTCTCGAATCAAAGTCCTGCAATACATGATATACAAATTTAGTTAATTACATATAAATTAATTAGCTAAATCAAATCCCCGAGAAGCTAACATAAATCCAAATCAATTATAAACCCTAATTGGTTCATCTAACTCCTCAATTAATTCTAACACTAATCCCAATACTATCATTGATAGGATTAAACCCAAACTCGCCCAAATCTATAATCCAACATCTAATGTACCAAAAATCAGTGGCTACAGTTGGTGTTTACCTCTAATATGGCAGCAAGGCAACAGAGCACTCCCCTGTGATCCGTGGAGAGGGAGCTCATTGTTTCTCCACCATCTTCAAATCAACACCCTAAATCACAATCAGTTAATGAGCCCACTTAACACCAACATCCACTAACGTCAACATTCATAATTAGCCAAATTATCACTGAAATGCACACTGATCCACAACTCAACTTACCTCAATTTTGATGGCTCGTGAGAAACAGTGGACAGAGTGAGATGTTGGTATTGGCTGCTCACGACAAAAAAGGGCAGCGTCGGCTGTAAGTAGAGATCAGGTGACGACCGACAACGATCAACTGTTAACTTGGCAGATCCTCCAATCTCGATGAACCTAGACACGCGAAGAGGAACCGTCGGTGCTAACCAGATCGGGGTTGTGCACAACATCGGGGCTGGACCGATCAAAAGAGGAGATCGATGCTAGGGCACGACTCCCTGCCCTTGGTCGAGGGTGATGGACCTATGCCGACATTAGGGCACGTTGCCAACCACGATCAACACCGGCGATCGATGTGGATGATCAGCGTCGGCGTCGACGATGAGTGGGGAAAGTAGAAGACAATCACGAGGAAGGAGAAATCGACGCACGCAGGTGGGGGAAACAGGGATCGGGCTTTTCCTTGGCTCTCACTTGAGGAAGAGGAAAGACGGTGGGTTTTGTTCACGAAGAAGAGAAGAAGAGACGACGGGTTTGCCGCGCCGTCGGGTGGGGAAAGCGAAGAGGAATCGACAAAATGAAGAGAGGTCGGCGTCGGGGAAAGGAAACGGGGAAGAGAGGGGGAAAAAGAAAGAAAATAAAAAGAGAATAAAAATTCAACTTTTCCTCGCTTAAATGTGGTAGCCTAAACAAACTTTCCCCGGTGTCCAATATTTGATCCCCTTAAACTCGTCATACAAGCTTCGAAAAATTTTCAAAAAATTTCTAAAATTTTTTGAAACCCCCTTATGGTTATTCTCCCTTTTTCGGTATTTTATATTCTCCCCCACTAATAAAAATTTAGTCCCCAAATTTCATTATCTACCATCAGCAAGTATTAACAACAGATAAATAATATGTATAACTGCTGAACGGAAAATTAATCCACATACCTCAAGTGAAAAGATGAGGGTATCGAGCTCGGATTGTATCCTCGAGCTCCCATGTAGCCTCCTTGTCAGAATGATGCTGCCATCCGACTTTAACCAGCCGGATAGTCTTGTTCCGCAACTGACGCTCTTTTCAGTCCAGAATTCGTACCGAAACCTTTTCGTAGGTAACGTCAGACTGAATGAGAACTGGTATATCTGACAATACATGTGCTGGGTTGGCTACGTATCTCCTCAGCATAGACACATGGAATACGTCGTGAACGCCTGCCAGGGACGGTGGTAGTGCCAGACGATAAGCTATCGCTCCAATCCTCTCCAAGATTTGGAAAGGTCCAATGTATCGCGGAGCTAGCTTACCTCTGAGGCCAAATCTCTTCACCCCTTTCGTGGGTGAAACTCTCAGAAATACATGGTCGCCAGTAGAGAATTCCAGGGGTCTGCGTATCCGATCAGCATAACTCTTCTGGCGGTCCTGCGCCTCGAACATCCTCCGTCTAATAATACGGAAAAACTCTGCCTCCTACTAAGCTCTCTGAGCTCTTAGCAACTGGGCCTCCCCAATCTCCTCCCAGAGGGTGGGTGTCCGACAAGGCCTACCATACAACCCTTCAAACAGGGCCATCTGGATAGCCGAATGAAAGCTGTTGTTGTAGGTGAACTATACCAATGGCAAATGGTCCTCCCAACTGCCTCCAAAATCCAATACACAGGACCTCAGCAAGTCCTCTAGAGTCTAAATGGTCCGCTCTGACTGTCCATCTATTTGTGGATGGAAATCTGTACTGAAACGGAGCTAAGTGCCCAAGGCTTGTTGCAGACTCTGCCAGAATCAGGACGTGAACCGAGGGTCTCTATCCGAAATAATACTCAAAGGAACTCCCTGTAATCTGATTATCTCTCGGCAATACAGATTTGCCAATCGATCTAGGGAATCAGTCTTCCGGATGGCTAAGAAGTGCGCCGATTTGGTTAATCGATTAATAATTACCCAAATCACGTCATAGCCTCGTCGTGTCCTAGGCAACCCCACCACAAAATCCATGGTAATGTGCTCCCATTTCCACTCAGGAATAGGAATCCGTTGAAGTAATCCGATAGGTCTCTGATGCTCAGCCTTCACCTGCTGACAGACAAGACATCTAGCTACGAATTCCACGTCTTTCTTCATGTCATTCCACCAATAAGAACGCCTCAAATCTTGATACATGCGGGTTCCGCATGGGTGGATCGTAAATCGAGAGTGATGAGCTTCCTGAAGTAGCTCCTGCAAGATCGGATGAGACTGAGGTACGCATAATCTGCCTCGGTAATATATAATACCCTCCTCATCTCGTGTGAACTCGGTTTGCCGCCCAAAAGTTATCTGGCTGCCAATGGAATGTAAGTGTTGATCATCGGCCTGGGCCTCTCGGATCCTCGTCCTGATCGACGACTGAGCAACCATGGTAATCAACATACCCTGCTCTATCCGTCCCTGCTCCTGAAGGCCAACTCGGAAAAACCGTGAATCAAGTCTGTGACTGAAGCTCGGTGGCAAGCTAAAGTCCCTCTGGACTTCCTGCTGAGTACATCGGCAACCACATTAGCTCTCCCCGGGTGGTAGCTAATGGTACAATCGTAATCCTTTAGGAACTCCATCCATCTCCTCTATCGGAGATTGAGTTCCTTCTGAGTGAACAAATATTTGAGACTCTTATGGTCAGTGAGAATCTCAAAGGTAATACCGTACAGGTGATGCCGCGAAATCTTCAAAGCAAATATAATGGCGGCCAGCTCCAGATCATGAACTGGGTAGTTCTTCTCATGCTCCTTCAACTGTCGAGAAGCATAAGAGACTACCCTGCCGTGCTGCATCAAAACAGTGCCCAAACCCTGTAGAGATGCGTCGGTGTAAATTATGAATCCATCCTCTTCGGAAGGTAGAACCAGAACTGGTGTTGTTACTAGTCTCTACTTCAGCTCCTGGAAACTAGTCTCGCAAGCCTCGTACCACGTAAACTTCATGCCTTTCCTGGTCAGGCGTGTTAGCGGCATAGCGATACGAGAGAAACCCTCGACGAACCGTCTATAATATCCAGCCAACCCCAGAAAACTATGGATCCCCTGAACTGATTTCGGCTACTCCCAGCTGGTGACAGCCTCGATCTTCTGAGGGTCTACGAAAATACCTTGGCTAGAAACCACGTGACCCAAAAAACTAACTGAAGATAGCCAAAAGGCACACTTGCTGAACTTCGCGTATAGACGATGTCATCGAAGAGTCTCCAAGACTATGCGAAGATGTTGTGCATGCTCCTCCTCGGAACACGAGTAGATCAAAATGTCATCGATGAAGATGACAACGAACTGATCTAGATACTCCAGAAAGATGTGATTCATCAAATCCATAAACACCGCTGGAGCATTGGTAAGCCCAAATGACATTACCAAGAATTCATAGTGTTCGTATCTGGTACGGAATGTTGTCTTCTTAATATCAGATTCTTTAACTCTCAGCTGATGATATCCAGACTGCAGATCAATCTTAGAATATACTGATGTACCCCTGAGCTGATCGAATAAATCCTCGATTTGAGGTAAGGGATACATATTTCTGATGGTCTTTGCATTCAGCTGCCTATAGTCTATGCACAATCTCAGAGTACCATCCTTTTTCTTGACAAATAATACAGGAGAACCCCACGGAGAAGCACTAGGGCATATAAATCCCCTGTCTAAAAGCTCCTGGAGTTGAATTTTCAGTTCGTTCAACTCTTTTGGTGTCATACGGTAAGGAGCTTTCAATGTCGGCGCGGTTCCCGGAATCAATTCAATAGCAAACTCCACTTGCCTTCTGGGAAGCAAACCTGGTAGCTCATCTGGAAATACATCCGGATACTCTCGGACTACTGGAACGTCAGAGAGTTGAGAACTACTGTCGTCTTCAGTATTACTCAAAGATAACATAAAACCCTGACAGCCATGTGACAACAGCTTCTGAGCCTGAATCGTTGAAATGATCGATATGCCATCGTCCCTGATGCCAGTGAAATCCCACGAGGGTTGGTTCGGAGGTTGGAATGTGACCACCCTCGTCTAGCAATCAACCATGGCATGATATGCAGACAACCAATCCATGCCAAGGATAATATCGAACTCGACCATTTCCAGCACTAATAAATCAACCATGAGTATCATGTTGCCAAAATCTAATGGGCAACCTCTGACCTCCTGAGTGACGTCCAATGTATTACCGGATGGTAGGGAGACGGTCAGTCGCTGTGATCTAAGAGTAGGTTGTAACGACCCGACCCATTTGGTGGTCTATTTGGTGACCCTCGGGTCGTCGACCGTCGACCGTGCCGTTACTCACTAGGACTTTCCACCCCTGGCCAGTGGATTTTTGCCTCCCCCAGGATTCAAACTCTAGACCTCCAGGCTAAAGTACTAGAGTTTATGAATCCTGGTAGCCAATAAAAAGGCGCTTTTTTATTGTAACGACCCGACCCATTTGGTGGCCCATTTGGCGACCCTCGGGTCGTCGACCGTCGACCGTCGGTCGTGCCGTTACTCACTAGGACTTTCCACCCCTGACCAGTGGATTTTTGTCTCTACCAGGATTCATAAACTCTAGTACTTTAGCCTAGAGGTCTAGAGTTTAAATCCTGGGGGAGGCAAAAATCCATTGGCCAGGGGTGAAAAGTCCTAGTGAGTAGCGGCACGGCCGACGGTCGACGGTCGACGACCCGAGGGTCACCAAATGGGTCGGGTCGTTACAATAAAAGCGACCTCTCATGTCGTCGACCGACGACCCTTTGGCCGGATCTCAGAGCACCGCCGAGAGTTTCGTCGAGACTGAGAGGCGAGGAGGAGAAAGGGGCGGCGATTTCGGTCGGACAATGAGTGAGGAATCGGTGAGGCTAAGTTATATACCTAGATTAATTCTTAATCTTAGGTTAAGAGTGGTAACTTAGGGTGATTAATCCTGAGTGACGTCCAATGTATTACCGGATGGTAGGGAGACGGTCAGTCGCTGCGATCTAAGAGTAGGTAGTTTACCTACGTCCCTCATGAAGGCACGAGAAATAAAAGAATGTGAGCTACCAGTATCTATCAGCATATCAGCGGATAATGTATAAAGTAAAACCATACCGCGGAAAACGGATCCGTCGGCCTACTGTGCATCCTCTCTGGTAACCGCATGTATACGTCCAGTCTCTGGTGGTGGTGGAGGTGGTAGTGCTGCCAAAGGCTGCTGCGTCTGAGTCTGAGCCTGCCACTGTGACGGTGTCGGGTACTGAGCCAGAGACGGTTAGGTGGGCTGCGACTGATACTGGACAAGTGGCAGGGGTTGCGACTAGTACTGAACCAGTGGCTGAGGCTACAGTTGATTCTGAGGTCCCACATCAGAACCCTGTGGTACCATAAGGGCACTGGAGTGCTCCTGTCCATGCATGCTATATGTAGTTGCTACCGGGGGAGTTGTCCTCTGCTGGCTATGCGAAGATTGGGCTCTTCGCCCTCCTCGATAAGTCCCTGTCTGACTGGGCTGTCCTCCATGACCAGACACTCCGGAAGCCATATGCTGAGCTTTCAACGAACAATCTCGACTCAGGTGCCCGGGCAGTTTGCATTAATAGCAAACCGACTGTCCCAGGGAGCAGGCTGTGGTGAGGTGGTCTTTGGACCCACATCTAGTGCAGTGAGTGTCGCTGGCGGGTTGTTTCCGGTTTTACTGAGAAGACCGGGAACGTCCTGATGAAGATCGCCCTAACTTCCGAGGCTGCCCCGAAGCCCCATAACTACCCAGACCTGGCCGACTGCGACCACTCTGCTGTTGTCCGGTAGCCTGTGGTTGCTGTATCTGTCCTGATGTCTGACCCATCTGCTTCCTTTTCTTGTCCGAAAATGCTCTCTGCTGAGCTAACTCAATCATGAGGGTTCTGTCCAACGTCTCTAAATAGAATGAACTCCCAAAATCGGCAAGCTTTACTTGCAGATGTCCATCTAGTCCTTGGATAAACTGTAGCATGCGGGATCTGTGCTCAGCAACTAATTCTGGACAAAACCTGACCAATCAATTAAACTCAGCATTGTACTCTGTCACCGAACGATTATTCTGCCGCAGACTCAGAAAATCCTGCCGGCAAGTCATTTAATATGCTTGTCGGCAATACCGACTCTCAAAAACCTCTCTGAAACTCGCCCAGGTAATATTCTACTCGCCTATAATGGAACACTACGTATCCCACCATATATCAGCCTCGTCTCGTAGATGGAAAACAACCAGCTCTGCTTTCTCCCATTCGGAGCAAGCCATGTAGAAGAAGGTCTACTCCAAAGTATCTATCTAGGACTGGGCCACACTCGGATCGGTCTCTCCGCGGAACACTGTGAATTGACTTTTCATCGACTTCGCCAAAGCTGGGATCCGAGCTCGTGCCGCAACTACATCAGTGAGGTGAGTAGGGACGCCTATAGGAACTGGCGGAACCACTGGAGCTGGTACTACAGGTGGTACCGCTGGATAGGCCGGAGGAGATATCTCCGGTGTTGTTGCATAGGCTAGGGCAGGTGCCACTGGTGGCACTGCAGGGTCAGTGTAGGTGGGCGCGGCTGGAGGTACGGTGGGTGGTGGTACCGGAGGTGGAGCAACTGTTGTTGCTAGTGCGGGTGCCGGGTGTGCAGTAGGCACCGGTGGTGGTGGTGCTTGGTACGCCGTAGGCACTAGTGGTGGTGGTATCAGGTATGACGGTGGTACCGCTGGTGGTACCGTAAATACTGTAGGGGTGGATATAACGGGTGCAGCCGAGGTAGGTACCTTTAAAGGAGCTATCGGGGTCTGGGAGCCCGACGCACCCGCAGTATCTTGAGTTGGTCCCTGACTGACAGGCTCAACCCTAATAGGGATCTCTGGCAAGTCCGTTGCCAGAGATCCCAAAGTCCTCTTACGTGGCCGTCTAACACCACGTCTCAATGCAGATGCACGTGTAGATCTCCTCATATCTGTTAAGTTATAACTCAGATATTACTACAAGTAACAAAAATTATAAAATTACCTTTTTACCTATTTGTCGTCTGGTCCAGTCCCCATTTTATAACCTTGAAATTTCGTACAAGAAAATCGATGAAAATCCGTACAAATCCGAAAAATAAATACCCAAGTTAACTAGCAAACTTGGGCTAACTCTCAAATCCAGAACATGAAAAGCAGATATCATAACCCGCTCTGATACCAAAAATATTGGTATCAGATTATCTCAAAAATCCCAAAAACACAAAACAACAAGTATCGAAAACCTGCTCTGATACCAAATAAATTGTCACGCCCTAGGTAGTCTCTGCCAGAAGAAATTTTGGCGGCATCTCCTCTGTACGGGTGACAATATAAAACTTCCTACAATGCCCTCAAGGCTACATATACCTCGGCCAACACAGCCGGAACAATAACAATATATATTAAGCAAGCACCCACGCAATTTATAGTAAAAACCAAACATAAGCAACGATAAGGGAAGTATCTCAAATATCCTACTCAACTACACTCATAAAACTTAAATCTTATATCCTACTCAACTACACCCATAAAACTTAAATTACCAGCATACATCCAAACGAAAACCCATCGATAATAAGGGATCATACAAGATCCAAGTGCCAAAAGGTGCAAGTCTGAAAACGTAGACGATAACATAATAAGAAAACCACAGAGAAGATCCAAAACGGAAATCCTCGCAACCTGGAGGGGGAAACTAGCGACTGGAACTCCTCCTGACAGCCTCAACCTGAAATGGTAATAACGGGGGATGAGTCCAACACTCAACGGATACCTAGTTGACATGCATAATAAATAATAACCAGCAGTAATAAATATGTGTACAGTCTCCGGAAGTAATAAAACAATGCAAAACTGAAGATAAGGGAGAAGTTGTATTCACCGGGACCTCCTATCTGGATAACAAGATCGTCAGACCAAAAATACATGTCCCTGTATCCATGTCAATCATATGCATCCATCCAATATGCAGTAAACAAAGTGCAGCAAACACAAGCAATAAATACATCATGCATATGATGTCAATGACATGTCCTGGTCACCCCTGACGCCAGTCAGCCATCTCACACATGATGGTGAGACCGAGTGGGTAGGGCTGTGACAACCGTGCACTCTGTCGTCACTGCTCCTGATGAGTGACCGAGTGAACGGGATGTTGTCGGAGTACACCTATCCTCCTACCCCAAATCATAAGTGGAGGAGCGCAATGCTCTCATCTCCCTGAGACAATCCAGAGGAGGGATCCTTGCCGGCTACCACGCTGCATCACACTACTAATGAGCGGACCAACGGAGCCAAACAGAGTAACCTGCTGCAACACACCCTGCCTGAATAAAAACCACTAACCCATGAGTGGTTGTGTGTGCAGATCCGTGTAACTGGTGATATGCTCAACAATAATGGAGTCGTCTATCGCACAACATGCAATCATGCGAGATAGTGCATGACACTAAGCATACAAATCTTGACCATTTCTACCTCCATAAAACATGTACCAAAAATAAATGGATCAAATATACAGATCTAGATACACATGTCAGATATGGTAAATGACTAGTCCGGTATATCACATGGCATGGTATGTCACTACCTCTATAATGTAAAGAATAAACAGGAGCATGAATGCTAAACAGGTAACAAATAAAACATGCTCGAAAATAAATAATGACATACCGATGCAGATATAAACATAATTATTACTACTTGTTAAAATCTACTAAGCATATCAACATGACATTATCTAAAAGATAAGTCAAGGTACCCGCCTCAAAAAGTGGTGATCGTATCCGAAATAGACCCCACGTCAAGAGGTCGTCTCGAATCAAAGTCCTGTAATACATGATATATAGATTTAGCTAATTACATATAAATTAATTAGCTAAATCAAATCCCCGAGAAGCTAACATAAATCCAAATCAATTATAAACCCTAATTGGATCATCTAACCCCTCAATTAATTCTGACACTAACCTAATACTATCATTGAAAGGATTAAACCCAAACTCGCCCAAATCTATAATCCAACATCCAATGTACCAAAAATCAGTGGCTACAATTGGTGTTTACCTCTAATATGGCAGCAAGGCAACAGAGCACTCCCCTGTGATCCGTGGAGAGGGAGATCACTGTTTCTCCATCATATTCAAATCAACACCCTAAATCACAATCAGTTAATGAACCCACTTAACACCAACATCCACTAACGTCAACATTCATAATTAGCCAAATTATCACTGAAATGCACACTGATCCACAACTCAGGTTACCTCAATTTTGATGGCACGCGAGAAACAGTGGACAGAGTGAGATGTTGGTATTGGCTGCTCAAGGCAAAAAAGGGGCAGCGTCGGCTGTAAGTAGAGATCAAGTAACGACCGACGACGATCAACTTCTAGCTCGGCAGTTCCTCCAATCTCGATGAACCTAGAAACACGAAGAGGAACCGTCGGTGCTGACCAGATCGGGGTTGTGCGCAACATCGGGGCTAGACTGATCACAAGAGGAGATCGATGCTAGGGCACGACTCTCTACCCTTGGTCGAGGGTGATGGACCTATGCCGACATTAGGGCACGTTGCCAGCCACGATCAGCACCGGCGATCGATGTGGGTGATCAGCGTCGGCGTCGGCGTCGGCGATGAGTGGGGAAAGAAGAAGACAATCATGAGGAAGGAGAAATCGGTGCACGCAAGTGGGGGAAATAGGGATCGGGCTTTTCCTTGGCTCTCACTTGAGGAAGAGGAAAGCCGTTGAGTTTTGCTCGTGAAGAAGAGAAGAAGAGGAGTCGGGGTTGTCGCGTCGTCGGGTGGGGAAAGCGAAGAGGAATCGACGAAATGAAGAGAGGTCGGCGTCGGGGAAAGGAAATGGGGAAGAGAGGGGGAAAAAAAGAAAGAAAATAAAAATTCAACTTTTCCTCGCTTAAATGGGGTAGCCTAAACAGGCTTTTCCCGGGGCCCAATATTTGATCCCCTTAAACTCGTCATACAAGCTTCGAAAAATTTCCTGAAAATTTTTAAAAATTTTTAAAAATCCCCTTATGGTTATTCACCCTTTTTCGGTATTTTACAGTGGAGACCTACGCAACAGCCCCACAATCAGACGTGGAGTTCATGCTCTCCGTTGGGGGAAGGTATACAAAGAAGTTCGTTTTGGCAGGCATAGGCATGCACACATAGAGACTTGAATTCTTCTTCTCCACTAGGATTCTCCTCCTCCAGCCCTTGTGCTAATTTGAGCATCAGAGTGGTCACATTGAATCCAACCTTAACGCCTATTCTAACCTCTCACTGAATCTTGTAGGGACCTCAAGAACTCTCTTCACCACCAAATCATCAAGGAGTTTCTCTGCAGCAGTCGCTCACCAGTGACTCACCTACTAGCAATTTCAAACAGGAACAAATTGACGCTATTTGTGACAAGCGCCCAAGATAAAACTAAACGATGGTGGAACCTAGAAGAATTGATGAGAATTTTAATCCCGACAAGCGACTACTCGAGCTCGATTTGATCATTGAAACTCAGGAAAAGGCAATCATTTGGCTCAGCCTATAAACAACAAATGTGTCAGACCTATAACATGAGAGTCATTCTTTGCACCTTTCAAGTTAGTGACTTTGTTTGGAAGAAAGTCAAGCTTGTGGGAGACGTGAGAAGCTACAATGGTGAGGTCCCTATCAAATTACTAACTGTTGGTGCAATCGACCTCTAAGGTTCCGTGTTTGACAATATGACCAAGGGTTGACACAAACAGGACTTGATATTTGGAGAGAGAGAAGTCTAGTCAGGACTAGATGACTAGCAAAGTGGAAGTCCCGGTGAGTGGAGTCGGGCCCTAGTGAGTGAAGTTAGGTGGTGGAAGTCCTAGTGAGTGAAGCTGGGCGCTAGTGAGTGAAGATAGGTGGTGGAAGTCCCGGTAAGTGAAGTCGGGCCCTAGTGAGTGAAGCTAGGTGGAGGAAGTCCTGGTGAGTGAAGCCAGGCAATGGAAGTACTAGTGAGTGAAGCTATGCAACTCTAGGAGGTAACCCTAGGTTATACTTGAATTTTGTTAACACTGTTTTTATCGATTGTTCTAACTCAGTGTTGTAGGGAAGTTCATCTAGGTCGACGGACTGACCAAGTAGCTGACACAAAGTCCAGACGGGTCGATGGGCTGATTAGACATCTGGTGGGTAAGTGAAGGTAAGTCACTGGAGGAGAGTGACTGTGAGGACGCGTTCCCGGGAAGGGAACTTTGGCACCGATCCAACTTAGAACCATCTCGAAACTCTAAGTTGAGATCTCGACTAGATTCCGTTCTCGATGAGACCGAATCTAATTAATATTTTATTTGATCATATATTGTGCTAACACTCTGTTTTGTAGGATATATAATTGCCTCAGACTAACGTTTTCTTGCAGGAAAGAAGCTGCCGGAAAACAAGGGTTCGGGCGCCCGGAAGGGATCCGAGCGCCCGGAGGCAAACTTTATCCTTGAACGAGCTTCACCATGTGGAGCACCCTGGTTGGCTCGGCTACGTCACATTCAGGGTGCCCGAAGGGATCCAGGTGCCCCAAACGTCCTATATAAGGATGGTGAAGGTTGGAGCAAAATAACAATGACAAGATCTCCCATCGATTGCTCTATTGTGCTCCTGCGACGTTGCGAAGGCTCTCCGACAAGCGTTTTGTTTTCTTTCTTCTATGTTATTATCGGTATTATTTTTACTAGCATTTCTGTACCTTACTTTTGTAATCAACGTTTCAAGTTGCTAGTGAATTGCCCAACGAAAGCACTCAACAAGTGTGAGTTTTGGAGTAGAAGTCGCCGAAGGCTCTGAACCAAGTAAAAAAAATACTTGTGTTAGCATTGTTGTTGATTTTTATTCTGCTGCGTATTCTCGTTAATTTTTTAAATCGATATTCACCCCCCCCCTCTATCTAATTCATGATCCAACACTAACAAGTTGTGCTCAGGAGCATATTATCTAGAGGACTCGGATGACAACGACCATGGCAAGGTCATGCATTTGCAGCCTTACCACACTTAGAGACCTCGAGTACCCGTCACATTTTGCTTTATCACAAGCAATTACTTACATTTTGCATATCTCTTTTCCCTTCAACAGTAAAAGATTATATTTCCTTTCAAAGTCACTCAGGTCATACACTAAGTCTAATGTGTTCTCATGAACTCAAAATCACTCAGATCATACATCGAGTCTAAAACATTCAAGCCATACACCGAGTCCAATCATGTTCCCATGAACTTAAAATCACTTGGGCCATACACCGAGTCTAATCGTGTTCCCATGAACTCAAAGTTACTCAGGTCATACACAGAGTCTAAGTCACTTGGGCCATACAACAAGTCCAAATCACTCAAGTCATACAACGAGTTCAAGTTACTCGGGCCATACATCGAGTCCAAGCCACTCTGGTGATACATCGAGTCTAAGTCACTTGAGTCATACACCAAGTCCAATTATGTTCCCATGAGCTCAAAGATAATTTTGCTCCTACGAACTCAGAGTCACTCAGTCTCGGATTGAATCAAATCGTGATCCCATGAACTCAGAGGTTTGCTTCAAGACTCAAAGTCGCTCATGCTCCCACGAACTCAAGTTGCCTTCTTCAGGTTCCAAGGATACTCATGTGCTCACAATAAATTTGGTCTCAGTGTAAAACCGCTCTAAACTTAGGGCTCTCAGTTTGGGTCCTCAATACTACCCAAAAAACTCCAAAGGTATTTCCATTTCATTATCAAATGTACCTAATTACAACTATTAAAGCTTACAAGAAAAAATAATAAAAGGAAACAAGGCTATTCCAAGTTGGCAAGTTCCTTTAGAGGGATATCTTCACAAGGCTTTCTCAAGCTTAGGAATCCTAGGGGAAGGTTGTTAGTGTAGTTTGTACTAACGGTCTAACTCAGATTTTGATGAATGACTGTGCGAGCACTTGAGCAGCCTCCACCTCCATCTGATGATCAACTCTGACTTTATTTACTATACAGTGCATGTTTTGAATTCTGTAAATATTTAAACATATACTATTTGCCACTTTTTACCTCTATTGCTTGATCAATCTAGGAATGTATTTGATAGAATAGAACTATTATTTTTTTTACTTTCATTAAAATAGTTTGAAAATTCTAAGAAAAAATCTTTACTTTTATTTTCTTAAAATTCCCATTTCCTTAGACTTTCAAATTTGATTTTAGCCTTTGTCTAGATCAGATCTATAGAAAGCATATTCCTATAGATCTAGGACTTGAGCATCTTACAAACATACTAGGACTCCCTTGATTGTGTATTTCAAAACTTAGAATAGCGTGAGATGCATAGGTAGATTGTCTGGACTTAAGATGCTTATATTTATGCATCAACACAAGTCTAGGCGAGAAATACCAAATTACAGTAATCAGGTTAACTACTAATTGGACACATATACTTAACTTGACTAACTAAGTGAATACTGCTATCTTCTTATAGTTAGTTAGTAACTACTGGTTAGACATGGAAGGACACTTTCTAGGTGTTTAGATTATTTTTAATATCAAATTCAGGGGAGGATATTTAAAACCAATTTTCAAAATAAGTTTAAAATACAAAGTGTCTTTGAAAATTACTTTAAATATACTTTGAAAAATATTTTGACTACATCTTAAAAATAGGTTGAAAAATATACAACTTATCTTACGATATCTTGAAGAAATTATGAAAATATTTTCAAATTCTTGTTTAAGATACTTTGAAATTCCTTATTAAAAAATTCTTCAAAACTCATTTCAAAACTATTTTTTAATACAGAGTACTATTCAAAACCACTATTATGTTATTTTTAAAAATTACCTTGAAAATTTCTTCAAAACTATTTGAACTTTAAACTTTACAGTTAATTTTATAAAAGTTATCTTTCAAAACCTAGTATAAAAATTCTAAAACATTCCTTGCACAAAATTCTGACATTTTTTAAATACAAGTGCTTTGATGAAAGTATTTTTAAAGTTTATAAAACTCTTTTAGCTCCTTTCCCCAATAATCCTGAATTTTTTTTATTTAAAATTTTTTATTTTCACTGATTACTTTACTTATCACACATTTTTCATTTACCAACTCTTTTTTTTTTTTTTGATGAATGTCAAAGGGGAGGGTTAGGAGTTAAGTTAGAAAATAAATAAAAATTAGAATAACTTAACTCCAAAAAATGATAAAGAGAAATGAAACTAACTCATTTTTTTTGTTGCCTCTCTTAGAATAATTTTGTGTGTATTTGTTGTATATTTTTCCTAACTTAACCCAAGTTGTCATTGCATAAAAAAGGGGAAGATTTTTGGTATAGTTTGCACTAATAGTCTAACTCAGATTTTGATGAACGACAAGTGAATTAAGTTAGGTATTTTGTGATCTAATTGTTTTACCGAGTGTGCAGGAATTGACGAGTTCAAAGGACCGGATAACAGGCTGAAATCCAGTTAGGTTCACAGGACCAGATAGCTGGTGCGAAGCCCAGATAGGTCAACGAGATGACTGGATATCTAGCAAGAAGTCCGATTGGGTCCGCGGGATCGGACAACCGGTAGAAGTTCAGTTGGGTCTACGGACCAGACAACTGGCATGAAGACCTGGTGGGTCAGAAGACTAGCCAACCAATTGCAAGATGGTAAGTAAAGGTAAGTCACGGGAGGAGAGTGACTTTGTGAGGATGCGTCTCGATTAAGGGACAATAGGCGTCGGTCCAGGTTAGGTCCATTTTGGATCCCTAATTTGAGACTAACTAGTTCCTAGTCCTTGGAGGACATGAGTTAATTACTACTTCTTATTTTCATTGTGCTAACTTTGCTTTGCAGGTTTGATGTTTTAGTTTTAGACTAACATAACTTGTAGGGAAAAAGGAGTAAAAATCCTTAAGATGAACAGTACCACAAGGTGCCTTCAAGTATTGGAAGGTGCCTTCGCACTGTTCATGGAAGGCGCCTTCAATGGCTTAAAGGCGCCTTCCAAGGGATAAAATTTTGATCTTGGTGCAAATAAGGCACAATAAAGTCAGGATAAAATTTCTCTCATTGGAGGCTCCTTTAACACCAATGGAAGGTGCCTTCCATGCCCTATTTAAGGCAGTCTCGACCAAGCTTTATTCAACAACTAATATACGAGCTACTATGTGCCCATTCAAGGTTCCAACTGCTCCAGCATCCTGCTATGACTCTGCTACGAAGGTGTTGCGCCCGACTACTGCTCCAAGGACTTCTAATCATGGTCGGCACATTGACACCGACACTCGAGCGTTCTCACTTCGATTCATACATGTTGATAACGAAAGCTTTTTTTGTAATTAATTATTATAAAAGAACAAGTGTAGGATGTTATACTTGTTCTAACTTTCTTTGCACTCGATTCCCTCTTTCAGATGTACCGAAAGAGGTATTTTAGTGGATTACCCATTGATAGGTCCACGAGACCTGGGTCTTAGAGTAGGAGTCGCCGAAGGCTCCGAACCAAGTAAAACCGACCGTATTTTCTTGTGTTCTTTTTCTTCTTAATTTTCCGCTGCGTACTTATTTTTAAAATTTTAAAAAAGAAACAAGTTTTCAAAACCAAATAATTCACCCCCTCTCATGTGCGACTCGATCCAGCAAGTGGTATTAGAGCAAGTTCTTCTCTGAATTGGTGCAACTACCAATCAAGCCAGGGGGAATTCTTTTATTTTCTTTTTGAATTTTAGTTTTTCGTATTCAATTTGAATGGGTAGAACTTACTTTTTCAAATAACGATTTCTCGTTTGGTTTTTAACTCGAAGTTGGTGCAACACCACTCGAGTCCTTCAAAGTTATATTTCTTATTCTTCTTCTTAAACTCTGCTAATCTAAGACCTAATCTTGGTACCTTTTTCTTTAGTTTTCCATTTATAGCTCTAAAATGGCCAAAAACGAAGGGTATAACATTGTTCGTCCCCCACTCTTCAATAGGGATGATTTTCCATACTGGAAGAAGCGGATGGGGGTGTACTTGAAAACTGACTTCGACCAATGGTTCAGCGTCACCAAAAGATACAAGGCGTCAATTGACAACATCGAAATTCCAATAGACCCAGAAAATTAGAATCCAGAAATAAGAAGAAAGCCCAAATTGATTTCAAGGCCCTTAACACAATCCAGTCAGGTTAACAAAGAAGGAGTTGAACCGCGTTGGCCCACACGAAAACGCCAAGGAGCTATAAGACAAGCTCATAGAACTACACGAGGAAACCAACGACGCAAAAGTAACGAAAATAGATCTATATTTAAATAAATTATTTAATATAAAAATGTAGGAAGGTGAGACTGCTAGTTAGCTGTATGTGAGGATAAAAGATATCCTCAATAGACTTCACACAATCGGCCACCAGATGGAGAACTAAGATCTTATAAGGTATGCGCTAAACACATTTCCTCAAAATGTACTGTGGGCATCCATCGTGGATGCCTATAAGATTTCGAGGACTTATCCAAGTTGAAGTTAGATGAACTTTTTGTGATTTGGAGCTACACAAACAGACTAACGCCAAACCCGAGAAAGGTATTGCTTACATTGTAGGAACATCAAAAGAAAAGAACAGAACCAAACCGAAACCTGAAGTTGAGTCTGACTAAAACTCATACGATGAAGAATACATGGTGAACCTGGTAAGGAAGATGTTCACCAGGAGAAAGAAGAATTTCACAAAAAGGGACCTATAGAAGATCAACTCAACCTTAAACTCCAGCAATAACAAGATGAACGTCAAATGCTTTGGATGCAACAGAAAGGGATATTACAAGAACGACTACCCGAATCTAAAGAAAAAGAAAGCCCTCAAGGCGACTTGGGACGAATCATCCGCAGAGAAATCAGATGGTGACAAACCAAAGCACACCAACTACCTCACGCTGATGGCTTACGAACCAGAATCGGAAAGCGACTCAGAAGACGGGTCCGAACCTGAATCGAGCCACGAGTCCACATTCATTTCCAAAGGTTCCAATGAGGTACAATTTACTTTAAGCAAAAAGTTTTTTAAAATAATAGCATGTTTAAATAAAAAATTAACTATGTCTGAAAATAAAATAAATGAACTAAATCTACAAAATAAATTACTTAACGATCAACTAAAATCAAACTCAATAGTTAAGCCAATTCAACCTGAACCCCCAACTCAAGTTACAAAACTTGAGGAGGATAATTACAAATTGAAAGGTGAAATACTTGAACTAAAAGAACTACTTGAAAATTTTACAACTAGATCCAAGTACCTTGACATGATACTTGGATCACAAAGAGATGTATACAACAAGTCCGGTCTTGGATACAAATCCAGCTTGACTAACAAAACCTTTATATCACTTATAGATCAAAATAAGAAACTAACTAAAGTTGGAGTTCCGAAAGCGCATCTAACTACGCAAGTATGACTCAATCAATTTTATGTACCTAAAAATGAAATACACTATCTAAAACCAAATCCAACTAAAACTATAAAGTCAAAACTGAACCTAAAAAATAATTCAAAACCAAACCAAAATAAAAAGATAATTCCAAAATAAACTTAAATAAATCAAACCTAAATCTAAAAGGTAAAATAAAGTTAAACTCAAACAGACAAAATAAATTCAAATCAAATAACTTAAATTACCATTAAGTCCACTATAATTATAAAAGTAATCAACATAAATTCAAAACCTAAAAAGATCAATAATTTAGCGGGAGACTCCAAATTAGCTGGCACCTCCAAAATAATAGTTTACCCGGCTGGGTAATTAGGATTAGTCAAAAAGGGACAAAAAGTTTAACTTGATCAACGCTACTGGTGATGTTTTGGATGATAGTAGGTTAGGAAAACTCTGTCTATGCATGTCTAGGAAGATATAGCTTCGACATGGTGCATTTGACTTAGTGGAACTAACTGTAATGACCACCCTTCTTACTACTACTATTCTCTAAGGATGACCGTTACTTAACTACTAACTCTACTTAACCGGTAGGATTAAAAATCACATGAAACCCTTACCGAAAAATTTCAACAGAATCTCCCCTGTACCGGTGACCATATTTAACAACACATGCAATATATACTCAGCCACAAGCGGCTGGAACACATATCGATCAACCAAAAGAAATAACATCACCACGCAGTTTAATGAAATCAAATCATGCAAGTAATGAATAGCAGAAACAAAATAAAAACATACAATTAACTAACAGCGGAAGACTAAATGACTCATCTAATACAATCTTAATAAATGACAATCTTAATAAATTCTTAAACTAAGTCCCAAGGCTTCCATAGTCCTGGCATCACACACCATCTGCGCCACCTTGTCGCCTTCCTTGCTAAATCTTCTCTTTTCCTTTATCTGCAGTAAGAGGAAGTGTAGTCTATAAGCAAAATTTGCTTAGTAAGCGCTATCTAACTCACAAAATCTCGATATGCATGTATATAAATAAAAACATGCTAAAACTGAATGCTAACATGTAAAGCTACTCATGCTCATAAATAGCAAATAACAGTAAGCTAACTCATGCTCTTCTAATAGTAAAGAAACATACTGAAAGGCTAAACATGTAAGACAAGTCTATACTATCATGCTAGCATAAAGAATTTATCTTACTGAATTCTAAGCACTTTCTGATTCTTATTAAACTTACTTAAAAACTTATTCTTTTATTTCACTTATTTAAAACTTATTCTTTAATACTTGTAAACTTTTGTAAAACTTTCAAAAACTTATACTTATAATACTTCAAAATAATAATCAACTTCTTCTTGGGCCCAGGCGTAGTACCATCTTATGCGCGTTCCCTGATAGGTTGGGGTAGCGAGCCACCAATCCTAAAAGAGCAGACCTCGGTCTACCAGGGCCAAGACCTCGGAATTGGACACTTGGATTTGTTTAACGACAACCTCAGAAGTCGGGTACTAGCCTCTTCTTAAAAGTAAAATACTTTTAATCTTAATTACTTCTTCTTTAAATGCCTTGGCATTTTAATAGACACCTTGTGTGCCAAAAATCCCTAAAGTCTCGACTTTGGGATCTACTTAAGGCCTCGGCCTTTTCTTTTCTTTTCTTTATATTTCTTATACTTTTTTTATAAAAGAATGTTTCTTAAAAAGACACTGAGATGTTTAAAACAATTCCTAACATTGAAGTACTAAACTGCACAACCAAGAGATCTAAACTGCACTAAAGTTCTGTATACTACGCTACAAAATTCTACATACTATAAGCTTTAACAGAACCTGCCTTGAAACTTAAATAGAAATCTGCATATATACTAACTAGAAGCAAAGCTGCATGCTCATAATACATGTACAGAAACTATGTAAAGCTTATGTTCATGATCTATGGACTGTTCTTGTAATAACACGCCTCTAACTGCATACTAATAGCTACGGCTGTTCATGCTTATCAATGCCAGGGAACTGAATTTAAATCTGCATATTTAGCTAACAGAAATCTGCATATTGTGCTAACAAAGAAACTTAAATTTGTACTGCTATAATATGCAAAGATTTGTACTGCTATAATATGCAAAAATCTGCACTTAATAGGTCTACATTTCTAAACTGTTTCCAATCAAAGCAAAGCATGAGGAAACTGATAAATTGCAACTAAAACTTGCTATACTAGACCTAGTGCTTCAAGGATTATACTAAAACATGCATTCAGTAGGTCTACAGGTTCTGAATCGTTTCCAGCAAAGCAAGGCATAAGGTAAAAATGCTATTACTATGACAGAAATTGCTACATAAAGATGATGGAATGCTAGAATCTGCTGGAATTTAAAACTTAGGTAAAGCTTGATACCTATGTAAAGATTATACTTCTATAGGGCTTCAATTCTGTCCAGAACATCTCAACCATAGAAAGGAACAAAACCATATCAAATCAAACTTCAATCCATCCCTACCCTTCTGCTATTTCGGAGGACAGGAAACCACCAATGAAAACACACTATGATCCATAGAATCAGAAAAATAGGATCGAAATCCAAACAAGAAGCTAACTTAAATCCGAAAATAGAGAAAGCAAGGAAACTCATGCAAAGCTTCGGGAACATGGAGAGAATCAAAGATTAAACCTCGGAGCTATCCTACTGCAGGTGAGTAAGCGACTTACCTTGCTGTTCTTGAGCTTACTACCGAAGGAGAAAGGTAGCTCTAGGGTTTCGGAGGAGCTCACAATCTCGGCCTCTTCCCTTCGTGTCCGCGCTCACGGGCTTCTTCTTCACTGTCGCTCGAGAGGAGAAGGCGCACGGGAGGAGGAGATAGAGGTGAAGCCCTTAGCCCTCTTCTTCGTTTCTGCCCGAGAGAAGCCGACGCCGTCGCTCGCGATCGGGAGAGGAAAGGAGAGGAAAAGGGTTTTCGGTTTTGGGAATTTACCACCTCAACTTATCCCTCTTTATAATCTTCATATTCTGTTAACTTGTTAAATAATTTTCCTACCTTTTCTAAACAGAAAATTCCGTTTGCCCACCTGGTCAGCCGGCTTTTGCGCGAGTTTAAAGGTCGCGTGTTCGAACTCTGCTCGGCTCCCTTTTATTTTGGTATTTCTGTTCCCAAAAAACTGCTTATATAGATTTTAATCCGTAGTATATTAACAAAACTTTCGCAGACCAGCTGGTCCGTTGGGCTTTGCTTGAAGCCGCAGGTCTGGGCTTCGATTCCCGTCTGCGCCCCTTTTTCTCCAATTTATTTTAAACGTTCCATCTACTGCATATATACATTTCGCTCCATATAAGGTTAACAAAAATTGTGTAGCTCAGCTGGTTAGGCTGGTTTTGCTCGAAGTCACAGATTGCAAAGTTCAAAACCTGGCTTCAATATATTCTTTTTCTCTTTTTTTTTTTTTAAACTTCTTCCTCTTAGTAAAAATATCAAACGAACTCCAAAATTTTCATAAAAATATTCTAAAAATTTCTAAAAATCTCTGGAATATTTTAAAAGTATTTCTAAATATTTTAAAGCACTTTTAGGACTCCTAATGAGGAAAATTGAGTCGTTACACTAACTGAAGCTACCCTTTATGAATCCTAACTGGTTAGATCAAAGTTTTGTTATTAAGTTCAATGGATAAGACTATTTAGAAAATTTCGAAGGCATGGTTACTCTTATGATGTCTAGGAGACTCACCATAGGTCAGAAGTTTATCCAAAAAAAATTTATTTGTTGAACTCAAAGCTAAACTTGAATCTAATATAAAGTTAAATCCAACCCTAAAATTTAAACTAATTCATCTCACAATATTATATGATCCCCTGATTGAAAATATAGATCGGTTGAGATGACTAAAGATTTAATTCATAATCAATTAAAATTAAATTAAATTAAATTAAAATTAAAATTAAAATTAAATCAAATGAAATCAAATCAAATTAAAATTAAATTAAATCAAATTAAAATTTAATTTAATTAAAATTAAAATAAAATTAACTTAAAATTAACTTAAAATTAAATTAAATTAACTCAAAATAAAATAAAATAAACTTAAAATTAAATTAAAAATAAAATTAACTTGAAATTAAAATAATTTAAATTAAACTTAAAATTAAAACTTAAACTCGCACCCTAACTGACCGAAGGTGCCTTCAGTCAGTTAAAGGCGCCTTCCACGGCACATGGAAGGCGCCTTCCATCAAGATTGAAGGCACTTTTGACCAGGCATTTTCTAGCAAACAGAGTGTTGCTTAGTTCACGAATTCTGACACAACATGGCATCTTCTATAGGTCTCTCCTACGATTTTCATCTCCAAACCTCAAAAATGCCTCCTAGGTATACCTTAACTCAATATATCTAGTGAATATTTGATTACGTATGAATTTTCTTTGTCAACCTGTGCTTATATGCTTTTAGAAAATGACGACATGTTATCCCTAGCCCTAGCAATACCCCATCTACTGATGCTAGGTTTCCCTCTAAGTGGCTTAGATTAGATTTTCTGAAGCATACATATGTTGCATTAAAATCTAGGTTTTTGAGTAGGCCATTCTTCACCAGATACTATGCACCCATCGTAGAGATTATTGATTACTACCAGTTGGATAGGTTAGTTTACTGTAGCCATGCAGTAAATTTAGACTTATGTGCACAATTTTACAATAATCTTGTTAAGATTGATGACCTGACTTACTCTTCTAGAGTTGGTGGGAGGGATCTACATTTTCCCCCCACTCTATTATATGATAGCCTAGGCCTTAGGAGGTCTGCTTGTCCATTTTTGTGCTATCCTAGTAGGAATTTTCCATTTGGCAAACCCTACTCTCATATTACATTAGATAATATCTACATGTATTTTTTGGGAAAGGAGATACTGTTAGAGTGTATACTAAAAGCCTAGCTTTTGGTATAAACATTTATCTAGAAATAAGAATTACATTGGTCAAATGTTTACATTTATGATAAATGTAGTTGTTCAATTAATTTATATTGTAGATAACATGGTGTGTGGTGTCACACACAGGGGATCATGTTATTAGTACCTTATAAATTATAAACAGTAGCTCACGACCATGATGGAAAGGAACAAATCATTGGAAGGTCGTAGTGTAATTATGTATTAGTTTATCTTAACTATATAATTACACTAGTACACTTAGAGTGTATTGAGTAGGACCATTAGAGGTCGTTTCTTTTATACTGACTTTATAAAGAAACAAAGACCTCAGTTATTATGGAAGTGTGTGCTCTTAATCCTAATATAATAACAAGCACATATATTTGATATTTATTTCTTTAATTTATCAATGGGTGAGATTTAGTTCGATGAATCAATAAGCTCGATAAGTTGGGAAATGATATCACTTATAGTGTGTGTTGTTGATTATAGAAGGAAACTGTGTCCTAGTGATCTAGGTTGAGAATGTCCCCAAGAGGAGCTCATAAGGATTGTCATGTTAAACCCTGCAGGTGGACTTAGTCCGACATGACGATAAAGTTGAGTGGTACTACTCTTGGAGCTAGATATTAATTAAGTGAGTTGTCAGTAACTTATTTAATTAGTGGACATTTGTTATCTTAAACACAGGGAGACTAACACACTCATAATAAGAAGGAGCCCAAAATATAATTTGGGATTGGTGCGGTAGTTCAATAATAGTTCTTTAGTGGAATGAATTATTATTGATGAAATTAAGTTGTGTGTTCGGGGCGAACACGGGATGCTTAATTTCATCGGGAGACCAAAACCAATTCCTCCTCTCGGTCCCTATCGTAGCCTCTAGTATATAGAGATTTATACCCACCGCATACCCACCTTCTTACCCATCCAATGGGGCCGGCCAAGCTAGCTTGGAACCCAAGCTAGGGCCGGCCAAGATCAAGTGGATGAGTCATGTAGGTGGCCGGCCAAAGCTTGGGTCCCAAGCTTAGGTGGTCGACCACTAGAATATTAAAAGGATTTTTATTAAAATTATTTCTTATGTGGATATCATGATTTTAAAAGAGAGTTTAAAAATTAAAAATTTCCTTTTATAACTTTCTACAAAAGATTAAGAGAAGAGATTAATCTCTTTCCTTATTTGTAGATTAAAAGGATGGTTTTAATTTTGGTAAAACTTTCCTTATTTGTAAATCATCTACATGATTAAAAGAGAGTTTAAAATTTGAAATCTTTCCTTATTTGTTGATTAAAGGAGGATTTTAAATTTTAAGAAAACTTTCCTTTTGACCATGTTCATGATTTAAAAGAAAGTTTAAAAATTAATAATTCTCTTTTATTAGTTTCTACAAAAGATTGAGAAAAGATTTGATATCTTTCCTTATTTGTAGATTAAAAGAGATTTTAATTTTTAGAGATAACTTTCTTTTTATCCACATGTTTAAAAGAAAGATTTTAATTTATTAAATTTCCTTTTTATAAACCAATCATGAAGGGATTAAATTATTGGAGAAATTTTATAAATTTCTGGAGACAAATTAGGAAGTTTTAATTAATTAAAACTCTCCTTGTTTATAGTTTGATGGTGGTCGGCCATGTAATTGAGAAAAGGAAAATTGTTTTAATTAAATAAATTTTTCCTTTTCATGGCAAAAGAATTAAGGAAGTTTTAATTAAATTTCCTTATTTGCCAAGACCAAGGATTATAAAAGAGGGGGTAGAGAAGGCTTCATGGTGAACAACCTCTATTATTTCTCTCCCTCTTTTCCTTGGTGTTGTGGCCGGCCAACCTCTCTTCCTCTCTTCCTCTTGGTGGTGGCCGAACCTTCTCTATTGGCTTGGAGCTCTTGTGGTGGCCGGATACTACTTGGAGAAGAAGAAGAAGAAGGAGAGAAAGCTTGTATCCCTTGGAGCTTGGTTGGTGTTTTGTTCTTCATCCTTGGTGAAGCTTCTTTGTGTTGGCCGAACCTAGCTAGGAGGAGAAGAAGGTGCTTGGTGGTTTCTCATCTCGGAAGATCGTTGCCCACACAACGTCCGAGGTTAGAAGAGGAATACGGTAGAAGATCAAGAGGTCTTTCTAAAAGGTATAAACTAGTAATTTTTCTTTCCGCATCATGCTAGTTATTTATGGAAATAATACCAAATACAAGAGGCTTACGATTCTAGAGTTTCGAATTTGTTTTTGATATAGTGTTCTTTTGTTTTTCTTTCCCTTGTGATTTGATTGTTCTTTTCGGTTAACCTAAAGTTATTTTAGGAAATTAAATATTAGCTTTCCATAAAAGGTTTTGTCTAGTCGGTGGTGGTTGCTCCCATATCCAAGAAGGCCATGTGCCTCGCCACGTCAGTACTGGGAACCAATTATGGAAATTAATATTTAATGAAATTAATAACTTAAGGTGATTTGGGTCGAACGTGTTAAGTTCCGCAGAAGACCCAAGCCAAAACCTAAAAGAACGAATAGATTAAGTTTTGGATCAAACGTGTTAAGTTCCGCAGGCGATCCAAAATTTAATTTAAAAGAACACATGGTAGCTAGGAAAAGGTTCAGACCTTTGTACAAAATTTTTGTACAGTGGAACCTCTAGGTTTTCCGAGTAGCAACCAACAATTGGTATCAGAGCTAGGGTTTTGCCTCTGTGTATTTGGTATTAGTTTAATTATGCACATGTCATACATAATTTAGGCAGGTTAATAGTAGGATGTGCTAACTTTGTGGATGCAGGATCCAACTATTATGGCTTATAGTTATTATGTGTGTGATTGGACCCTTGGACATGTCAAGGGCATTTTATTGTGTGTGCATGATTGTATTATAAAATACAGAAGTCGATTTAGTTTTATTAGGATTTTATTTTTGATCTAGTTACATGTACATTCCTTTTATGGAATATAGGATCGATGGATGTAAATTTTATTTTATGTTCGATCTAGTTTACATGTACATTCCTTCGAGGAATATAGGATCAAAATGTAAAATTCTATTTATGTCGCGGATCGAATCTTGCAAAGCGTGGAACCTTCTAAGGACCAGAGGCGCAGCGGAACTAGGAGCAAGATGGATGCGGCAGTGACCAAATATGGCAGCAGCTTGGGATGACAACACACGGAGGACAACAAGAGATAAAAGCCATAATAGTTGAAAATTAGATTTTCTATTTATTGCTTTTATATTGTGCTGTGTGTGCATGTTAGTTTACATATTTAGTAGGCTAGCATAGTTAAAATTCCTCATTTATAAATAACTAAGTGGGAGAGGGATTTTTAAGTAAATCCCATGGTCTCCATTACTGGTTTGTAAGTGATGCAAACAAGCTTGCGCGTTGGCTCTGAGTGCCTTCCTCCATAACGGATGAGCTTGTTTGTGGATCACTAGAACAGACTTCCATTTTTGGATGACTATAGGAAGTTAATTAAGAGCGTGTGATCTTCCCAACGGAAGGGGCATAATCTTATTAATGGACTTAGTGTCAAGTAATGGTATACACTTAGACACATCTAATAGTATCCTCCCCATCGGAGTCACTGCTATTATTTGTGTGACCAAATGATACCAACTATTAATTTTATTTGTCAAAAAGTTAGGTTGACAAGATAATAAAATTAATGGGTTAAAACCCTTCTTTTTACAAATGTTGAATTTGTATACGTCCACACTAACGTGGCATGCAAAATTCACGGTGTTTGAGGTGTTGGTGAATTTAAATAATATTGTTTGAGGAATCAATATTTTTTTTAAATTCAAAAGTTTTTGACCAAATATTTGATCAAAGACAGATCAACTATTAATTTTATTCGTCATAAAGTAAAGTTGACGAGATAATAAAATTAATGAATAAAATCTCCTCTTCGATTTTGTATACACAAAAATTCATGGAAATTTTAAGGAGTTGATCTTGACCAAATATTTTTGTAATTCTTAGGATTTAAAATGTTTGTCAATCCCTAATAGTCATACTATAGAAAAGACTTAGTAGTCCCAATTGTAATGATTGGAAATAGTACTTGGACATTAAAGTAGACTGTCTTCTTAGAACTAAGAACAATATATGTGTATTTAATTCATTAGTTGAAACATGTTTAGTGGTGTTATCTACCAGAACCTGGAGTGTAGATACAGATGTCATCAATCATGTCCACAATTCATTGCAGGGTTCCAGGAAACCCGACAACTAAATGAAATTAAAACACCGTCCACATGGGCACTACTGTAAAAATGGTAGCTGTTGCAGTGGGAGATGTTTATCTTTTGATAAAAATAAAACATGGATTTTTGAGTAATTGTCTTTACGCACCAAGTTTAGAAAGAACTAGTTTTTAGTTTCTAAACTATTCAAAGAACTTGATATTCTGCCTCTTTTAATAACAAAGTTATTATTAAGAAAAAGAGGAAAGTTATCTGTTCTGGTACGTTGGTTGGCAATTTATAAATCCAATAACTCTCATGATACAACAAATAAAAATTAGTAACACATCTTTTAATTTTAAGAGAAAGCAACCTTCGGAAATGAACCATTAATATCTTTGGCATCTAAGGCTAGGTTATATTAACTTGAGTAGGATTCATTGGTAGCTGATGAACTTTTGGGTTCATTAGTAGTGGAAATCTTTCCAACCTGCGAGTCTTACTTGGAAGGAAAAATAACCAAGAAGCTTTTAAGTCTAAGGGGTATGGAGTCAAAGATATGTTGAAATTGGTTCATTCTGATTTGTGTGATCCTATGACTATCCAGACAAGAGGTAGTATTGAATATTTCGTCTATTTTATAGACAACTATTCAAGATACAAATATATTTACTTGATGTGCCGCAAGACTAAGTACTTTGATTAGTTCAAAGAGTACAAGGTTGATGCGGAGAAATGTTAAAGTAAAAAAGTCACTATGGAGGATCGTAGTGGCAAGTACCTCTTGAGAGATTTTAGGAGTCACTTATCAGAAGTTGGATTTCAATCCCATCTAACTGCATCTGGTACACCCCAACAGAATGGTGTAGTAGAAATAAGGTAAAGGACTCTTATGGAATAATTAGATAGATGATGAGTTATTCAGAAAATTACCAAATTTGTTTTAAGGATAAACTCTGAAAACGAAAGTGAACATAGTACCTTCCAAGTTAGAACTCTCTACTCATATAGAATTGTTGAATAGGTGAAAACCTATTTTGAAGCATATTCGGATTCGGGTAATCTAGCACATATGTTAAAGAGAGACAATGATAAGTTGGATAGGAGTTCGCTTGTTTGTAAGTTATCCTAGATAAACAAAAGTAGGTTTATAGTCTTAAAAATCAGAAGGTCATTGTTAGCATCAATGACTGATTTTTAGAAAAAGACTATATAATGAACCACGTGCTCATAAGTAAATCTGTTCTTAAGGAAATAATAAAGGACATGTCAAACCTAGTACCAACTGTGCAAGATGAGATACCACAAGAAAACTGCAACACGTATCACAAATGATATACAATTGCAGAAAGTGCCTTGTCGTAGTGGGAGGGTTGTTAGGCAACCTAAATAGGTTCATGTTTTGGGAGAGTTTTTGGACTCGATCCCTGAAGGGCATAAACCTGATCTCCGGACATATGACGAAGCACTCCAAGATAAATATGCAGCATCTTGGCAAAGAGTAATGAATAATAGAATTAGAATATATGTATTCTAATAAAATCTGGAAGCTTGTAGAACCACCAAGTGGTGTAAAAGCCTTTGGGTGTAAAAGGTCTATAATAGGAAAAGAGGGATAGACAGGAAGGTAGAAACCTTCAAAGCAAGGCTTGATGAAAAAGGAAACTTTTTCACTGGTAGCCATGCTTAAGTCTATCCGGATTCTTTTATCTATTTTGCAAGTGGATGTCAAGACAGCATTCCTTAATGGAAGTCTTGAAGAAAGCATCCATATAAAGCAACCAGAAGGGTTCATTGCAAAGGGCTAAGAGCATCTTGTGTAAAGCTCAATCAGTCTATGGACTGAGGCAAAGCTTCAAGGTCTTGGAACATCCGGTTTATCAAAGTAATTCAGACCTATGGATTTATTTAGTAACCGGGTAAGTCTTGTGTATACAATAGGTGTGATGGAAGCGTGGTGGTATTTCTTGTACTATACGTAGATAACATTTTTGGTAGTTGGAAACAATATCAAAATGTTGTCAGAAGTAAGGGTATGGTTGTCCAAACAATTCGATATAAAGGACTTGGGAGAATGAATATATTCTTGAGATCAAAGTAATAAGGGATCGCAAGAAAAGAATATTTTACTTATCCCAAGCTTCATACATCGGAAAAATCCTTGCTCGTTTTAAAGCATGCAAAACTCCAAGAAAGGTTTCTTACCTTTTCAGGATGGAGTAACTTTATCTAAAGATATGTCTCTGTAGACATCAAAGGAGATAAAGGAAATAAAGCTAGCCTAATGAATGCTATGCACGAGATAAGAAATCTATTTTGCCAAGGGCATAGTTGGCAGATATCAAAATAACTCTGGACAAGGACAGTGGACTGCAGTAAAGCATATATTGAAGTACCTTAGATGCACTAGAGATTATATGCTAGCTTACAAGGCAGTTAATTTGGTCCTTGTGGGTTGCATGGATTTTGACTTCCAATCGGATAGGGACAATAATAAGTCAACCTCGGGGTTTTGTGTTTACTTTAGGAGGTAAAGTCATAACTATGGAAGAGTGATAAGCATAGGTGTTTTTCTGGACTCCACCATAGAAGCTTAGTATATGGCAAGCCTCTGAGGTAGCTATAAAAGCTGAATGACTCAATAACCTCAAGATAGACTTAGATATGATTTCTGGTTTATCCAAAGATTATTACAATTTATTGTAATAATATTGGTGCAGTAGCAAACTTGAAGAAACCATAAGTTTATAAGGCAAGTAAACACAATAGAGCGCAAGTACCACCCAATACGAGAAATTGTATAAACGAGGAGAAGTTGTTGCCGCCTAGATTGCATCAGGTGATGACCTATAGATCCTTTCACTAAGGTCCTTAAGGCAAGAGCTTTTGATGGGCATGTTGAAGGGTTGGAAATCAGATGTATGGCAGTAGATATGGCAGCTTAGTCTTTTAGTATAAGTGGGAGATTGTTAGAGTGTATACTAAAAGCCTAGCTTTTGGTATAAACATTTATCTAGAAATAAGAATTACATTGGTCAAATGTTTACATTTATGATAAATGTAGTTGTTCAATTAATTTATATTGTAGATAACATGGTGTGTGGTGTCACACACAGGGGATCATGTTATTAGTACCTTATAAATTATAAACAGTAGCTCACGACCATGATGGAAAGGAACAAATCATTGGAAGGTCGTAGTGTAATTAGGTATTAGTTTATCTTAACTATATAATTACACTAGTACACTTAGAGTGTATTGAGTAGGACCATTAGAGGTCGTTTCTTTTATACTGACTTTATAAAGAAACAAAGACCTCAGTTATTATGGAAGTGTGTGCTCTTAATCCTAATATAATAACAAGCACATATATTTGATATTTATTTCTTTAATTTATCAATGGGTGAGATTTAGTTCGATGAATCAATAAGCTCGATAAGTTGGGAAATGATATCACTTATAGTGTGTGTTGTTGATTATAGAAGGAAACTGTGTCCTAGTGATCTAGGTTGAGAATGTCCCCAAGAGGAGCTCATAAGGATTGTCATGTTAAACCCCGCAGTGGACTTAGTCCGACATGACGATGAAGTTGAGTGGTACTACTCTTGGAGCTAGATATTAATTAAGTGAGTTGTCGGTAACTTATTTAATTAGTGGACATTTGTTATCTTAAACACATGGAGACTAACACACTCATAATAAGAAGGAGCCCAAAATATAATTTGGGATTGATGCGTAGTTCAATAATAGTTCTTTAGTGGAATGAATTATTATTGATGAAATTAAGTTGTGTGTTCGGGCGAACACGGGATGCTTAATTTCATCGGAGACCAAAACCAATTCCTCCTCTCGGTCCCTATCGTAGCCTCTAGTATATAGAGATTTATACCCACCGCATACCCACCTTCTTACCCATCCAATGGGGCCGGCCAAGCTAGCTTGGAACCCAAGCTAGGGCCGCCAAGATCAAGTGGATGAGTCATGTTGGTGGCCAAAGCTTGGGTCCCAAGCTTAGGTGGCCGACCACTAGAATATTAAAAGGATTTTATTAAAATTATTTCTTATGTGGATATCATGATTTTAAAGAGAGTTTAAAATTAAAAATTTCCTTTTATAACTTTCTACAAAAGATTAAGAGAAGAGATTAATCTCTTTCCTTATTTGTAGATTAAAAGGATGGTTTTAATTTTTGGTAAAAACTTTCCTTATTTGTAAATCATCTACATGATTAAAAGAGAGTTTAAAATTTGAAATCTTTCCTTATTTGTTGATTAAAGGAGGATTTTAAATTTTAAGAAAACTTTCCTTTTTAACCATGTTCATGATTTAAAAGAAAGTTTAAAAATTAATAATTTTCTTTTATTAGTTTCTACAAAAGATTGAGAAAAGATTTGATATCTTTCCTTATTTGTAGATTAAAAGAGATTTTAATTTTTAGAGATAACTTTCTTTTTATCCACATGTTTAAAAGAAAGATTTTAATTTATTAAATTTCCTTTTTATAAACCAATCATGAAGGGATTAAATTATTTGAGAAATTTTATAAATTTCTGGAGACAAATTAGGAAGTTTTAATTAATTAAAACTCTCCTTGTTTATAGTTTGATGGTGGCCGACCATGTAAATTGAGAAAAGGAAAATTGTTTTTAATTAAATAAATTTTTCCTTTTCATGGCAAAAGAATTAAGAAAATTTTTAATTAAATTTCCTTATTTGCCAAGACCAAGGATTATAAAAGAGGGGGTAGAGAAGGCTTCATGGTGAACAACCTCTATTATTTCTCTCCCTCTTTTCCTTGGTGTTGTGGCCGGCCAACCTCTCTTCTTCTCTTCCTCTTGGTGGTGGCCGAACCTTCTCTATTGGCTTGGAGCTCTTGTGGTGGCCGGATACTACTTGGAGAAGAAGAAGAAGAAGGAGAGAAAGCTTGTATCCCTTAGAGCTTGGTTGGTGTTTTGTTCTTCATCCTTGGTGAAGCTTCTTTGTGTTGGCCAAACCTAGCTAGGAGGAGAAGAAGGTGCTTGGTGGTTTCTCATCTCGGAAGATCGTTGCCCACACAACGTCCGAGGTTAGAAGAGGAATACGGTAGAAGATCAAGAGGTCTTTCTAAAAGGTATAAACTAGTAATTTTTCTTTCCGCATCATGCTAGTTATTTATGGAAATAATACCAAATACAAGAGGCTTACGATTCTAGAGTTTCGAATTTGTTTTCGATATAGTGTTCTTTTGTTTTTCTTTCCCTTGTGATTTGATTGTTCTTTTCGGTTAACCTAAAGTTATTTTAGGAAATTAAATATTAGCTTTCCATAAAAGGTTTTGTCTAGTCGGTGGTGGTTGCTCCCATATCCAAGAAGGCCATGTGCCTCGCCACGTCAGTACTGGGAACCAATTATGGAAATTAATATTTAATGGAATTAATAACTTAAGGTGATTTGGGTCGAACGTGTTAAGTTCCGCAGGAGACCCAAGCCAAAACCTAAAAGAACGAATAGATTAAGTTTTGGATCAAATGTGTTAAGTTCCGCAGGCGATCCAAAATTTAATTTAAAAGAACACATGGTAGCTAGGAAAAGGTTCAGACCTTTGTACAAAATTTTTGTACAGTGGAACCTCTAGGTTTTCCGAGTAGCAACCAACAGAGACTACCTACAGTGACCGACTTTAGGTCACTCTCTCTTAAGGTCCAGGACTATATCCTATACCAAGTCCTGACTACCTGCATTCTGCCGATCACATCTCACGATGTTGCGATGATACGACAATCTTATTCATTTTTTCTGTATGAACTATATATATAGCGTCTTGACATCGATATTCCATTACACATATTCCACAATGTCATTCATGCATCCAGTCTCATCACTAGGCTACAGGTTCACATGCTATACTGCCATATTTTGACATATATATTCTCATCCATAGGGGTAAATATGACGCAATGAACGACCACTCCCCTTAGCGCATATGACGAGATTGGCTAGCGTCAGTTTGCATTAGTGCATATAGACATAACTGCTCAGGGGGGACTAGCTTGGAGAGTGGGACCACATCCAGATATACCAGGCGAGGTTGAGGATGATTTTTCACCTATTATTCTGGCCGAGGGGGAGGAGTTGCCGACATTCATGGGGGAGGAGCTCTTAGGATATCCTCTGACTCGGACTCATCCCTCGACCCTGACCTAGCCCTCGACCTCACTATCGATCGAGGACTAATTAGCTTGATTCGAGGAGTCCTCCGTACAGCTTCGGTAGTCAATCTTGGATGGATTTAGTGCCACTCGGGGAGAGATGACTACCGGCTTCTATGCTCTTCGGGAAGATCTTACCATTGGTTTTCAACAGATCCTACAGACTGTGCGAGCACCTGAGCAGCCTCCACCTCCAGCTAATGATTAGTTTTGACTTTATTTACTATACAATGCATGTTTTGGATTCTGTAAATATTTAAACATATACTATTTGCCACTTTTTACCTCTATTGCTTGATCAATCTAGGAATGCATTTGATAGAATAGAACTGCTATTTTTTTTTTACTTTCTTTAAAATAGTTTGAAAATTATAAGGAAAAATCTTTACTTTTATTTTCTTAAAATTCCCATTTCCTTAAACTTTCAAATTTGATTTTAGCCTTAGTCTAGATTAGATCCATAAAAAGCATATTCCTATAGATCTAGTGTTGGAGCAATCCCAATGGTCCGTGGGACCATGTGTTTTGGTGTTTGGGCAAAGGGTTTAAGTTAGGTTCACCCTTGTATTTAATATGTGTACTTGAGTTGTGCAGGACTGCAGGTGACACATATGACTCAGCTTGATGTCTTCGGGTCCGATGAAGGATGGCATTGAGGACAAGCCGCGGGCTTGAATGCATCTGAGGGATCGTGGACAAGGCAGCAAGGACAAGGGCCGAGGGAAGCGACTTCGAGGCATACGCGAAGGATGGCATTGGAGACAAGCCGCGGGCTTGGATGCATCCGAGGGACGAGAGCCAAAGGAAGTAGGCTTGAAGGCAAGAGGTCAAGGCTGCAAAGAAGAGTCGAGTGAGTCGTGAGGGTCCGAGTGCGAGTGAAATGTACTCGGGATGGGAAACCCTAAGTTTAGGGTTGTACCAGTCGACTGGTGGTGAGCACGAAGCATTCTGTGCCCGAAATGGTCGACTGGTCATGGGACCAGTCGACTGATAGATAGCCGTTGGGCTGGCACCAGTCGACTGGTGCATGGACCAGTCGACTGGTAACGGGCAAATCAGGTTCTGATTTGTTCCAAGCTCTATAAGAAGGAGCTTGGTATGGCCGGCCAAGGCGACGAAATTAGACTTGGTTAAAGCCTAATTAGTAGTCATCTAGTGCTCTAGCAATCCAAGTGTTCTTGATCGAGTTGTGGCGAGGTTTCTCCACCGACAAGGAGGATTGTGCTAGCCGGAGTTTGCCGGGGATTAATCCACCGACGGATTGAGGGATCGTCCACCTTACGGACAGCCGTGGAGTAGGAGCAAGTTATCTCCGAACCACGTAAACGAACGTGTTAGCTTGGTTTGCCATTTCCATTCTTGTACTTAGTATTTAGCTTTCGTATTCATATTTGTAGTTAGTATTAGATTTCCGCTGCGTAAACTAACAATAGTGTAGAAAGCGACAATTTGGGGGTGCCGTCTATCCAACCCCCCTTCAAGCCGGCCACTGATCATCCAACAATTGGTATCAGAGCGAGGACGCACTTCACCGGACTAACCGCCGAGAAGAGCAACACATATAAGAAGATGGCCGGGTTGATTGTCCCTCCAAAGTTTGAAGGAGGAAACCTTGGGGAGATCACATTTTGGATGATGAAGATGGAAACCTTCTTCAACACGGATTGAGACATAATGATGGTGGTCAAAGAGCCATTCAAAGTCCCAAAGGACAAGAAAGGAAAGAAGCTCCGACCACAACATTGGACGGAAGAGCAAACCTCACGATCGGAGGCAAACTCAAAGGTAATATCAATCTTAATAGATATATTGCCGTCTAATGTGATAAATGGTGTAGGTGAGTATAAGAACGCTCACGAGCTGTGGAGCAAAATAGAGAAGGTTCAATGGGAAGAACTCATGCCTACACAAGAAGAAGAAGAAAAAGAAAAATCCGAAGAAACGGATGAAGAAGCTCAAATAGAGAAGGATCAATCGGATGTGGAGACCAATTCAACATCAAAAGAAGAAGAGGAAGTGAATTTGGTCACATTTGAGGAGACGGATGAAGAAATGCCATCCACTAGTGTGGATGAGGAGACATCCTCAATGATTGAAGAACAATCCAAGACAAGCGAAGAAGAAGAAGTCTTGGAAATCAACCTAGCAAGCACCTCCACCGAAGTCAAGTCAAAGGACCATATCATTTGCTTCGGTTGCCATGAGAAAGGACACTACAAGAGTAGGTGTCCTTTGGGTAAGAAAAAGGTAACTCCTAAACTCAATTCAATTCCTTTAGAATCTAACTTGAGTTGTAGGAAGAAGAAGGAGAAGAAGCACATTAGATGCTTCACATGTGGTGAGATGGGACACTACCACACAAGATGCCCAAGGAAGGGAGAGCTCAAGAAGCTTGCACATTTAAAGAAATGGGAGAAGAAGAAGAGGAGCTCAAATCAAGGGGGAGCTCCAAAGGTAAAGGGTAAGGTAAACCCTAATTTAAATTTGAAGTCAAATTTAAACTCCTCCATGCATGCTAGGAAAAATAATGTTAATCATTATATGCCCATGCAAAATTTTGGTTTTAAATATTATGATAGAAATAGGGTAAATGTAGATCATAACCCTAGGAGACCTATACATGATAGACCTAGACACGTTAAATTCTCATTACCTAAGGAGAAGAAGGTAATAGAGAACCAAGGCATTAATCCCAAGAAGGGGAGACATATGCCTAGAAAGGGTAGGTCTAGGAATGTCCAAGGTGGACATGTTGACTCTAGGTTTAGGAACCTAGAAAGGGAGAATCAAGCTTTGAAGGCAAAGCTTGATGGTTTAGAGAAATTCCTTAAGAGATTCACTATTGGATCTAAGGGATTAAGTATGGTGTTGGGGAGTCAAAAACCCAACAATGATAGATCGGGTTTGGGATACCGATCTAGTCCCTCCAAGGTCAAAAGGAGACCATGTGCTAGGGTGGCACATGATAAGGGCAAGGGAGAGTCATCCAAGGCCAATGAAAAGAAATATGCTAGGGTTGCATATGATTATGGCAAGGATGATGTGTCCAAGGTCAAGAAGATAAGGAGATCTTCTAAGGGACATCATTGTGGTATAGCCACAATAGATGAGTCACCTAGGGAGGTGGCTAAGGTTAAGAGCTCTAGGGGGAGTTCAAAGAGTCAAATTGGGACCCATGGCCAATGGATCTCAGGTGGGTTCTACTTGGGGGTCTAGAGGAGCCATGGAGTGTGCCAAGTGGTTTAGAGACGGACTTGAGTCTCAAACCTAGGGAATTGGCACACATGGTTTGTGTTTCATGCAAGAAATATGACAATTGGGGTTATATTGCATGATAATTGGTTTTGGATGTATAGATGTCATATAAACCAATGCTAGGGATGCATTGTGGGTTGGTATGGGCAAATACATCAAGAGGAAGCCAAAACTAGGACTTTAGGTCAAGGTTCAATTGAACCATTTAGCTAGTTTTGGATTTTGTGTCAATCTTGGGATTGGTGATAGATATATTTTGTAATATATTTTTCCCAAGTAGACACTGGTACAATAGACCTCTCCACAAAATTTGGGAATTTTTGGAGGTCTAGGGAATTACTGGTGCATTTCTGAAGTTGGCCTGAAAAGGCTGATTTTTTCAGAAAAAGGGTACCAGTCGACTGGTGCAGATACCAGTCGACTGGTAACAGTGTTTTTGAGCACAGAATGTCTCTGTAAGCTCATTTTGTCGATACCAGTCGACTGGTGATGATACCAGTCGACTGGTAACAGTAAATTTCGACTACAGAATGTTTCTGTAAGGTTCTGTCGAAGGGGGCAGTCGACTGGCACTTAGGGCAGTCGACTGATACCAGCCTGAAAGTGTTTTTCAGCGCTGTTCTTGACCATGTCAACTCGTTTAGATGTATGGGATCCAAAGGGGATTAATACATGAGTTTAGGGTCAATTTGGATGATAAGTTTTCAACAATTGGGATATTGTTGGAGAACTTTTTGGATGTTAGGCAAAGGGGGAGAAGTAAGGTTTAAATTGGGAAAACCTTAAGTGTCTTTGCATAGGGGGAGCCTTGGGATAGGTTCTTAAAAAGCCCGTGGTAAAATCCTAGCTCATTGGGGAGCGTAGGTGTAGGGGGAGCCTTGTGATAGGTTCTAATGCATGTTTGTATTTTGTTTCGGCGGTTGCCAAGTGTGTAGCCTTGGCAATGTAAGTCCATTCGGCGGTTGCCAAGTGTGTATCCTTGGCAACGTAAGTCCATTCGGCGGTGTAAGTCCAAGTGTGTAGCCTTGGCATCGTAAGTCCATTGTATTAGCATGTTTATTTGCTATTTGTTTTCCCTAACTTAAACGTATTGCCAAACACCAAAAAGGGGGAGATTGTTGGAGCAATCCCAATGGTCCGTGGGACCATGTGTTTTGGTGTTTGGGCAAAGGGTTTAAGTTAGGTTCACCCTTGTATTTAATATGTGTACTTGAGTTGTGCAGGACTGCAGGTGACACATATGACTCAGCTTGATGTCTTCGGGTCCGATGAAGGATGGCATTGAGGACAAGCCGCGGGCTTGAATGCATCTGAGGGATCGTGGACAAGGCAGCAAGGACAAGGGCCGAGGGAAGCGACTTCGAGGCATACGCGAAGGATGGCATTGGAGACAAGCCGCGGGCTTGGATGCATCCGAGGGACGAGAGCCAAAGGAAGTAGGCTTGAAGGCAAGAGGTCAAGGCTGCAAAGAAGAGTCAAGTGAGTCGTGAGGGTCCGAGTGCGAGTGAAATGTACTCGGGATGGGAAACCCTAAGTTTAGGGTTGTACCAGTCGACTGGTACTGGGACCAGTCGACTGGTGGTGAGCACAGAAGCATTCTGTGCCCGAAATGGCTGGGATCAGTCGACTGGTCATGGGACCAGTCGACTGATAGATAGCCGTTGGAGTGCCGTTGGGCTGGCACCAGTCGACTGGTGCATGGACCAGTCGACTGGTAACGGGCAAATCAGGTTCTGATTTGTTCCAAGCTCTATAAGAAGGAGCTTGGTATGGCCAGAGACGAAATTAGACTTGGTTAAAGCCTAATTAGTAGTCATCTAGTGCTCTAGCAATCCAAGTGTTCTTGATCGAGTTGTGGCGAGGTTTCTCCACCGACAAGGAGGATTGTGCTAGCCGGAGTTTGCCGGGGATTAATCCACCGACGGATTGAGGGATCGTCCACCTTACGGACAGCCGTGGAGTAGGAGCAAGTTATCTCCGAACCACGTAAACGAACGTGTTAGCTTGGTTTGCCATTTCCATTCTTGTACTTAGTATTTAGCTTTCGTATTCATATTTGTAGTTAGTATTAGATTTCCGCCGCGTAAACTAACAATAGTGTAGAAAGCGACAATTTGGGGGTGCCGTCTATCCAACCCCCCTTCAAGCCGGCCACTGATCATCCAACATCTAGGACTTGAGCATCTCACAAACACATTAGGAATCCCTTGATTGTATATTCTAAAGTTTAGAACGATATGAGATGCATAGGCAAATTATCTGGACTTAAGATGCCTATTTTTATGCATCAACACGAGTCTGGGCGAGAAATACCAAATTACAGTGATCAGGTCAACTACTAACTAGACACATATACTTAGCTTGACTTACCAAGTGAACACTGCTATCTTTTGATAGTTAGTTAGTAACTACTGGTTAGACATGGAAAGACACTTTCTAGGTGTTTAGATTATTTTTAATATCAAATTCAGAGGGAGGATATTTAAAACCAATTTCCAAAATAAGTTTAAAATACAAAGTGTCTTTGAAAATTACTTTAAATATACTTTGAAAAATATTTTCAAAAACACACTCAAACTACATTTTGCAAGTAGGTTGAGAAATATACAAATTATCTTAAGATATCTTGAAGAAATTATGAAAATGTTTTCAAATTCTTGTTTAAGATACTTTGAAATTCCTTATTCAAAAAGTCTTCAAAACTCATTTCAAAATTATTTTTTAATACAAAAGTACTTTTCAAAACCACTATTATGTTATTTTTGTATATTACCTTGAAAATTTCTTCAAAACTATTTGAACTCTAAACTTTACAGTTAGTTTTGTAAAAGTTATCTTTCAAAACCTAGTATAAAAATTCTAAAACTTTCCTTGTACAAAATTCTAACTTTTTTTAAAATACAAGTGTTTTGATGTTTTTTTTAAAGTTTATAAAACTCTTTTAACTCCTTTCTCCAATAATCCTGAAAGTTTTTTTATTTGAAAATATTTATTCTCACTGATTACTTTACTTATCACACATTTTTCTGTTTTCTACTCATTTTTTTTTTTATGAATGTCAAAGGGGAAGGGTTAGGGGTTAAGTTAGAAAATAAATGAAAATCAGAATAACTTAACTCCAAAAAATGATAAAGAGAAACAAAACTAACTCATTTTTTGTGTTGCTTCTCTTAGAATAATTTTGTGTGTATTTATTGTATATTTTTTCTAACTTAAATCAGGTTGTCATTATATCAAAAAGGGAGAGATTGTTGGTGTAGTTCACTAACAGTCTAATTCAAATTTTGATAAATGACAAGTGAGTTAAGTTAGGTATTTTGTGATCTAATTACTTTACTAAGTGTGCAGGAATTGACGAGTCCAAAGGACCGGACACTAGGCTAAAATTTAGCTAGGTACGTGGGACCAGATAGCTGGTACGAAGTCTAGATAGCTTAACGGACTGACCGAATATCTGACAGGAAGTTTGGTTGGGTCCGCGGGACCGAAAAATTGATAGAAGTCCAGTTGGGTGTACGGACCGGACAACTAGTATGAAGACCTGGTGGGTCAGAAGACTAGGCAATCAACTTCAAGATAGTAAGTAAAGGTAAGTCACAAGAGGAGAGTGACTTTGTGAGGACGCATCCTGATTGAGGGACAGTAAGCGTCGGTCCAAGTTAGGTCCATTTTGGATCCCTAATCTGAGACCTTGACTAGTTCCTAGTCCTAGGAGAACATGAGCTAATTACTACTTCTTATTTTCACTATGCTAACTTTGTTTGCAGGTTAGATGTTTTAGTTTTGGACTAACATAACTTGTAGGGCAAAAGGAGCAAAAAGCCTTCGGATGAATAGTACCCAAAGGCGCCTTCAAACATTGGAAAGCGTCTTTACACTGTTCATGGAAGGCACCTTCAATGACTTGAAGGCGCCTTCCAAGGGATAAAATTTAGATCTTGGCATAGATAAGGCACAGCAAAGTCAGAATAAATTTTCTCTCATTGGAGGCGCCTTCAACACCAATGGAAGGTGCCTTCCATGCCCTATTTAAGGCAGTCTCGTCCAAGCTTCATTCAACAACTAATATATTGTTGGTGAAATATCCCTAGGTCAAGGTTGACCTATTTGACTAAGCTTGAGTTGGCTCAAGTTTGAGTCTTGATGTTTGGGTTTCGATGTTTGACAATACATGAAGATTGCAGGTGCAATTATTCGTGTGGGGAGATTGTGAAGGAGAGTCAAGTAGGTTAAGGTTGACTAGATACTTGATTGGAAAAGTCCTGGTGAGTGAAGCCAGATAGATGGGAAATCCTAGTGAGTGAAGCTAGGTGAAAGTCCTGGTGAGTGAAACCAGGCAGATGAGAAGTCCTAGTGAGTGAAGCTAGGTGAAAGTCCTGGTGAGTGAAGCTAGGCAGATGAGAAGTCCTAGTGAGTGAAGCTAGGTAAAAGTCATGGTGAGTGAAACTAGGCAGATGGAAGGTCCCGGTGAGTGAAGCCGGATAGTGGGAAAATCCTTATGAGTGAAGTCAGGTGAAAGACCTAGTGAGTGAAGCTAGGCAGATGGAAAGACCTGGTGAGTGAAGCGAGGCACAAGGAAATCCAGATGGGTCAAGAGTGACCGGACATCTGGTGGAAGGAAGTCCAAGTGGGTAATGGAGGACCGGACACTTGGCACAAAGAGAAAGTCCAGATGAGTCAAAAGTTGACCGAACTCTTAGCGGTCGTAAGTCCAATAGGAAGTTGGCATGGAACTAGGAAGTTCGGACGTAGTAAACTTCCGAAGACCATAACTTTTGACTCGGATATCGGAATGAGGTGATCTCAGATGTGAAACGAAGCTAATTTCAAGATCTACACAGATTTCTACTTCCCAATTGATTGACCTATCGATTGGGGGGGGGGGGTTCAATTGATTGGGTGATGCAATTTTGTGCAGAAATGGTCTTAATCGATTGGGTAATCGATTGAAACTTTCCCAATCGATCGGTCAATCGATTGGGAGAGTTTTTGAGTGAACATTGAGCTTATAAATCGATCAGTAGATCGATTGAAACCTCCAATCGATCGGCCAATCGATTGGAGCGCTGGAAATCGCTCGAGAAGCCTTGAATCGATCGGGTAATCAATTTAGGACGATTCCAAGAGCACAGAGGCACTCTGTATCGATCAAACAATCGATCTAAAGCCTCCTCAATCGATTGGGAGCAATCCAATCGATTGGGATTCGACCGTTGGCGCGGATAAAGCCGTTGGCGAGCGTTTTTCTACGCACGACTTCCTCTCTTCTCCACAAGCGATCACAGCAAACCTCTACAGTGATCTTTTCTTCCTCACCGCCAGTTCTTGAAGGTTCTTGGAGGCTCATCCAAGTCAAGAGGCGAGTTGCAATAAGAAGAAGAAGAAGCTAGGGTTTCATTGTAATATTGTAAGATTCATTTGTATTTTGCTTCTTTCTTTCTCATTGTTGTATTGTGAGGTTGTAAGGCTTCTCCACCTTCAGTAGTTACCGAGAAGGAGCGTTTTTATAGTGGAGGGTGCGTGAATGTGTGGATCCTTGGACTAGTCACCTCTTCTTGAGGTGGATACCAAGTAAATCCCTAGAGTTAGTGTTGTTGTTTGTGTTTCTTGTATTTCCGCTGCACATCATCCCAAGAAGTGAGCAACAGCGAGCACGACGATCGCGACGAGCTATTCACCCCCCTCTAGCTACATTTTAAGTTCCAACAAGTGGTATCAGAGTGAGGTCGCTCTTCACCGGAATCATCGCCGGAAGGGGCAACAAAGCTAGAGGGTGAAGAAGTTGGAGAAAATTTGTCAAAGTCAAAGAATTCAAGAAGCCCAACTTCAAGATGGAATTCCGAGATGGAATCGGATTTGACACGAGGGTGCCTCCACCATATGTATCCACGAATTTCGATTCTTGGAAATCAAGAATCAAAAATTTTCTTATGATGGAGATAGAGCAATGGTTTGCTCTCATGGAAGGCTTCAAAGCTCCAACAAGTTCAAAGGGAAAAATTCTCAAGAGGAGTAAGTGGAGCCAAGAACAAATCCAAAGGTGCGAGGCGAATGACAAGGTAACCAAATTACTGGTTAATTTATTGCCAAACACAATTCTATGCAAAATTGGAGAATTTGAAGATGCAAATGAATTGTGGAGCAAGTTGGCCAAGCTTCATGAAGAACCCTCCACTGTACCAAATCAAGACAAATCCAAAGAGGGCAACTCATTGGAGTAAGACCAAGAGCAAGAGAACTCCAAAGTTGAGAGATGCTCAACTTCCGAAGAAGAAGTCCAAGAAGCTTCATCTTCAAAGGAAAATAATGAAAAGGACAAAGAGGGAGCATACTCTTTGTTCCATATGCAAGAGGAAGGTGAAGAAGTCTCCACCTCTAGGATTGAGGGGGAGAGACCTTTGTTGACATCGGATCAAGAAGAAGGAGAAGCTTCTACATCTGGGTCAAATGGAGAAGAATATGTTGCATCCTCCAAAAATCAAGAAACATCAAATGGAGGAGCAAGTGCCATCCCTACACATGAAGGTAAAAATGGTTCAATTAAGAATAAAAATTATATTATATGTTTTGAGTGTAGGGAACATGGACATTACAAAAGAAAATGCCTAAAATTGGCCAAGAAGAAGAGCCAAGTGGCACTAAAGGGCAAGGAGAAGCCCAAAGAGACCGCTCCCGGAACAAAGAAGAGCAAGTAGCACATTGTGTGCTTCTTTTGCAATCAAAAGAGACGCTATTGTAGTCAATGTCCCAAGGGGAAGAAAGCGGTCAAGGCTCAAGGAGGAAGCACAACTCAAGGGGGAGCCTCCAAGGTAAAACGCAAGGTATCATTTGTCAAGCCTACCCCGTTAAATAATGGTAAAAAGCATGCTAATTCAAATTTATATCATTTTAATGCTATTTACCATAATAATAGGAAACATGATAATATTAAAGAAAAACATATGGCTCTCCATGCTAAGACTACCACTCATAGGGTTAAGAAGGTAGGAAAAAGTTTAGGCAATAATACTAAGGACCATAGTTATAAGCCTAGAAATAAATATGCTCAAGGATTTAATGAAAAATCTAAGGTTGAGGAGTTATGGAGAGAAAATCAAGTCTTGAGGTCAAGACTTGATAAATTAGAGAGGACTCTTAGAAAAATCACAAATAATACACAAGGGTCAAAGAGTCAAAACCTAGGTCTAGGAGCACAAAAACCATCCAATGGCTATAGATGTAAGATACCGTAAAATTAAATAATAATTATTATTGGACGAAAAATTTTATTGGATTTTTCGAGAATTTTTAGAAATTTTTCGGGATTTAAACGGAGTCCGTATGACCCGTTTTGAGGGGATGAATTCGAGGTACAGAGGAGGCCTGTTTGAAATACCATTTAAGTAGGAGTTGATTTAGGATTTAACTTAAGATTTAGTTAACTTAAACCTAGGTTTTTATTTTCTTTTTATTTCCTCTATTTTTCCTTCCCAAATTCGCCGAGCCCTTCTTCTTCCTCGCGATTCACTGCCGAGCCTTCCTTCCTCTCACTCGATCCTTCGCCCTTCTACTCCGATCGCCGAAGCCCGGTGCACTGTCGACCGAGCTTCCCTCCTACCTCTCTTCTCCTCTTCACCGTCAGCGCAACTCTTCTTTTTCTCTCTGTCTCGTGCATGGACAACCCGACACCGACGGAGTGTTCTCCACCGCGATCTCGCCTTCACGCGCCGTCAAAGAGGAAGTGGCATTGGATCTTGACGGTAACCGTCATCTCTGACTGTGCAATTGCATCTTCAATGGTTTCTTTCTCGCGATCAACCGTTGCTCGGCGACTAGGGCATGGTAAGGCTAGGGCTCGGTGAGGGAGGGGAGATTCGAGCCCTAGTTTCCTATTGTGGGTGTCCAGCGCCTCCTCATCGTTAGAGCTTGGATCAGGGAGGCCCAACTCCACTGGATTCCAATTCCTCTTTGCCGGTATAGATCAACTGTTGATCCCTAGAGTGTGGCGGGTTGCCGACACAGAATTGGAGTAAGGTAAGGCTCATATCAATTTTTCTAGCGATCTAATCACCATTTTTTGACTTGGGATGTAGATATTTGATTCTTGGCTATTCTTGTAGCTTCGGTCAGTTGGTGATCCATAGTTTTGGCAATCCAGTCTCGATAGTGAACCTCTCTGATCGTGTTTCACCAGAAGTTATCAGAGATTTGGGTAAGTTGTTAGCTAAAGGAATGTGGAGTTTGATTTAGGGTTTAATTCTTGGTTTTGGATGTATGGAAGGTGAATGGAGGTGTTTGAATTGAAGGGGGAGATCCATTTCTACGTAGCAGCTACTGGTTCTTTTATTGAGGGATTGCACATTCGGTTTAGGTAAGTTGTGCTATGGATTTATTATATTAAGTTGGATTAAGTTGTATTGGGATTGGATGAATATCATGATTTCATGTTTGTTATTGGAATTCAGCTTTGATATATTGATTTGGATTGAATCTTGGACTGATTAGTGGATTTAGAAGGATTTATGATGAGTTTGGATTAGTGTTGGATTGATGATGAATTAAGTGAGTTGGATTTAAGATGTGTTGATTAGTGAGTTTTGGATGAATTAATAGATTATGGATTAAGGAATTAAGTAAACTATTTCGATTAGGGTTTTCCCTAATTAGATTGGAGGATTTATTTAGCTATTTGCTACCTATGTAATTAGCTAAATATATATCATGTGATCGCAGGACTTGGATTCAGGACAAGCGTCTCGACGTGGATTACTTGACACGGTCGACAGATAAAGATAGGTATTTCTTCCTTGGCCTCTATGTAGATTTTCTTGTACTTAATGCATGGTTATTATTAGATGAATTAGGCTGCTTTATCTTATATCATGATCGGTTGCTGTTTTTCCTGCATGATACTTATGCTTGACCCTTGTGATGATCTATTTAATTCATATATAGTCTTCACTCTTGATATCTACTCTGTTGTGATTACACGTGTAGAGTATGTCTTGTAGGGATTGTCGGGTTGTTGGTATTCCCATGTTGATTGGGTATATGACGTGGACTGTACATAGGTGAGTATGTGTTATAGGAGTCATCTTGTTGACCGTGCATTTACATGTGGTGTGTACATACATATTTGTCATGTACTTTTGGAGGAGTTGTGTTGATTGTATGTTTGAGGTATATACAGATGTCTGTTGTGTTTTTACTAGAGGATACATGTTGATTGTACTTATATTTTTGTGTACATGTGTCTGGTGGGATTATTGGAGATTTTTGGTTGATTATACATGTATAGTGTGTACATATGTTTGGTGGGATACGTAGAGGTATCATGACGATTATACTCTTGTTGGAGGTATTTATGAGGTTTGGGGTTGTTGCATGGATGATGATTATATATATATATATATATATATCATGTTCATCATTCATTGGATCTGATGACCATTGTCTCCCTTGTGGTTGAGAGAGTCATCAATTGGTTTGGGAATAGCGCCGCACACTCGGCCACTCATGGGTAGTGGTAGCTGGAGCAGTTGCAGCTAGTCCTATCGTGCCACCCGGTCACGAGGTTTTGTGAGATCCGGCGTTGTGAGTAGTCAGGGACCCTGATGCTATGTAGCTAGATAGCTACTAGTGAACTGTCCGCCTCGACCACTATATATTGGGCTGGAGGGTAGTACAGTCGTCACAGACCCAAGCCTCTCGGCCATACAAGGGTCGTGGTGTCTGGAGAGGTGGCGGGGGTGAGCATGGAGCATGCATGCACTTTTGCATATGATGCTCAGTGCATCTGGGGGGATATATTTGCATACATGCCTAGTAGATACTAGTCACATGTGATTGTGATTTGTTACACTTGTTTGAGATATGATTGTTGCATATGGTTGTCATGCTGCATACATGTCATTTATTTTACATGTATATGCAGTCGTATTTATATTGCACAGGTGTCACGGGTATATCTGTTGTAGATCCGGTGAGTTTATTGATCATTGTACCATGTGTCAATTCCAGATTGAGTATGTATCCATCATTATGTTAGTTGTGGTTTGTACAGTTTATATGTCAGGATATTATGTCAGATATGTTTAGGTGCATTGATTATGATAGTATGATCATGTTCTTTATTCCCTACTGAGACTATATACTTGTGATCTCCATGTTTGTTTATGGATCATACACTATCTTGTCTATTACCCACTGAGTTACCTATACTCACCATCGCATGTATACATTTATGTTTTCAGGTAGCTTGTAGATGGTTGGTGTCGCTCGGAGTATCCTGTCTGCCGGGTCCTACGTCATATCCGAAGACTGTTTTGGGTTTTGTACATGTTTTACTTGTATTTGGTAATTGTTGTATTTGATGTGTTGTTGTATTTGTTGTTGTGGTTGTTGTATAAAGCCTAGCCGGCTAGCAGTGTGTTGATTGTGTTGTATTGGGCTTTCTGTTATCATTTTTCCGCTGTGTTGGTTTTTAATGCAGCCAAGTGGGCTATTCGTTGTATATATATATATATAACTGCGTGGTTGTTGTTATATTTGTCCAGCCGTGTAGGCTGAGATTATTAACTGCGTGGTTGTGTATATATTTCAGCCGCATGTGACTGATGTATATTTTGTATGTATATATGTTTTGGATTGTCATCGGTACAGGGAGATGCTGCCGGATTTTTGTCTGGCAGAGACTCCTCTAGGGGCGTGACAATAGAGGTTTGGGATACAAACCTAAAACCAAAAATGATGTGCCTTCTTACCATAGAGTTCCATATAGTTATGGAACTAACCCTAGGCTTAGTGGTCAAGTCAAAAATACAAGGGAAGTTATCCCTAGAAGTATTTTTGCAACAACAAACATGACTAAGACTTCTAAGAAGTCTAAGAAAGTCACAAAGAAGGTCACAAGGGAAGAAATCCCTAGAGTTGACCTAGAAAAGATGATCAAGGGCTCTAAGAAGCCTAACAAGGTCACTAGGAAGGTATCTAGGGAAGTTATCCCTAGTGAATACCTAGAGCATCCAAGGAGCACCAATAAGTTTTGGGTTCCTAGGAGCATTTTCTCTACCCCTTAGAAGGGTTAGAGAGTGTCAATTTCGATTAGAAGGGTAGTTAACCCAACTTTGATGAAGTTGACACTCGGAAAGCATTTTCAAGGTTATTGTTAACCTTTGAAAATGAAAAGGATTTTGATGTACTCTTGAAATGAGTAAAATGTGCCATGAATTGAGAAAATTGATTTTAAATTAAATTGGCATAAGTGAGAGAATCGTAAAGAAATGTCAAGTTGGGATTTTGACATTTTATTGGGAAGTTAAAGAAAAATCTAAGCCTTATTTTAATTTGTTACTCTTTAAAAGAGTAATCTGTGCCAAAATTTGAGGAATATGCTTAATTTATATTGGCACAATGTAGGAAAAGCAAAGGAAATGTCAAAATTGAGTGTTGACATTTTCTTGGGAAATATTGGACAATCTAGGTTTAAACTTTAAGTTAGCTAAGGCTTTAGGATACTTAGATAGGTAACCTAGGTATATTGTATTTATGCTAAAATTTGTCATGCTTTGTTTGCCCATCATATGTCATGACATCATATTTATTCTTGCACTCATGGCTTATTATGAAAAACACAAAAATACCATGTCATGTCATACATACATCATGTAGTCATAGGAAATTTTCTTTTGAAAATTATTTATCTTTGATGTATGCCATAACATATCATGCATTATGTTTAATTCCTCACAATTAAGGACAAATGAAATTTATTAACAAATAACATCCTTGGTGGTTGTTTCTAACCTCAAAATGCCTAGATAGATATGTATGATCCCTAGATTAGGGCAAAACCAAACTTTACATCTCACAAAAGAACTATAAGGTGACTTGTATGTGTTTTAGTGCACATTAGATATAAGTGAGATGTTAGGATGATGAACAAAACTCAATATGTTGATTTAGTGCATTCTTTTGAGTTTTAAGTTCATCAAAACACATAGGTATGTGTTTTCCAATCATTGGGAAAGCTAATGTACAAGTCATGTGCATTGAGCCCAAAGAACATGGTTGGATATTGGTTTTGAAAATCATTTTAAAATGTTTTTAGAAAACCTTGATGAAGACTATCTTTTGATAGTAATCATCATTGAAATGTTAGACACAAACTAGAAGAAAACACTAAAGTTTTTACAAGTTTTCAAGTTTGTGTCAATCTTGGAAAATAGAAAGTATTTTCATAGAAAACTATTTTTCCTTAATAGTATATCCCCTAAGTAGTGTCTACATGATTTTTCATGATTTTTAGAATTTTGTAGAATTTTTGGGGAGTTTCTGAAGTTGACTGAAATGGAATTTCAGCAATTTCAGAGCTTCAATCGATCACCCGATCGATTGGAGTGCCTCAATCGATCGGGCGATCGATTGAGAAGGGATTTCTCGCGAGCAGAAGCTCGCTGGATCGATCCACACTAGCTGAATCAATCAGTGGATTGATTTAAGCAAGTGCAATCGATTGGGACCCAACTCCAATCGATTGGGGATGTTAATTTTGGCTGGGAAAGCTTGTTTTCAGAATTCTAAATCATTTTTAGTCTATAAAACCACTCCTAACCCCTTAAAACACATTTGTATACATTTAGAGGGAGTTTTCATGATGAAAACAAAGATGGATTGGTTAAGGAAGACTAAGTCAAGGTTTAGGTTGAGGTTTGGTTTCAATATTGAATTTTTGAACCTCAGAACTTCTAAATTTGGATTTCCTATATGTTTAGGGATTCCAAGTCATTGTTGGTGCAATGACAGAAGTTACGTGCATGTCTTTAGGGGGAGTTACTCTTTAAGGACATGAAAATTTATTTTTCATACACCTTGGAAGGTGGTTAATCTTCTTTCGTGAAAATGATCAAGGTTGGGCATTTGAATACAATGGAGAGTGGATATCTTCATTGTTCAAGTGGTAATGCTCAAGGGCGAGCATTAAGGAAAATGAAAGGTATGGGACTTTCATTATCGTGTTGTGAGCCACGAGTGAAGTTGTGAACAACGTTGGGTAACTTTTCAAGGGGAGAGTTTTTGATGTATGCCAATAGGGGGAGAATGTGTGGTTAAGTTAGGCCTTCATTAGATAAAGAGAGAGTTTACTCTATAGGAAATGGGGAGAATGAAGGAAACCATCATTCATACATTGGCATGAAGAAAATTGAGACTATGAGATTAGCCTAACTTAAAGGTATTGTCAAACATCAAAAAGGGGGAGATTGTTGGTGCAATATCCCTAGGTCAAGGTTGACCTGTTTGATTAAGCTTGAGTTGGCTCATGTTTGAGTCTTGATGTTTGGATTTCGATGTTTGACAATACATGAAGATTGCAGGTGCAATTGTTCATGTGGGGAGATTGTGAAGGAGAGTCAAGTAGATCAAGGTTGACTGGATACTTGACTGGGAAAGTCATGGTGAGTGAAGACAGGCAGATGAGAAATCCTAGTGAGTGAAGCTAGGTGAAAGTCCTGGTGAGTGAAGTCAGGCAGATGAGAAGTCCTAGTGAGTGAAGCTAGGTGAAAGTCCTGGTGAGTGAAGCTAGGCAGATGAGAAGTCCAGGTGAGTGAAGCCGGGTAGTGGGAAAATCCTGGTGAGTGAAGCCAGGTGAAAGACCTAGTGAGTGAAGCTAGGCAGATGGAAAGACCTGGTGAGTGAAGCGAGGCACAAGGAAATCCAGATGGGTCAAGAGTGACCGAACATCTGGTGGAAGAAAGTCCAAGTGGGTAATGGAGGACCGGACACTTGGCACAAAGAGAAAGTCCATTTGAGTCAAAAGTTGACCGAACTCTTAGCGGTCGTAAGTCCAATAGGGAGTTGGCATGGAACTAGGAAGTTCGGACGTAGTAAACTTCCGAAGACCATAACTTTTGACTCGGATATCGGAATGAGGTGATCTCGGATGAAAAACGAAGCTAATTTCAAGATCTACACAGATTTCTACTTCCCAGTCGATTGACCTATTGATTGGGGGGTTCAATAGATTGGTCAATCGATTGGGTGACGCGATTTTGTGCAGAAATGGGCTAAATCGATTGAAACTTTCTCAATCGATCGGTCAATCGATTGGGAGAGTTTTTGAGCAAACAGTGAGCTTCTGAATCGATCAATTGATCGATTGAAACCTCCAATCGATCGACCGATCGATTGGAGCGCTGGAAATCACTTGAGAAGCCTTGAATCGATCGGGTAATCGATTCAGGGCGATTCCAAGAGCACATAGGTGCTATGGATCGATCAACCGATCAATCCAAAGCCTCCCCAATCGATTGGGAGCAATACAATCAATTGGGATTCGACCGTTAGCGCGGATAAAGCCGTTGGCGAGCATTTTTCTGCGCACGACTTCCTCTCTTCTCCACAGGCGATCACAGCAAACCTCTACAGCGATCTTTTCTTCCTCACCACCAGTTCTTGAAGGTTCTTAGAGGCTCATCCAAGTCAAGAGGCGAGTTGCAACAAGAAGAAGAAGAAGCTAGGGTTTTCATTGTAATCTTGTAAGATTCATTTGTATTTTGCTTCTTTCTTTCTCATTGTTGTATTGTGAGGTTGTAAGGCTTCTCCGCCTTCAGTAGTTACCGAGAAGGAGTGTTTTTATAGTGGAGGGTGCGTGAGTGTGTGGATCCTTGGACTAGTCACCTTTTCTTGAAGTGGATATCAAGTAAATCCCTAGAGTCAGCGTTATTGTTTGTGTTTCTTGTATTTCCGCTGCACATCATCCCAAGAAGCGAGCAACGACGATCGCGACGAGCTATTCACCTCCCCCCCCTCTAGCTACATTTTCGGTTCCAACATATACGAGCTACTACACGTCCATTCAAGGTTCTAACTGCTCTGGCATCCTGCTGCGAAGGTGCTACGCGCAACTACTGCTCCAAGGACTTCTTATCGTGGCCAGCACATCGACACCGACACTCAAGCACTCTCACTTCGATTCATACGTGTCAGTAATGAAAGATATTTTTTTGTAATTAATTATTACAAAAGAGCAAGTGCAGGGTGTTGCACTTGTCCTAACTTTTTTTGTACTTGATTCCCTCTTCTGGAGGTACCGAAAGAGATATTTTAGTGGATTACCCATAGATAGGTTCACGGGACCTGGGTCTTGGAGTAGGAGTCACCGAAGGCTCCAAACCAAGTAAAATCGACCGTGTTTTCTTATGTTTTTTTCCTTCTTAATTTTCTGTTGTGTACTTATCTTTTAAATTTTAAAAAAGAAATAAGTTTTCAAAACCACATGATTCACCCCCCCCCTCTCATGTGCGACTTGATCCAACAAAGGTAGGCTGGTAAGTGTCTGGATTCTCAGATTTGACGAACGACTCCATCGAAGCCATACTCACGACTAGCCGAGCAGATCATATAACTCATTTGATCACAAAATCTCTTTACTCTTAGTATTGGTGCAATTTCCCTAGGTCAAGGTTAACCAATTTGAGTAAGCTTGAGTTGGCTCAAGCTTGAGTTTTGATGTTTGACAATATATGGAGATTGTAGGTGTAATTGTCTATTTGGGAAGATTGGTCTTGGTTTGACCAGTTTGATGTAAAGAAGAGTTAAGTAGGCCAAGATTGACTGAATATTTGATAGGGAAGTCCTAATTCGAAGTTAGGCAAGGGTAAGTCCAACAGGAAGATTAGCAGAAGAAAAAAATCCAAGTGGGTCAGTGTTGATCGAACACCTAGTGTGGAAAGTCTTGGTGAGTAAAGTTAGGTGAAAAGCCCTAGTGAGTGAAGGTAGGCAGATGAGAAGTCCTGGTGAGTGAAACTAGGCAGTTGAAAATCTTGGTGAGTGAAGCCAGGTGAAAAATCTTAGTGAGTGAAGCTAGGTAGATGAAGCTAAGTGAAAGTTCTAGTGAGTGAAGCTAGGTAGTGAGAAAATCCTGGTGAGTAAAGCCAGTCATGTGAAAATCTAGGTGGGTCAAGATTGACCGGACACTTGGTGATTGGAAGTCCAAGTATGTCAAAGGATTGACGAATACTTGGCACAAGGAGGAAAGTCCAAGTGGGTCAAAGGATTGACCGGAAACTTAGTGAAGAAGTTCCAGCAGATCAAGATAGAACAGATGCTAAGCAAAGAGGATTTCCAACAGGTCAAGGTTGACCGGATATTAGGTAAAGGAATCCTACACTTCAGTTAGAAAGTTAGGGTTTGGTAATCGACTAAATTAGTCTATTACCGTAGCTTAAGCAACTAAGGTAATCGCTTAAGCTTGGAATCGCGAGAAAGGCCTCCTAATCAATTGGTGTAATCAATTAGGATACTGTAAGCAATTAGGTAATCGCTTACGGTGCCTTCTGCGTTAAATAGAAGGATATGTTCAAAGTTTAAGCGATCAGTGTGATTGCTTAAGCTGGATTTCGAGAAAGGTACAGAGAGTTCGGTAAGCGATTAAGCAGGAAGACTTAATTGCTTATGGGGTTTCTTTCAATTGAACAGAGGGTTGCTGAATTGATCTGGCTAATCGATTCAGCAATGCCTAATTGACTAGGGTAGTCAATTAAGGTTGAAAATATAGTCATTTATACAGGTTGCTGACGTGGTAATCGATTAAGGGGATTCTTAATCGATTAATGTGCCAACAGTAACCCTAGAAAAGGATTTTCGAGCACTATTCTCAGGAATTCTTTGGAAGGCAAGTGTTGTAGCACTTTCCAACTGGTCCAGAGGCATCCACAAGCAACAAGAGATCAAGCAAGAAGAGGTTGGGTTGTATTTTAACATTTACTTCGTGTTTAGAGTTGTATTCTTATTCTTGTATTGTACGAGGCTTCTTTGCCTCTGGTTGTTCTGAGAATGAGTTGTTTTCATAGTGGAGAGTGTGTCATGTGTGGATCCTTGGATTAGTTACCTCTTCTTGAAGTGGATACCAAGTAAATCTACTTGTTAGCATTGAAGAGCTTGGCTTTGATTCTATTCGTTGCACATCATCATCGAAGCGAAGCGACGAGATATTCATCCCCTTCCCCCTCCCTAGCTCCGAAGTGTCCCAACACTTAGCGACCCAACACTCTCTCTCTAGCTTGATAGCCTTCGAGCTCCACCTCCTTGCTCTCCATCTTAACCTTTTGGGTTTCTAGCTTAGCCTTCCAGATATCCATCTCAGCCTTCCAAATATCGGACTTGGCCCTCAAGGCCTCTAACTCAGCCTTTCGAATCTCTAACTTGACCCACTCCAACTTAGTGGAGGACGTTTTCCTCCGTTTCTTCTCTGAGGAGGCCTGCAACTCCAATTTCATCACATGAGCTAGGAACTTAGCCACTAGTCCCTCGAGGGAGGTCTCCTTTGACTTTTCGGGCATGACCTCCACTTAACTGTATCCAACTCTTGCAGCGTCAAGCGCATCTGCTCTGCTTTGATTGTAACCTCATCTCTTAGTTTCTCCGTCTCGGCTTTCGTCTCCTCCAACTCCTACTTCAGAGGGACCTATTGAGCCTTGAGTTCATTCACCCGGGCTCACATAACCTGATAGGATTATAGAACGTCGAGTAAACGAGTGACCATCTCTAGGGTCTCATCCCACAACTATAGAAAAAGAAACAGGGATCAAAATCTAGTCATAACAAGTTATAATCTAATAGTTCATACCCTGATCGAGGCCAACGCCACCGAATCCCCCAAAACATCCAAGTGTTTTTGCTTTGCTGCTTTGTTGAAGTAACCTAGATTGTCACCATCCAGTTGGTTAGCTTTATAGTAATCAAGGGCAAGGTCTCTCGATGGATCTCCTATGCTCTAGCCTAACTTTACGTTAGAAACAAGCCCCCACCCATACTTTGACATAAGGACTACGACTCAAGGTGACTGATCCTGCCTCAAATATGTGAGAAGGTGTGTTGGCTCTGATGAATGGTGGCTCCAAAGAAGATGAACTCCTTGAGATCTGGAGGAGCTCCTTAACGATCCTGTGCACAGCGAGACGAGCTAACAAAGCATTAGCGACCTAAGACTAGGCCTTCTGACGCTCAAGTCAGTTCCCTCTCTTTAAAATGGAAGAAGAAGAAGTAATAAAAGTATGAAGAAGTAGAGTTTCAGATCCCAGAGTTTGTGAGCGTCAGCATACCTTTTTATACTACCTCATATAACCTCCACAATCATAAGGTGGCCCCCAATTTGTTAGAGTTTGTTAGAAAATGGAGAAAGTACAACTTGGACCTCTTTCAATAATTCTTTAAGGAATCTTTTTCATACCCTAGATGTACCTCTTTTATCGTTTATGACACCTCATTTTGATGAAATATGCAGAAGAATGTACCCCTGCAACTGAAGAATCCTTGAGAGAATAGTTCCTGCCCAACTTGCCAGACTGTCATAAAATAATCAACTACATGCATTTCAACCAGTCATTTAAGTTGGTGACATATTAAGAATACCTTTGGTGAAGAATATCTTAACTGATTGTTTAAACCAATCATATATAAAGAATACCTTTGGTGAAGCATATCTCGACCAGTTGTTTAAGCCGATCATATATGAAGAGTACATTTTGTGAAGCACATCTTGGCTAATCATTTATATACTAAAAGTTTTATAGGGTTGAGCACCTTTAAGCTCGATCGGGCTTTACCCATCCGAGTGCATATAAGCATGTTTGTGTTTGTCTGACCTTCGCTCAATCATCCATATGCTAGAAGCTTTATAGGACCGAGTGCCTTTAAACTCGGCCAGGCTTTGCCCGTCTGAGCGTATATAAGCACATTTGTGCTTGTTCGGCCTTCGCTTGGTTATTCATATACTAGAAGCTTTATAAGACCGAGCGCCTTTAAACTCGGTCGGGCTTTGCTCGTCTGAGCGCATACAAGCACATTAGTGTTTGTTCAGCCTTCACTCTCACTCGGTCATTTATACGCTAGAAGCTTTATAGGGCCAAGCGCCTTTAAGATTGATCGGGCTTTACCCCTCTGAGCGTATATAAGCACATTAGTGTTTGTTCGGCCTTCGCTTGGCTATTCATATACTAGAAGCTTTATAGGACCGAGCGTCTTTAAATTTGGTCGCACTTTTGCCCATTCGAGCATATACTAGCACATTAGTGCTTATTCAGCCTTCGCTCTCACTCGGTCATTTATATGCTAGAAGCTTTACAGGACCAAGCGCCTTTAAGCTCGATCGGACTTTACTCGTCCGAACGCATATAAGCACATTCGTGCTTGTTTGGATTTTGCTCGGTCATTCATATACTAGGAGCTTTACCAGGCCGAGTGCCCCTAATCTCGGTCGAGCTTTGCCCATCCGAGCATAGACAAAGAGCCTTTTATTCGATCGACCTTTGCCCTGCTGATCATACATTCGACTGGCTATGAACACCCCTTCTTCCTCTCATCCTTGACCTCCACTCTGAGGGGACAGCTTATCATAACTCGTATCAGCGACCAACAGAGCTAGATGGAAGGTCACCTTGAGAGGGAGCTGAGGAGACATAGCCAAGAGGTGGACATGAGGAACTCATGTAAGTGGGGTGTGCTGCATAACTCACCTCCACTTGCTGAGACCTCAACTTGCCATAATGGGAGCATACCTCGGCCAACTAGGACCTTGCCTCAATTAGATGTGGGGGTGATAGGGTGGCTATTGGTAGGCTTGATTCGGCGGGAGACCTTTGAGGTTAGCACCTTTTTCTATGTATCCTAAGTGGCTCCCCCAACTCTCCTAAGGAGACAGGCACCACCAGCATTGAAGGGTAGGGCAGTGGTAACTCCTCTATATTTGCAGCCACATCACCCAAGGAGCCAGTGGGAGGAGCACCATGCTCCTCCAACTCAGATTCGAACAACTGTAGACATTTGTCAAGAGAGGTTGTCCACATGGTCTAAGCTACACAAATGGAAAACCATCAGTTAGACTTCACAGAAAAAGAAGATGGATAAACTTTTACCAAAGGAGCATTGAAGGTCGACATCAATTAGGCTCAAACCAAAACAGAAGAGAAAGCCCTCCTCAACCAATGAATTGTCGTTGAAGTGGAGGCTGACCATATTGACTACTGTCGCCAAGTAGGTGGATTCAAGTTTGAATTAGCCTAGGTTTAGTGGCTTAAGCATCTCCATCTGCTAATCGATCGGCCAAGAAAAAGGAGTAGGAGGTTTGACGAAAAAGAAATGAAATTTTCATCCCTTGTGTTAAGTCAGGAATTTCTCTAAGAAGCTACACCAAGGCCTCGTCGTGAAATAAAATACCCCAGCCTCCACCTTCTTTGGGTACAAGAAGTAATGAAAGAGTCAAGGTTTAAGGAGTTCTCGGTATAGGAGAAAGAGTATGACCACCCCCATAGAGTAGTCAGAAAGAGTTAGGGGGCAATTGTTAAAGAGGGTTACATAAATATTCAGAGACCTCTGAAAAGAAGGTCAAGTTGGAAAATTGAAAACCATTCAACAACAGCCCCCGAAAGAAGGTAACAAAGTCAATGGGTGGATGAGCAGGTCAATCAATAGAGCTAAGGATTATGATACAGTGATCAATAGAAGCTCGAACTATAATCAGACTTGGTCTAGATCGCTATGATTAAAGTCTGACTCCATCGAATCATACCAAAAAGTGGATGGACTTTCAGACACCATGGTCAAGGGTACCAATAACGAAGGATAGAAAGCAATGTGAGATAATGAGGTACGACATAATGAAGGATAGAAATTGATGAGAAGCAATGAGATACGTTGGCAGTAGGGATGATAATTTGTCCAATGGGGAAACCCCAAAATGGGAGCAAGATTGGGGAGTTTTTCTATTGGGATACTCCGGGAGCTAGGGGGAACGTTAACATAAGGATTTACTTAGTATCTACCTCAAGAAAAGATGACTAATCTAAGGATCCACACCTGAGTATACTCTCTACTATAAAAACACTCATTCTCAGAACAATCCGAAGGTGGATAAACTTCGTACAAGCTCACATACAACAAGAAGAAAAGGAGAAGCTAATACAAATGAAATCTTACAAGATTTACAATAATAAACCTTAGCTTGCTCTCTTCTTGTTTTGAAGCATCTTTTGATGTTTAGAAATGCAACAACACTTTATTCCAAGAACCGACAGTGAGTGTTGGAGAAGAATCGGTAAAGAGATTCTATGTTTGAAGCTCATTGTTGCCTTTATTCTCTATAATTTAGGGCTTCCAATCAATTGGGCTTACTCCCCAATTGATTGTCATGTCAGATCCAGGTGATCCCAACCGTCCAAATCTTGTAACTTATGCAATTGTCATATCCCAATTGATCGGCTGATTGATTGGGGTATCTAGATTGATCATTTGATCGATCCAAAAGCTTATGTGCTCTCATAGAAAATCCAAGAATCGATTGACCAATCTATTCTGGCTGCCTAGCGTCATCACGAGAAACCTTCCCCAATCGATCAGCTAATCGATTGGAGTGTCCCAATCGATCAACTAATCGATTGGGGAGCACATTGTGCTCTCTAGCGAAGTACCTTAATCGATCAACTGATCGATTGAGATATGGCTGAATCAATCAGTTGATCGATTCACCTTCCCTTTTCGTGATTGCACTCCCAATCAATCAACGATTGATTTAACTCTAACTCAAGTCTAGGGTTCCCTTGCTCAAAATTCGATCAACCGTGACCTATTGAGACTTCCTTATACCTAGCATCCAGTCAACCTTAACTTGCTGGGATTTCATCACCAAGTGTTCGGTCAATCCTTTGACCCACTTAGACTTTCTTCCCGTGCCAAATATCAGGTCAACCTTGACCCTCTTGGACTTACCGTCTCATGCCAAGTGTCTGGTCTTCCATGACCCACTTGAACTTCCAAACACTAAGTGTTTGACCAACCTTGATCCACTTGGATTTACTATCTCATGCTAAGTGTCTGGTCCTCTATAGAGCTGTCAGACGGGCCAATCCGTAGCGGGGTGGGTCGGCCCGTGGCTGGCTAATCATTTGGCAGGGCGGGGTGGGCCAACCCGCCAACTTGGCGGGTTGGGAAATTTCCAACCCAACCCATTCTAACGCGGGTTGCGGGTTTGGCGGGCCAACCCGCGGGCCCATCAAAAAATTTTAAAAAAATTAAAAAATATTTCATATCTTCAACATTTTACTTTGAAAAAGTTTTCTACAATTAAATGTATATATAAACATGTATTTTAAATATAAATGAACACAAATGAGTACTTATGTTGTATGAAAAGTACTATTTTTATTTCAAAATTATAACAAAGAAAGATAATAAATTGACCTAAAACTTAGTTTACATGTGTTTTTCAACCCACGGGCCAACCCAAGCTCGAGCGGGCCGACCCGCGCGGGTCGCGGGCCTAGGCGGGTCGGCCCACAGCGGACTTGGGTTGATAAAATTCCAACCCAACTTGCTTAAATTGTTTGGCGGGGCGGGTCAACCCGATGGACCCAACTCAAATTGACGGCTCTAGTCCTCTATGACCCACTTAGACTTCCAAATAATATATGTCCAGTCAACCTTTACCCACCTGGATTTCTACTACCTAACTTCACTCATTATAACTTCCTCACTACCTAGCTTCACTCACTAGGACTTCTCACCACTTGGCTTCACTCACGATGATTTTCTTATTGCCTAGCCTCACTAACTAGGCTTTTCACCTGCCTTCACTCACTAGGATTTCCTAACTGCCTAGCTTCACTCACTAGGATTTTTCACCTGGCTTCACTCATCAGGACTTTCCAATTGCCTAACTCCACTCACTAGGACTTTCACACTAAATGTCTGGTCAATATTGACCCACTTGGATTTTTTTATCTTCTGTCAACCTTTCTATTGGACTTGTCCTTGCCTAACCTCTAGTTTAAGTATCCGATCAATCTTGACTTACTTGACTTCTGGTCAAACCTGCCCATCAATCTCTATATGGACAATTACACATGTAATCTTTATATATTATCAAACATCAAAACTCAAACTTGAGCCAACTCAAGATCAGTCAACCTTAACCTAGGGAAAATTACACCAATAATCTCCTCCTTTTGATATTTCACAATACGTTTAAGTTAGGCTAATCGCATAGTCTCAACTTCTTCTTCATTCCAAAGCATGAATGAGGGTTTCATTCATTCTCCCCCTTTCCAAGAGGGTAACCTCCCCTTTGGATAAATGAAGGTTCCCTAACTTAACCCCTACATTCTCCCCCTTTGGCACATATCAAAAAATCTCCCCCCTGAAGAGTTGTCCACATGTTGTTCACAACCTCACCTGTTATTCACAACATCACAATGAAGGTTTCATACCCTTCATATACCCAAATGCTTATCCTAGAGCATTTACAATAATGAAGGTTTCCCACCTTCCATTGTTTTGTTGTTAAAAAAAAATTAATTCATATCTTTAAGGAGGAGATCCCCTTCAAAACATGCTCCAAACTTCCCTCATTTTACCAACAATGACTTAGAATTCCTGAACCTTTAAGAAACCTAAAATTTGAAGTTTTAAAGTTCAAAATTTAACTTTGAAACTAAATCTCATCCTAAACTTCAACTTAGTCTTCCTTAATCATTTCATTCATATTTTCATCAAGAAAACTATCCTTAAATGTTCATAAACAAGTTTCATAGGATTAAGAATTGTTAACATGACTAAATGGGGCTTGATGGACTGAAATCAGGCTATTTCAGCCAAATTCAGCTTTTCCAATCGATTGAAGTTGAGACTCAATCAATCAAAGTCATTCAATTGATCAACTAATCAATTCGCGAGCTTCTGTTCACAAAAAAAAACACTTGAATCGATTAACTAATCGATTAAGCCAAGGCCAATCGATCACCTGATCGATTTTGAGAGCTTATGCTCATGGAAAATCCAGTTTAATCGATCGATTGAACAACCCCATTTGATCGACTAATCAATTGGGTTTCTGATTTTTATGAAATTAGTTTTTGGCTAAATTTTAGAAATGCCTAAATAATTCTATGTTTATCCAAAAATTATAAAATTTTGTATAGACATGATTTAATCATATACTATCATGGAAAATAGTTTACTATAAAAATACATCTCATTTTTAAAGATTGACACAAAATTTAAAACCATTGAAAACTTTAAATGTTTTGCTCTAGTTTATGTCTTAACTATACAATAGTGATTTCTATCAAAAGATAGCCTTTACCAAGATTTTCCAAAGTATATTTAAAATAATTTTTAAAATTAATTTCCAACCATATTCCTTGGTCTCAATGTACATGACTTGTATACTAGTTTTCCCAATGATTGGGTAACACATAGTCTATGTGTTTTGGTGGAAACCAAAACTCAAAAATATACACTAAATCAATATTTTGAGTTTTGTTCATCTTCCTAACATCTCACTTATATCTAATGTGCATTAAAACTCATACAACTCAACTTATGGTCTTTGTGATATATAAATATTAGTTTTTCCTAATCTAAGAGTCCATGCATATCTATCTAGGCATTTAGATTGTGAGCATCCACCTAGGATGTCATTTGATAACTAATGTCATTTTCTTTAATTACAAGGAATTAAACTAATACATGATGATTTATGACATATATCAAAATAAATAATTTTCAAAAGAAAATATACTATAGCTACATGATGTATGTATGACATGACATGCGATATTTTTCATAAAGATATGAATGTAAAATATGATGTCATGACATATGATGGACAAACAATCATGGTAATTTAGCATAAATAATATACCTAGATTATATATCTAAGTATCCCTAATTTATTGCTAAATTTAAAGAGTAGACCTATGTTTGCCTTTATCTCCCAAGAGAATGACAAAATCTCAACTTGACATTTTCTTTGAATTGTCCTATTTGTGTCAATTTTAATTAAGTCCAAATCTTTAAATTTTGGTATATTTTACTCTTCCAAAGAGTAAATAATTAATCATTCACATTTTCAAGGTGTTACATTACCTTGAAAATGCCCTAAAGTGCCAACTTTATCAAGGTTAGGTTAACTACCTTTTCAATTAGAGTTGACACTCTCTAAACCCATCTTGGGTGTAGAGAATATATACTCTTAGGAACTCAAAATCTATTGATGCTCCTTGAGTGTCATAGGTACTCACTAGGGATAACTTCCCTTGATACCTTCCTAATGACCTTTCTAGGCTTCTTAAAAGCTTTGGTCATGCTAGACTCCTCTAGGTTAACTCTAAGGATAACTTTCCTTGTGACCTACTTAGTGACTTTCTTAGACTTCTTAAAAGCCTTAGTCACATTGGTCTTTTCAAAGTTAACTCTAGGGATGACCTCCATAATAACTTTGACTTAAACCCTAGACTTAGGGTTAGTTCCATAACTATATGGAAGTCTATGATAAGAAGGAACATCCTATAGGTCCCTTTATGGTACAGTCGGCAAGAGAGGGTGAATTTCCTATACAAACAGACTTTTCTCGAACTTTTGAATTAAGTTAGACAAACACTTGTATAAAAATAAATAATAAGTTAATTGATGAAAGAAAGAGGTACAAAATTTACTTGTTTTGCAATTAGAGGATTACTAATCCAAGACTATAAAAAGCTCACTATAATTCTCCTTTGGATGGAGTAGCCTCTTATAGCGTTAACAGCATTAACAGCTCACAATCAAAGTAGTAGAACAGAAGAGAAAATGAATTTGTGTACAAGTGATGACCTCTACTATTGAAACTAGGGCTCTATTTATAGCATGCTGGTCAGATCTGACTGTTTGTTGATGTGGCAAGGGCGCCTAGAAGAGCTCCGGGTGCCTGGACATGGATAAAAATTTATCTATATCACAACGGTTCGCAATGGCTCATAATAGATAATCTTATCCTGGACTGGGAGCCCGGACCATGCTGATATGGTCCATTCGAGGCAGGCGCCCCTAGGCTGCTTAGAGGGTTCTGGCGCCCAGACAGTCAATTTGTTATTGACTGTCCGGATTCTTCTCCATTCCAGCTCTATTTGCTTGGGTGATTTTGGCCATCCGAAACAGGGCTCACCCGAACATATTTTTCGACCTTCTCCTCGAGCAAGCTTCCGCTCTGGCTTCTCGTCCCTCGAAAACACCGCACGCTTCCTTCTCATCCGCCAGCGTACTCTTCCGTAGCACCTCATCCCTCGGAATCACCGAGCCCGTCAACTCTCTCCCATGTCATCCTTCTCACTAGCTGCATCTTTCGCTCGACTTCATATGCTCCTAAGTTCCTGCACATATAGACACAAGGCATCAAACACACACAGGATCTAACTTAACTCGGTTGAATACATCAAAACTATCTCGGGATACCTATAATCTCTTTCTTTTTTATGTGCATAAACCCGAGTTGGAGTTAGGGTAAATATAGAGAATTAATAAAATGACAATTAAAACTGAAATTTTGTAAATTATAAACTTACAAATATATCCTCCTCTAGACTTAAGCTCTCATTTCTCATTCTCCCCCTTTGATCACATCAAAAAAAATAAAGTGGGGAAAAAACAAAGTCAGATAAAAATTTAAAACTTTTTCTAAGGGTTAAAAAAATAGAATTCAAAATAAAAATTTTTACAAAATATTTTTCTAAAAATATGAATTTCCAAGATTTAATAATTATACTTGCAAATTTAATTTAAAAATGGGTTTAACACTTCAAAAAACTTTTAAATTGTTTTCAAGGTTTAACAGTAGAATATAAATATTTATAAAAAATTTCAAGAAATTTTTTTAAATATATTAGCATAAATAAATTATTTTACACATAAACATAATTTTTGCAAGTTAAATTTTAAAAATTGATTTTTATTGAAACAAATCTCCCAAATTTTTCTAAGTATTGAAAATAAAATGCACAATTAATGAAAAATGAAATTGTTCAAAAATAAGTTTTCAGGACTTTTTAGTTTTAAGAATAAGATTTTCAGTAAATAATCCATGCAAAATTCATTGTTTATAAAACAATTTACCAAAAAATATTTTCAAATACAAATTCAATAGTTCTATCATTAAAAAAATTGGATAAGAATTTTAAATATAAAAATTATACAAAAAAAATATTTTAAATGGGCATGATTCTATTCAAACATAAATATTTAAAAATATTTTTATTAACCTAAAAATCAGGCTAATTTTTCTATTTATACAAAATATAACAGTAATTCTCCAAAAATTTAGGTTTTTTAAAAGTACATAATAAAAAAATTTTAAATTATGATTTTTTAATAAAAAATTCATAAATAATTTTTTAATGAAAAAATTCTATAAAATTTAATACTAAGAGATTATTCGTTTTAGCAATAGAAGAAAAAAATTTAGCAATAAATGTTAACAGTTAGCATACAAACTTAATTTTGAAAATAAAATAAATATTCCTAAACATAAAATATGTATAATCATTTATTTATACTAACTAATATTTTAGGACCCAAAGAAAATTTTTTACCTACAGGATTGATAAGAAATTTTTTTGAAACATAATTTTATGATACTTTTCTAACTTGACGCTTATGATATTTCTGGTATCAATTTAGGTTTCTATAATTTCTTAAAGTATTAGAATTAACACATGTAAAATTTTGTTATTTTTTAATTTAGTCCTTCAATTTTTTTATTTTCATTTTTTTGTTTATCATACATTTCTAGAGGACATGTATTGGCTAAGATTGTTTTCAATTCTAAAATTTTATTTTTCAAATTATTATTTTTAGATTTAAGCTTATATAATGATTTAGTTATAGATTTAATACCTGAATATAATTGGTCAGGAGGTAATAAATATATCTCACTTACTATATCTGCTTTGAAGTTTGTTTCTTCCTCCTCGCTGCAGGTTTATTTTGAGGAGCCTCCCTCTTCATCTATGTTCTCCTCCGGGTGACTTTCCATCGGTGCAAGTCCAGTGTACTCCCCTAGATCAAATTCTGATGATGACTGGTCCCAAGTCGCCTTTAGGGTTTTATGCTTTGTTGTGTTTGGTCCTTTCTTGTTGTCCTTCTTCTTTAGCTTTGGACAGTCATCCTTGATGTGCCCCTCTTTATTGTAGTTATAGAATCTTATCTTCATTTCTCTTCTCTTCTTGGTCTGCACTTGATTGAATTTATTAGATCTAAAAAATTTCTTAAATTTCCTTACCATAAATGTTGTTTCGTCATCATCGAGGGAAGTGTCGACGTCTGATTCATCCTTCTTAGCTTTTTGGGCAATGTTATTTGATTTATCTAAGTCCTGAGTATCTACACAACAAGACTCGTGATATTCAAAAGTAAAAAAATAAACTTTCAAGTGTACTTGCCTCGAGATCCTTAGAGATGTAGTAAGCATCTACTATGGTTGACCACTCATGAGTTCTCGGAAAGGTGTTAAGTGTGTACCTTAAAGAGTCACGATTTGTTACCTTATCTCTGAGGTTGTTGAGTTGGGTGATCAAATCTTTGATCCTCACATGGAGTTGGGCTATCTTTTCTCCTTTGTTCATCTGAGGTTTGTCAATTGGTTTCAGAGGATGTTCCGCTTTGCTAATTTGGCTTCCAATGTACCCACATGAAGTTGCAAGAATATTTTCCAAAGATCTTTGGTAGAGTTGCAGCTTCCGATCCGAATGACCTCTTAGGGAGGAATAACACTAAGTAGATGGAACTCCACTTTTCCATTAGCCACATAGTCGGATTGCTCCTTCTTTGTCCAAGTGTACTCTTCTTTATCATCTCCGTGTTGATCCTTAGGTGCTATAAAACCATATTTTATAATTATAAAAATTTCAAAATCGGTCTTGAAGAATACCTCCATGCGTTTTTCCCACATAGCGAAGTCTCCCTCAAATTTCAGCGGGTAAATGTTGGATCCAACCATTTCTTCTAGTTCGGATGATGGTTAGTCCTTCTGAAGTGAGCCTGACTCTGATACCACTTGTAAATCCCTTTATGGTGTGGCCAACAAGAGAGGGTGAATTACCCTAAAAGTATAAATAGAGCTTTCTCGAACTTTTGAATTAAGTTAGACAAACACTTGTATAAAAAAAATAATAAGCTAATTGATGAAAGAAAGAGGTATAGAATTTACTTGGTTTGCAATCAGATAATTGCTAATCCAAGACTTTGAAAAACTCACTAGAATTCTCTTTCAGGTGGAGAAGCCTCTTACAGTGTTAACAACTCCCAATCAAAGTAGTAGAATGGAAGAAAAAATGAATTCGTGTACAAGTGATAATCTCTACTAGTGAGACTAGGGCTCTATTTATAGCATACTGGTCAGATCTGACCGTTTGCTAATGTGGTAGCTCCAAGCGCCTGAAAGGGCTCCAGACACCAGGGTGTGGATAAAACTTTATCCATATCGCAATGGTTCACAGCGGCTTGCGTGGATAATTTTATCCTAGTCCGGGTGCCTGGATTGATCTTGGCGCCCGGACCGTGCTGATACGGCTTGTTAGAGGTAGACGCCCCTCGGCTGCCCTAGGGGGTCCGAGTGCCCGGATTCTTCGATTCTCCTCCGTTCTGGCTTTGTTCACTCTGGTGATTTTGGACATCCAAAATAGGGCTCACTCGAACTCATTTTCCGACCTTTTCCTCGAGCAAGCTTCCGCTCTAGCTTCTCGTCCCTTGAAAATACCGCGTGCTTCCTTCTCATTCGCCAGTGTACTCTTCCACAGCACCTCATCCCTCTGACGCACCAAGCCCGCCAACTCTCTCCTGTGTCATCCTTCTCTCTAGTTGCGTCTTTCACTCAACTTCGTGTGCTCTTAAGTTTCTGTACACTTAGACACAAGCCATCAAACACACATAGGACCTAACTTAACTCAGTTGACCATATCAAAACTACCTTGGGTATCCTACACATCCTTCTTGGATTGAGGTTTGTATCCTAAACCCCTCCTATCATTTGACAGTTCTTGTCTATCTATCCCCAGATCTTGCTCATTTGAACCCTTAAAGATATTTTCTATTCTTTTTAGGGTCTTTTCTAATTTATCAAGCTTTGACCTCAAGGCTTGGTTTTCCATCCTTAAAATCATTAGTGTTCTTGCCTAAATTATTATTTACTTTCCTAACCTTAGGTGAGGTAGTCTTAGCATGATACACCATAAATTTTTCTTTAATTCTATCATGGTTTCGATTTTATGATAAATAATATTAAAATAATATAAATTTGATCTAGCATATGCTTTTATCATGATTTAAAGGAATTGTTTCAACAAATGATACTTGGATTTGCTCTTAAGATTTCCCCCTTGAGTTGAGCTTCCTTCTTGACTCTTGGTCAGTATCTTCATCCGTGGGCATTGACTCCGGTAATCCCCATTTTTAGCTACACAAGAATCACATAATGTGCTCCTTGCCCTTTCGTATCACGGAGCCGACTTTTCTTGGCTTCTCCTTAGCGTTTGGTGTCACTTGACCCCTCTCCTTGGTCAACTTTAGATACTTGCTTTTGTAGTGTCCTCTTTTCCTATATTCAAAGCATATAATGTGATTTTTATTATTACAATTTGAAATTTTTATACCTTTGCTTGTAGAGGTGACACTTGATTCTCCATTTGATTTTTCTTGATTTTTTAGGTAACACCATCTTCCTCTTCATTTGACCCGAAGGTAAAAGTTTCTTTTTGTTCCAGTGTCAACGAATGACGCTTCCTCTCAATCCTTAAGGTGGAGCTTCATGAATTTCCTCCTCGGAGGTTGAGAAACTTTCAACCTCTGAATCCTTGTGTACATCAAACAAAGAGTATGCTCCTTTGCTTTTGTCTTGATGCTCTCTTGAGGATGGATCTTCTTCACTTTCTTCTCCTTTGTAGGATGAGCATCTCTCAACCTCCAAATCTTCTTCTTCATGATCCAATGAGTCTCCCTCTTTGGATTTTTCTTGATTTGGTATAATAGAGGGGACTTCATGAATCTTTGCCAATTTATTTCAAAGCTCCTTGGTATCTTCATATTCTCCTATCTTGCTCAAGATATTGTTAGGCAATAAATTAACTAATAGTTTGGTTATTTTGTCATTGACCTCACATCTTTGAATTTGCTCCTTGCTCTATTTGTTGCTATTTATGATTTTGCATTTGCTATCCCTTGGAGCTTGAAAGTCTTCCATTAGAGCAAACCATTGCTCTATCTCTATCATGAAAAAGTTTTTGATTCTTGATTTCCAAGAATTGAAGCTTGTCAAAGTGAATGGTGGAGGCATCTATGTGTTATATCCGAGTCCGTCTCGGAAATCCATCTTAAAGTTGAGCTTGTTAATGAAGTCTTTGACTTTGTCGATATTAGGCTTCAACTTTTTCTTCTTCCTCTAACTCTTTGCCCTTTCTGGCGATGAGCCCGGTGAATACTAAAAGCCTAGCTTTTGTAAACATTTATTTGTTAAAGTAAAAGTATCACATTGGTCAATATCTGTATTTATTTATTAAATGTAATTGTTCAATTAATTTATATAGTAGACAACATGGAGTGTGGTGTCACACTCAGAAGATCATGTTGTCGGTTCTCTATAAATTATAAACAGTTGCTCGCGACTAAGATAGAAAGGAACAAACTATCAGTATAGTCGTATAGTGTAATTAAATATTAGTTTATCTTGACTAATAAATTACACTAATACACTTTAAGTGTATTAAGTAGGATCATTTAGGTATATTCTTTTTGTACTGACTTAGTAAAAGAACTAAACCTTAGTTATTATGGAAGTGTGTGCTTTTAATCCTAATATAATAACAAGCACATATATTTAATATTTATTTCTTTGATTTATCAAAGGGTGAGGTTTAGCTCGATAAATCAATATGCCCGATAAGTTGGGAAATGATATTACTTATAGTGTGTGTTGTTGATTATAGAAGGAATCTGTGTCCTAGTTATCTAGGTTGAGAATGTCCCCAAGAGGAGCTCATAAGGATTGTCATGTTAAACCCTGCAGGTGGACCTAGTCCGACATGACAATAAAGTTGAGCGGTACTACTCTTGGAGCAAGATATTAATTAAGTAAGTTGTCAGTAACTTACTTAATTAATGGACATTCATAATCTTAAACACAGGGAGACTAACACACTCATGATAAGAAGGAGCCCATAATGTAATTTGGGATTGGTGCGGTAGTGCGGTAATAACTCTCTAGTGGAATGAGTTATTATCGATGAACTTGAGTTGTGTGTTCGGGGCGAACACGGGATACTCAAGCTCATCGGAAGGTCAAAACCAATTTCTCCTCTAGGTCCCTGTCGTAGCCTCATTATAGCCTCAAGTCCATCCAAATGTAAGGCTCTTCTTAGTGTCCAAGAAGGGGGCCGGACCATTGCTTGGTGACCAAGCAATGGCCGGCCACATCCTCTTGAAGGGGTCGACCCTATAGCTTGGTGACCAAGCTTGTAGGGGCCGGCCATAATAATTCAAAAAGGGAGGGTTGTTTTGAATTTTTAAAATCTTCTCTTTGTAGAAAACTATAAGTTTTAAAAGAGAGATTTTAATTTTTAAAACTTTCCTTATTTGAATTAGGCCACATGTTTAAATAGAGAGTTTAAAAGATTTTAAAACTTTCCTTTTTTAACCATCCAGTCTTGGAACAGCAGTGTACATTCTGAATATGGTACCTTCTAAAATAGTTCCTTCTACTCCCATGGAATTATAGAATGTGTGTAAGCCTAGTCTGAATCATATCCGGATATGGGGTAGTCCAGCACATGTGCTGAAGGGAGATACTGACAAGTTGGAATCATGTACAGAAGTTTGTCTATTTGTTGGATATCCTAAGGGAACGAAAGGTGGTTTATTTTATAACCCTAAAAATCAGAAGATCATTGTTAGCACCAATGCTCGTTTTTTAGAAGAAGATTATATAATGAACCATAAGCCCATGAGTGAAATAGTTCTAGAAGAAATTAGAGAGAACACGTCTACTTCAGTACCAACAGTACAAGATGAAGTACCACAAGAGACTGCAACACGTGTTGCACATGATACACAACCACAGACGGTACATCGTCGTAGTGGGAGGGTTGTAAGGTAACCTGAGAGATTCATGTTTTTGGGAAAGTCTTCGGACTTGATCCCGGGTAAACATGAACCTGATCCTCGGATATATGATGAAGCACTCTAAGATATAGATGCAGTATCTTGGCAAAAGGAAATGAATTCTGAAATAGAGTCTATGTACTCTAATAAGGTCTGGAAGCTTGTAGAACCACCTGATGGTGTAAAAGCCGTTGGATGCAAGTGGATCTACAAATTGAAAAGAAAGACAGATGGGAAGGTAGAAACCTTCAAAGCAAGGCTTGTTGCGAAAGGGTATACTCAGAAAGAGGGAATCGACTATGAGGAGACTTTTTCGCCGGTAGTCATGCTTAAGTCTATCCGGATACTCTTATCCATTGCTGCTCATATGGATTATGAGATTTGACAAATGGATGTCAAGACAGCTTTCCTTAACGGAAGTCTTAAAGAAAACATCCATATGAAGCAACCAGAAGGGTTCATTGAAAAAGGCAAAGAGCATCTAGTGTGCAAGCTTAATCGGTCCATTTATGGATTGAAGCAAGCTTCAAGATCTTGGAACATCCGGTTTAATGAAGTAATCCAGTCATATGGATTTATTCAGTGTCTGGATGAGTCTTGTGTATACAAGAAGTGTAACGGAAACGTGGTGGTATTTCTTGTACTATACGTAGATGATATTTTGTTAATTGACAACAATGTCAAGGTATTATCGGACGTAAGGGTATGGTTGTCCAAACAATTTGATATGAAGGACTTAGGAGAATGTGCACACATTCTTGGGATCAAAGTTATAAGGGATCACAAGAAAAGAATGTTGTGTCTATCCCAAGCTTCATATATAGATACAATCCTTGCTCGTTTTAGCATGTAGAACTCCAAGAAAGGTTTCTTACCTTTCAGGCATGGAGTAGCCTTATCTAAAGAGATGTCTCCGAAGACATCAAAGGAGATTGAGGACATGAAGACAGTTCCTTATGCTTCAGCTGTAGGAAGTCTTATGTATGCAATGCTGTGTGCGAGACCTGATATCTGTTTTGTCGTGGGCATGGTCAGCAGATATCAGAGTAACCCTGGACAAGGACATTGGACTGCGGTAAAGCATATATTGAAGTATCTGAGAAGGACTAGAGATTATATGCTAGTTTACCAAGCAGACGAGTTGCTCCCTGTGGGTTACATGGATTCGGATTTTCAATCAGACAGGGACAATAGTAAGTCAACTTCAGGCTATGTGTTTACTCTAGGAGGTGGAGCCATTGCATGGAGGAGTGTTAAGCAGAAATGCGTCTGGGACTCAACCATTGAAGCTGAGTGTGTGGCAACCTCTGAGGCAGCAAAAGAAGCTGTATGGCTCAGGAACTTTCTAATGGACTTAGATGTGATTCCTGGTTAGCCCAAGATCATCACAATTTATTGTGATAATAGCGGTGCAGTTGCAAACTCGAAGGAACCACGAGCTCATAAGGCAAGTAAATATATTGAGCGCAAGTACCACCTGATACGAGACATCGTCAAGCGAGGAGAAGTTGTCATCGCCAAGATTGCATCAGAAGATAACCTAGCAGATCCTTTCACAAAGACCCTTCCGGCGAAAGCTTTTGATCGGCATGTGGAGGGGATGAGAATCAGATGTAAGGCAACAGATATGACAACTTAGTCTTTTAGTATAAGTGGTAGATTGTTGGAGTGTATACTAAAAGCCTAGCTTTTGTAAACATTTATTTGTTAAAATAAAAGAATCACATTGGTCAATATCTACATTTATTAAATGTAATTGTTCAATTAATTTATATAGTAGACAACATGGAGTGTGGTGTCACACTCAGAAGATCATGTTGTCGGTTCTCTATAAATTATAAATAGTTGCTCGCGACTAAGATAGAAAGGAACAAACTATCAGTATAGTCATAGTGCAATTAAGTATTAGTTTATCTTGACTAATAAATTACACTAATACACTTTAAGTGTTTTGAGTAGGATCATTTAGGTATGTTCTTTTGTACTGACTTAGTAAAAGAACTAAACCTTAGTTATTATGGAAGTGTGTGCTTTTAATCCTAATATAATAACAAGCACATATATTTAATATTTATTTCTTTTATTTATCAAAGGGTGAGGTTTAGATTGATAAATCAATATGCCCGATAAGTTGGGAAATGATATTACTTATAGTGTGTTTTGTTGATTATAGAAGGAATCTGTGTCCTAGTTATCTAGGTTGAGAATGTCCCCAAGAGGAGTTCATAAGGATTGTCATGTTAAACCCTGCAGGTGGACCTAGTCTGACATGAAAATATAGTTGAGTGGTACTACTCTTGGAGCTAGATATTAATTAAGTGAGTTGTCAGTAACTTACTTAATTAGTGGGCATTCGTAATCTTAAACACAGGGAGACTAACACACTCATGATAAGAAGGAGCCCATAATGTAATTTGGGATTGGTGCGGTAGTGCGGTAATAACTCTCTAGTGGAATGATTTATTATCGATGAACTTGAGTTGTGTGTTCAGGGCGAACACGGGATACTCAAGCTCATCGGAAGGCCAAAACCAATTTCTCCTCTAGGTCCCTGTCGTAGCCTCATTATAGTCTCAAGTTCATCCAAATGTAAGGCTCTTCTTGGTGTCCAAGAAGGGGGCCGGTCCATTGCTTAGTGACCAAGCAATGGCCGGCCACATCCTCTTGAAAGGGACCGGCCCTATAGCTTGGTGACCAAGCTTGTAGGGGCCGGCCATAATAATTCAAAAAGGGAGGGTTGTTTTGAATTTTTTAAAATCTTCTCTTTGTATAAAACTATAAGTTTTAAAAGTGAGATTTTAATTTTTAAAACTTTCCTTATTTGAAGTAGGCCACATGTTTAAATAGAGAGTTTAAAAGATTTTAAAACTTTCCTTTTTTAACCATCCTTATGGTATAGAAAAAAAAAGGGAAAAGAAGTTTTAAAATTTAAATTTTCTATCACCATGTTAAAAAAGGAAACTTTATAAGAGAGTTTTTAAATTTTAAAACATGGTTTTAATTTTTAGAAACTTTCCTTTTGTAACTCATACTTTAGGAAAGAGAGTTTGTAAATTTTATAAGAGGATTTCTTCTTGTAAAATTTTTAAAAAATTATTTTTCCATTCCTTTTAATTGTGGCCGGCCACCTTGTTTGGTGCCCAAGCAAGGGCCGGCCAATAGGATTAAACCAAATTCAATCCTAAACCAAATAGAATTGATCATAACCATTGATTGGTGATTGATTCAATCAAGAGGAAAAAAAAGGAAAAATAAAAAGGGAAAAGGAAAAACTCTTTGATGATTTTATTTTTTGTAAAAGGTTTTTCCTTATTTGTCTTGGCCAAGTAATATAAAAGAAGGGGTGAGCGGGCTTCATGAGACACAACTCTTATTCTTTTGCTTGGGTGATCTCTTGGTGGCCGGCCCTCTCCCTTCTTCCTCTCCCTTTTCTCTCTTCTCCTTGGTGGTGGTGGTGGCCGGATTTTAGAAGAAGAAGGAGGAAGCTTTTGGGTGGTGTTCATCTAGGAGGATCGTCGCCCACACGACGTCCAAGGTGAGGCGAGGAATACGGCAGAAGATTTTGAGGTCATTAGCTTACAAAGAGAAGGTATAACTAGTATTTTTCTTCCGCATCATACTAGTTATTTTTCTTCGTATGAATTCTAAATACAAGAGGCAATTAGATCTAGTTTATCAAATTTATTTTTTGATTTTATGTTTTCTTCTTTTTCGAATTTGTGATTCGATTGTTCTTTTTGGTTAACCTAAAGTTATTTAAGGAAATAAATATTAGCTTTCCTTAAAAGGCTTTGCCTAGGCGGTGGTGGTTGCTCCCATATCCAAGAAGGCCATGTGTCTCGCCATGCAGTTCTGGAAGCCAATTTTGGAAATTAATATTTATGGAATTAATAATTTAGGTAGATTTAAATCAATAGTGTTAAGTTCCGCTTGCGATTCAAATCTAGACCATTAAGAACAGATAAGTTAAATTTGAAATCAATGATGTTAAGTTACGTCTGCGATTCCTGATTTAATTTCTAAAGAACACAATAGGTTATTTAAGGAAAGGTTCGACACTTGTACAAAAATTTTTGTACAGTGGAACCAGTGCGTTTTCCTAGGATTAACCAACAATTGGTATCAGAGCTAGGATTTGCCTCTGTATATTTTTAGAATTCAAATAGGTTATGCACATATCATGCATAATTTAGGCAGGAAAATAGTAGGATGTGCTAACTCTTTGGTTGCAGGCTCCAACTATTATGACTTATTGATATTGTGTATGATTAGACCCTTGGACATGTCAAGGGCATTATTTGTGTGCATGATTGTTTGTAAAAAATACAGCAGGAGTTGTATTATTTTTAGAATTTTATTTTTGTTCGATCTAGAATACATGCACATTCCCTCGTGGAATATAGGATCGACATATGTAAAATTCTATTTTTGTCGCGGATCGGATTCTTGCGAGGCGAGGTACTTTCGGAGCACCAGAGGCGCAGCGGAATAAGAAGCAAGAAGGATGCGACAACTCGACCCGATGGCGGTGGCTAAAGATGGCAGCAGCTAGGGTTGGAGCATACTGAAGACAGTGATGGAAAAGGTCATAATAGTTGGAAAATTAATTTCTAAATTTATTGCTTTTATTTACTGTGATGTTTATATGCATGTGATGTATGCTAGCATAGGTTAAAATCCTCATTTCTAAATAACTAAGTGGGAGAGGGATTTTAATAAATCACATGGTCTCCATTTCTGGTTTGTAAATGATGCAACAAGCTTACGTGTTGGCTCTGAGTGCCTCCCTCCACAACGGATGAGTTTGTTGCGGATCACTAGATCAAACTTTCTTTTATGGATGGTTAAAGGAAATTATTTAGGAGCATGTGATCTTCTCCAACTGAAGGGGCACAATTCTATTTAATGGACTTAGTATTAAGTAATGGTATACACTTAGACGCATTCAATAGTATCCTCCCCAACGGAGTCACTGCTATTGTCTTGTGTGACCAAAGCGAAACCAACTATTAATTTTATTTGTCATAAAGTTAGGATGACAATATAATAAAATTAATGGGTCACACCCTCCTCTTACAAATGATGAATTTGTATACGTCCACACTAACATGGCATGCAATATTCACGGTGATTTGAGGTGTTGGTTACTTTAAAATAGTATTGTTTGAGGAATCAATATTATTCTAAATTTAGAGTTCTTATTGGTGCGGGAAGCATCCGACGATCGAACTTGTGTTTTGATAATGGCAAAGGATTCAAAGTTAAGGTGTTTTGTTTTCTAACAAGTCTACTTGAGGATTTCAGGAAAGTCCTAGCTGCGGTTAGGCAAAGGGAAAAACCCTAGGGGGTGGTAACTCTAGGTCATAGGGGGTGGTAACCCTATGCGGAAAGTCTTGGTAGGTCGACATCTTCAGGCAAAAGTCCTAGGGGGTGGTAACCCTAGGTGGAAAGTCCTGGTGTCGCGAACCAGGTGAAAGACTGGACTGGCCGGGAAGCGGATGTCCAGCAGAAAGTCCAGAAGCGTCGAGTGCTGAGCAAAAGTCCAGTCGATCTGGAGGATTGACTGGCAACAGGTAAATATCCTGAGTGGAGTAGGTGAGGACGCGTTCCCCGTAGAGGGAACAGTAGGCGTCGGGTCGACCTAGGGTTTCCGGTCGGAAATCCGAAGTCAGACCCAAACTTTCATTCATATTTATGATATTATGTGTGCTAACTTTGTCTTGTAGGATATGTGTGTAGTTTGTAGACTAACACATTGTGCAGGGACAAAAGAGCAACATTAGCCTCGGATGAACAGTGTCCGAGGCGCCTCCATGGAGCTTGGAGGCGCCTCGGGTGCAAAGGTGAGCTGGCTGTGCGCCGGAGTTGGAGGCGCCTTAAAGGGCAGTGAAGGCGCCTTGGACCGCAGCATGGAGGCGCCTTGAAGGCGCGTGAAGGCGCCTTAAGAGGGATAATGCGCGACTTGATCAGCGCTTATCGACGCGTGCAACTCGGGGCTTGGAGGCGCCTCGGACAGCCTTGGAGGCGCCTCCAGCACCCTTTATAAGCAGTGTTCGAGCACCTCTTCCAGAACAACTCTCTCTGAATAATCTCTTGCTACGTGCTGCGAACCTGACGACCCAGAAGTGCTGCGACGCGACACCAACGACCCGGAACTACTCTTCTCCATCTTTAGTTGTCGGTAAAAAGTTTATGAGCTGTAAATTCCTATAATTGTACAAATTATCGTGCTTATAGTTGTTGCGCACCGAAAGCGATCAAGGATCGCGGGCCTTCGAGTAGGAGTCGATCTAGGCTCCGAACGAAGTAAATAGTTTGCCTCTTTGTGTGATTGTTTTTATTTCCGCTGCATTTACTCGAACAGTTTTACGATTCCGAAAAATGAAATAGCCACGAGCGCTATTCACCCCCCCTCTAGCGCGGTCTCGATCCAACAATTGGTATCAGAGTGAGGTTGTTTTGAATTGGTGCAGCCACCATTCAAAATATTTTTTTTCGTGGTATTTTGTTTCGGAGTCAATTAGAAATTAGCTAATTAGCTAAAGTTCTAATTTTTTTAATCAGTGTTGCTCAAAGTTGGTTAATACCACTTGAGCTCGTTATTTTTTCCTCCCGCACTACTAATCCAAGACACAGTCTTGGAATAGATCTTTTTGTTTTTTCTTATTTAGGTATAAAATGACTCAACAAGAGGGATATAGCATTGTTCGTCCCCCACTATTTTCCGGAGAAGACTTCAGATATTGGAAGGGGCGAATGGAGATATATCTGAAGATCCAGTTCGACACCTGGATGATCGTCAAGACAGGACTGCAACTACCAACTGATACGAACGGTAAGCCTACATCCTGTGAGAACTGGGAGCCAGCCTTCATCAAAAAGGTGGAAGCCGACGCCAAAGCTACCTGCACCATCCAGTGCAATCTTACCAAGGAGGAGCTCAACAGAGTCGGCCCCTTTTCAACCGCGAAGGAACTCTGGGAAAAGCTGATCGAACTTCACGAGGGCACCTCGGAAACCAAGGTAAGTGAGCGTGATTTGTTACTTAATAAACTATACAATTTAAAAATGCAGGAAGGCGAGACGGCAAGTTCGTTACACACTCGAATTCAAGATATTCTAAATTCCCTTCATGGAATTGGGCAGAAGGTAGAAAAAAGAGACATAATAAGGTATGCTCTTAACTCGTTTCCAAGGAGTACATTGTGGGCATCAATGGTAGATGCCTACAAGGTCTCCAAAGACTTATCTTCTTTAAAGTTAGACGAGTTATTTTCTGAATTTGAACTTCATGAACAAACTAATGCACAGCCATCCGAGAAGGGTATTGCTTTGGTTGCAGGTACGAGTCAAACACGGGAATCAAGAGTACGGCGAAAAATTGAATCGGAATCAGAAGACGAATCCGACTCAGAAGATTCAGAGGATGAACTGACCAGCGAACTCGTGAACCTTGTGAAGAAGCTCTACAAGAAGAAGAAGGGCTTCAACAAGAAAGATCTGAAGAAGACAGTTCAGTCCAGGGAGGCCCAACCGAACTCAAAAGTAAAATTCGAAGTCACTTGTTACGGGTGCAACCAGAAGGGGCATATCAAAGCCAACTGTCCCAACCAAAAGGAGGCCAAAAAGCAAAGAAGAAAAAAGGCCCTAAAAGCAACTTGGGACGAATTTTGTTCAGAGGACGATGACGATGAACTTGATCAAACAAGTCTACTCGCACTGATGGCCCGGGACCAGATCATCGAGAGCGAGTCAGAAGCCGAGTCCGAGCAAAGCCACGGATCCGCATCCGTTTCAGAAGGGCCAGAATCCAATGTAAGTATTCCAAGGCTTAACAATTTAGTTAATTACTTACTTCGCAAACTAGCTAAATCAAACCTTAGGATTAAATCACTTCTAAAGGAAGTAGCTGTCCTTAAAGAAGTGCCAAACACTAATTCCTTACCTGATCAAGTTCAAACTGGAAATTCAACTCAAGTTCAAAAACTTGAGGAAGAAAACTCTAGCTTGAAAAATCATGTAAAAGACTTAAAAAATATGTTAGAACGGTTTTCTCTGGGATCCAAGAATTTGGACCTAATTCTTGGAACACAAAGAGTCGTCTACAACAAAACTGGACTGGGATATAAAAGTAAAAAGAAATATAGATCTTATTTATCCTTAATAAACAAACAAGGTAGTAAACTAGTCCAAGCATGGGTCCCCAAGTCTAAATTAATCAATCAAGTTGAACTTGGCCAATACTGGGTTCCGAAGGATCAAATACACTACCTCAATAGACCAAATCAAGGCTATGATCCAGGGAAAGCTAAAAGGAAAACGATCTTAAAAATTCGAAATTAAATTCTAAATTCAAAAATTCGAAATTCGAAATTTAAAATTCGAAATTAAAAATTCGAAATTAAAATTCTAAATTCTAAATTCAAAATTAGATGGTGGATCCAAACTAGCTGGCACCTCCAACTGAACTATCCGACAGGGTAACTGAACCTAATTTACCCGAAATGGGTAAAACAAGAGTAGATTACCCGGTAAAACAAGAGTAGTTTAAAAAGGGCTGAGTTTAACTTGAACCACAGTACCGGTGAAGTTTTTGGATGATAGTACGTTAGAGAAACTTGGGCATCGCATGTCTAGGAAGATATGGCTTCGACCTGGTGCATTTGGCCAAGTGGAACTGACCGAAGCTACCCTTAAATGGATCCTAACAAGTTAGACCAAGGATTAGTATTAAGTTCAATGGGTAGGACTATTTGGAAAACCTCGAAGACATGGTTACTTTAATGAGCTCCGAGTGACTCACCATAGCCCAGAAGTTTATCCAAAGAATGTTTACTTGTTGAACCCAAAGCTAAACCTGAATCTAACACAAAGTTAATCCAGACCCTTAAATTCAACAATAATTCATCTCACAACAATTATAGGATTCCCTGATTGACAATCTAGATCAGGTGAGATGACTAAGAAATTAAAATTAAATTAATTATTTTTATTTTTTTTAAAAAAATTATTTCAAAAACTTATTTCAAAATTATTTTAAACTTAAATTTCAAAAACTTAAATTCCAAAATTATTTTAAAAACTTATTTCAAAATTATTTTAAACTTAAATTTCAAAAACTTAAATTTCAAAATTATTTTAAAAACTTATTTCAAAATTATTTTAAACTTAAATTTCAAAAACTTAAAATTTAAAATTATTTTAAAAACTTATTTCAAAATTATTTTAAACTTAAATTTCAAAAACTTAAAATTCAAAATTATTTTAAAAACTTATTTCAAAATTATTTTAAACTTAAATTTTAAAATTATTTTAAACTTAAATTTCAAAATTATTTTAAAAACTTAAATTTCAAAATTATTTTAAAAACTTAAATTTGAAAATTATTTTAAACTTAAATTTCAAAATTATTTTAAAAACTTAAAATTCAAACTCAAGTGTTTGCTAAATTACCTTGAATACAATAGAATAGAAAATCAAAAGAGTCTACTTCAATCACGCTATCTTCAAATCCATTAAAAAGAAATCAATTCAACTACTTCATGTGTAGGAATTGGATCAATGGATGTTGGATAGTGGATTCTCCAGACATATGACTGGAGATAAGTTAAAGTTTACCAAACTCAAGTACAAGAGTCTAGGATCAGTTGCATTCGGCAACAACGGTAAACTTAAAGTAATCGGAAAAGGTAATATTGAACTTAGTTCCGATTTCATTATTAGAAATGTTTTATTGGTTGAAAATTTTAACTTTAATTTACTAAGTATAAGTCAATTGTGTGACAGCGGATACCTAGTCAATTTTGATAAATCTGGATGTCTAGTTAAAAATATTGAAAACCCAGAAATTAAACTTAAAGGACTTAGGAAAAATAACATCTACACAATTGACTTATCAATATCCTCAATAAAGTGTCTCCTGACACAACAAGAGGAAACCCAACTGTGACACAGAAGGTGTAACGACCCGGCCCTTTGGCTTCTTGGGCGACCCTTGTGGCGGCCCACTGGCGGTCCGGATTTTTGCCTCCCCAGGATTTGAACTCTAAACCTCCGGGCTTAAGTATTAGAGTTTATGAATCACCAAGTGAGATCATCTCATTTGGTTGCCGTGATTCATAAACTCTAATACTTAAGCCCGGAGGTTTAGAGTTCGAATCTCGGGGAGGCAAAATCCACTGCCAGGGGTGGAAAGACCTAGTAAGGGTCGTCGGTCGACGGCATGAGAGGTCGCCAAATGGGCCAACGACATAAGGGGGTCGGGTCGTTATAATAAAAAGGCGCCTTTTATTGTAACGACCGCCCTTTGGCCTCTTGGGCGGCCCTTTCGGCGGCCCAACTGTCGACCCTTGGCACTCACTAGGACTTTCCACCCATGGTTTTCCCCCGGATTCGAACTCTAGACCTCCAGGCTTTAGTAGAGTTTATGAATCCTGGCAACCAAGTGAGATGATCTCACTTGGTTGCGAGATTCATAAACTCTAGTACTTAAGCCCGGAGGTCTAGAGTTCAAATCTGGGAGGCAAAAATCCATTGCTAGGGGTGGAAAGTCCTAGTGAGTAACAGCATGGGTCGACGACATGAGAGGTCGCCAAATGGGCCGGCGACATAAGGGGCGAAGGCTGGGTCACACTCACACTAGACTCATTTCAAAAATGAGTCAAAATGGTCTAGTTAGAGGTCTGCCCAAATTAAAATTTATTGAAAACTCAATCTGTGATGCATGTCAAAAAGGAAAACAAACCAAGTCCACCCACAAGTCAACCAACCTAGAAAGATCCAACACCATACTTGAGCTCCTTCACCTTGATCTATTTGATTCACATGGAGCCAAATCACTAAGCAAGAACCAATATTGCTTAGTAATAATTGATGACTACTCTAGGTACACTTGGGTAAAATTTCTAAAAACAAAAGATGAAACCTATGAAATATTTAGTAATTTTTGCAACTTAACAGAAAATGAAAAAGATACTAAAATTAAAAGAATAAGAAGTGATCACGGAGGGGAATTCGAAAATCATAGGTTTACTCAATTTTGTAAAATAAATGGATACCAACATGAATTTTCATGTCCTAGAACCCCTCAACAAAATGGACTAGTGGAACGTAAAAATAGAACATTACAAGAAGCAGCTAGGACTATGTAAACGAATATCACTTAAATCATCAATTTTGGGCTGAAGCAATAAATACTGCAAATTATATTCAAAACAGTATTTTAATTAATAAATTTCACAATAAAACACCATATGAACTCTACTATCATAAAATCCCCAATCTAAACTATCTAAAAGTATTTGGGTGTAAAGTTCACATTTTAAATACTAAAGATTACTTAGGAAAATTTACACCCAAGTCTAACCAAGGAATATTCTTAGGATACTCCTCTATCAGTAGGGCCTTTAGAGTGTATATTCAAAATACCTCAAAAGTTGAAGAAACAACTAATGTAATATTTGATGAAGAAAACAGCTTACCCTATATAAATGAAAATATTGACATTAATCCAAGAGCTATAGACGATGATGAAATCCAACCTAATCTTAATGAGTCAGAAGAATCAGTTTCTGACTCACAGATAAGACTAACTAGAGTAAGTACCTCTCACCCACCTGACCAAATTTTGGGTGACCCAAACCTAGGAGTCAGAACTAGATCATCCAATAGAAACCTTAGTCAGATTGCCCTAATTTCTAAAATTGAACCTAAGACTATAGAAGAAGCCCTGCCTAATCCAGACTGAATCATTACAATGCAGGAAGAATTAGCCCAATTTGAGAGAAACCAAGTCTGGGACCTTGTACCTAAACCCATAGATAAATCAATAATAGACACCAAATGGGTTTTTAGGAACAAGTTGGATGATCACGGTGATATAATAAGAAACAAAGCAAGGTTAGTAGCCAAAGGATTTAGTCAAGTCGAAGGCTTAGACTATGATGAAACCTATGCTCCAGTAGCTAGACTCGAGTCCATTAGGATGTTATTAGCATATGCAGCAAATAAAGGATTCAAATTGTACCAAATGGACGTTAAGTCAGCATTTTTAAATGGTTTTATCAAGGAAGAGGTCTACGTAAGCCAACCTCCAGGGTTTGAAGACATAGACTACCCTAATCACGTATTTAAATTTAAAAAGGCACTATATGGACTAAAACAAACCCCTAGAGCATGGTATGAAAGATTATCTAATTACTTAATATCCAAAGAATTTAACCAAGGACAAATCGATCCGACTTTATTCGTGAAAACTATATAAAAAGACATCTTTATAGCCCAAATCTATGTTGACGACATAATCTTTGGCTCAACTAATTCAAAATTCTTAAAAGAATTTGTCAAATTAATGGAAAGTGAATTTGAAATGAGTATGGTTGGAGAACTCAATTTCTTCTTAGGCTTACAAATTAAACAAACTAAAGATGGAATCTACATTTATCAAACTAAATATGCTAAAGAGTTAATTAAAAAATTCTGTATGGAAAATTCAAAAATTATAAATACTCCAATGGCAACCAACATAAACATTGACTCTGACCCTGAAGGAAAACCAGTTGACCCAAAATACTATAGGAGTGCCATAGGTAGCTTACTTTACCTAACTGCAAGTCGACCCGACATATTGTTTGCAGTAGGTATGTGCGCAAGATACCAATCCTATGCAAAAGAGTCACACCTATCATACGTTAAAAGAATACTTAGGTATATTAAAGGAACTCTAAATGTAGGACTTTGGTATCCAAGAACTTGCACCTTTGACCTTTATGGCTATTCTGATTCAGACTATGCCGGGTGCAAGTTAGACAGAAAAAGTACAAGTGGTAGCTGCCAGATTCTAGGAAGTTGGTCAAGCAGAAAGCAACATTGTGTTGCTCTATCCACCACAGAAGCTGAATACATAGCTCTAGGAGAATGTGCATCTCAACTGCTGTGGATGATGCATACGTTAAAAGACTATCAACTAGAGTATAAACATACACAAATCTTTATTGATAATATCAGCTCAATTAATCTCACCAAGAATCCTATTCACCACTCCAGGACTAAACACATAGAGGTAAAACACCACTTTGTAAGGGATCATGTAGCTAAAGGTGAAATTGCACTCAACCACGTTGAGTCCAAATCAAACCTAGCTGACATCTTTACAAAACCCTTACCTGAACTTGAGTTCAGTGCACTTAGAAGACAAATAGGAATGTGTTGGGTAGAGTAGGTGTCTCATTTTGTTGTCTTGTTCTTTCAAATTCTAGAAAAATTAATTTTCAAAATTCCCAATTTCCTAGATTTTTCAGAATTCTGGATTTACTTATCATTTTTTAAATTCTAGAAAAATTAATTTGCAAAATTCCCAATTTCCTAGATTGTTTAAAAAATTGAAATAGCCTAGGCTTTCCCCCTAGAAATCATGTTCCCCTAGAATTAAGCCAGAGCATCTCACAAGCATCTAGGTATACCTTGATTGTGATTGAAAAACATAGAACGACGTGAGATGCATAGGGTATAGCCTGGACTCAAGAATGCTTATATCTGTGCATCAATATGAGTCTGGGAGTTAAATACATAATATACATTAATCAAGTTAAGTCCTCCAGCTCTAGTCAAGTCTATCTGGACCAAAGTAACTTAACTTGACTAACCAAGTGAAAGCTATTGTCCTATAGGCAATCGGCAAGTAACTAAAGGTTAGACAGTTGGTAGAGGATACTCAATTTTTTAGTTAAAGATGTTTTGATCTTTAGGGCTCTAATACCTAGTAAATCAATCTAGTGAACATGACTCATGCTTGGACTCAAGGACCAACTGAATTTAAATGAATAACCTTGTCCTAAAACTTAAATATTATTTAAGCTAAGTTCCAATCTTAACTTTCAAACCCTATTGAACTTAGCTAACCTATTGAACTTAGTAAATTCCTGTATAATTTTTTTTCAAAGACTAACAAACAATTTTTCTGTAAAATAAGAAAGATATAATCACTAACTTTTTAAATCTATCAAAGTGATACACTCCCCAACAGGTTTATAATGTTATTCAAGTGTCTATTATTGCCCATTTTTGATATATGGCAAAGGGGGAGAGTAGCAAATTAAAATTTAAACTATTAATTTAAAATTTTAAATTAATAGTTAAGGGGGAGCAAAAGTTAAGGGGGAGCAAAGGTTAAGGGGGAGCATATAGGTTACTTTAGCAAATTTGCTTTGGTCATTTTTATTCATCTATACTTAGCAGATTTGCCTGTGTTAAAAATATTTATCTATTCGTTTGTTTACTTAACTTTGAATTTGAGTTGCCATAATCAAAAAGGGGGAGATTGTTGGTGCGGGAAGCATCCGACGATCGAACTTGTGTTTTGATAATGGCAAAGGATTCAGAGTTAAGGTGTTTTGTTTTCTAACAAGTCTACTTGAGGATTTCAGGAAAGTCCTAGCTGCGGTTAGGCAAAGGGAAAAACCCTAGGGGGTGGTAACTCTAGGTCATAGGGGGTGGTAACCCTATGCGGAAAGTCTTGGTAGGTCGACGTCTTCAGGCAAAAGTCCTGGTGTCGCGAACCAGGTGAAAGACTGGACTGGCCGGGAAGCGGATGTCCTGTAACACCCCTAGAAAGCCTAGATAAGAAAGTAAGGATAATGAGAGTTTGAAGGTAGTGAAAAGAAGGTGTAAATATTCTAAGTTGAATATTAAGATGGGAAGGATTTAGATGATTAAAACTTTATGAAAGAAAATAAAGTTGAGAATATAAATCATCTATATTTATAATGTATGGAATTAATGTAGACAAAAGGAAGAAATATGAGATAATATATTCATGTGTGAAATATTTATGCATAATGCATATACATGAATTATTTTGTACAAAAATATGTTAGGAGAAGGATTTGATCCTTGGTTCTCTTGTGGATGCATGCATGTGTTAACCAAGTGTGATAGGAGTGAATATTGTAAGAGGAGAGATGGGAATTTTAATTAAAGGAAAGAAAGGAGAGAAATTAAGAGAAAGAAAAGAGAGAAACTCAAGAAGCATTTCTCTAGCATATTCTTTCTCATTAAGAGGAGAAGTAAATGAGGAGGATGAATCAAGTCAAGTTTTCCTCCCATCACTTTAGTATAAATAGGCATGGAGGGGGGGGCTTCATCCTCAACTCACTCTCCTCCATTTGTGCCGAGCACTCTCCCTCCCTCTTTCCTCTTGTTGCCGAGAGCAACAACTCTCCCCCTTCTTTCTTTCTTTTTGTTGCCGAGCAACACAAGAGGAAGAAGCCTCCTCTTCTTCCTCCTCCTCTCCACCAAAAGAGACCTAGCCACTTCTTCCTCCATTGGTGCCGAGCAAAGCAAGCAAGGAAGAAAGGTCCACAAGCAAGTTCTCAACTCTAGGAAACTTAAGCAAAGAAGGTAAGCTTCCCCTCACCTGTGGTACAAGGCTTTTATGTGATTTTCGGATTTATAAGGATTGGAAAACCTAGGAAAGAATTTAAGAAAATTCGGCTAAAGAAAAGGTATTCAAATCTAGGATGATTTAAACAAGACCTCATTTCATGATAAGATTTTCTATGCTATGTAGAAGGATTCTTTTCCATGATTTTATACATATATGATGCATGATCAGAGGTGTATGTAACCCTAGAATTTCAATCAAAAATATTGTAAATAGGTTAGGAAAATTATTGTCTAACCAAACTAGTGCAAGGTTCCCTCTATGAAATGCTAGGGACCTTCCTATGGTTTTCTTGCTTGGAAGTTGATTGGAACCAAAAGAACCCCACTCTCATGTTTCGGCCAAGAAAGAATTTAGGGTTAGGAGGACCTTGAATTTAAAATAACTATGCTTATATGACATGATATAAAGTTCTTAAGAGTTGTATGCTTGTATGTTGAAAGAAACTCATGAACCTTACTCTTAATATTTCGGCCATGGTAAGGTGATGGTTTAGAGAAGCTTAAACAAAATTCTAATATGCTCAATGACCTCTGTGATATTATGTTATGAAAGATGATTAATGCTCTCATGTTTAATTGGAATGTAGAAAATTAGTTACATGATTTATGACATGTAAGATCACAAGAGTCCTAGCTTGTTTCTGATCCAACTTTGTGTATGATGTTCTTAGTAAATCTTGCTATGAAATTTACTTAGGTTTCCCATGCTTTAGGCCACTTAAAGGAAGTTTATATTCTATGAATTTCGGCCAAGTAAGGTTTAAAGGACCTAGAGGCCTTAGAAATGAAACCTAAGGGGTTAAAAGTACTTCTTATGAAAACTTGATAATGTGTGAATGTGATACATGTTTGTATGACCTAAATGAATCATTATGTGTTCGGCCATGAAGGGATAGATGCCCTAGAAACCCTAGAACAAAAATTAAATATGTCTATGCCATGCTGTATGGAAATGATATGATAATAAGTTAGAATGCATGATTTCTTTAGTTACGAAATGATATGCATAATGAAGTTATATTATGAGATATGCCATGATGTATTATAGCATAGAAAATGCTATACATAATGAAAAGAAATGAAGTTATGTTATGATATGTGATAGCATAGAAAATGCTATACATAATGAAAAGAAATGAAAAGAATAAATGCATGAAAGATTGTTAAGGACATGATATGATAGTTATGCATGATAAGTTATTTTTATGGTTTGTACCAAGGGTGGGCTCCGCGCCTGGGGTCGATGGAGTAAGACTCGGGCCTCGTCAGTAATGGGCCTTTGAGTGCCCTAGGTCGATGGAGTAAGACTCGGGCCTAGTATGTATGCATGGTAGGGCTCAAGACTTGCTACCTTGGACCTACGCATTATGTATGTGGTACAAACCGGGATCCCAAATGATGATGATATTAATTTCAAGTACTATTAAGTATAAGTTTTCAAATTTATGATGCATTGCCTACATTCATATGTGCTTGAATTATATGATGATATGATATAATGTCATGTGATATTATGATATGAATATGATGCCCTTGTATGTCTTATGCTTGTGATTTATTTGTTTTATGATATGATATTCATGCTTCTATGAAATGATATGTGAATAAGAAATATGCATGATATGTTTGAATAGAATGATATGTTATGTTATGATTAGTTGAGACGATGATATGTTGATCCATTCTTGATATACGATGATTCTCGGTTTTAGTGAGTAGGAAAGGAACTTACTGAGCCATGAGTGCTCATAGCTTACTTTCCTTGTACCGCAGATAAAAGAGAAAGCTGGATGAACAACGGAGCAGCAGGAGGAGCAGATAGTGATGTGTGTGGTGGTGGCTCGGCTAGGACGATTCGGACAAATTAATATTTTTTATAAGTTCAATATATGCACATTTGAACAAATCAGAATATGTGATATTATGCTTAATAAATTAAATTCTTTAGAATTTTTATTCTTCCGCTGTTATAGTAAAACATGTACGTAAGTAGTATAAGAACGTAGCGCCGCCTTTGGTTGGGTAAGAAGGGCGGGTGTTACAGGTGGTATCAGAGCGAGGTTAGCCAGCTCACTACACACACATCAAGCTCCTTCCTGCCGCTCCAAGTAAGTACAGTTGCATAATTTATTTGTATGCAAAATAGTATGATACTCTAAGATACATGAATGGTAGCCTAGGAAGGATACCTTAAGCTATACCCTAGAGAATGGTGCATGATGATAAGTAGGATGCATGAATGGTAGCCTAGATACAAGAACCTTAGGCTATAACATAAGAGGAATAATGAATCTTTAAAATCTTGTAGAAATGGACTATATCCCATTCGAATATGATCCCGAGGATGTAGAATATTTTGGCGAATACCTCGAGTTCGCGGATGAACCCAATATGCTGGAATACTTCGACAACTATGTGAGCGACTCGGAATCTCCGGAACACGGCGAGTTCGGAGAGGAAGATCTCGAGGAAATCGAGGAAGGGAATTCGGACGATAATGAAGATGAAGATTCAGAAATTATGGAATATTATGAAGGAGAGAACGAGTTTCCTGAGATGGGCGAGGATGAATTTAACCTTGCTGAATACATGGAAATGGGTTTCAACCCCAACGATATAATAGACTTCGAGTGGGGACCGAACAACCTCGAGGGGGAACTAAACGAAGACCCGATGGAACCGGACGAACATGTTGAAGAAGATGAGGGAATGGATGAAGAGACAATAATCGACCCGGAAGAGGCATCGGAGATTCAACCTCCGATAATGCCTGATCCACCCCAGAACGATCTGGGCAAGTCGATACAGGTTGGGTTGATGATGACTACTGCTATCATGTCCTTTATGGCAGGAGTAGTCACAACCTACCTGGCCTTTTAAGAGAAGAAGTTATGAACAAAAAAAAAATGTAATAAAAGCTTTTGATGAATAAAAAGAGCAGAAATTGACATTCTAAGTTCGGGGACGAACTTTCAATAAGTAGGGGAGATTGTAACACCCCTAGAAAGCCTAGATAAGAAAGTAAGGATAATGAGAATTTGAAGGTAGTGAAAAGAAGGTGTAAATATTCTAAGTTGAATATTAAGATGGGAAGGATTTAGATGATTAAAACTTTATGAAAGAAAATAAAGTTGAGAATATAAATCATCTATATTTATAATGTATGGAATTAATGTAGACAAAAGGAAGAAATATGAGATAATATATTCATGTGTGAAATATTTATGCATAATGCATATACATGAATTATTTTGTACAAAAATATGTTAGGAGAAGGATTTGATCCTTGGTTCTCTTGTGGATGCATGCATGTGTTAACCAAGTGTGATAGGAGTGAATATTGTAAGAGGAGAGATGGGAATTTTAATTAAAGGAAAGAAAGGAGAGAAATTAAGAGAAAGAAAAGAGAGAAACTCAAGAAGCATTTCTCTAGCATATTCTTTCTCATTAAGAGGAGAAGTAAATGAGGAGGATGAATCAAGTCAAGTTTTCCTCCCTCACTTTAGTATAAATAGGCATGGAGGGGGGGGGCTTCATCCTCAACTCACTCTCCTCCTCTCCTCCATTTGTGCCGAGCACTCTCCCTCCCTCTTTCCTCTTGTTGCCGAGAGCAACAACTCTCCCCCTTCTTTCTTTCTTTTTGTTGCCGAGCAACACAAGAGGAAGAAGCCTCCTCTTCTTCCTCCTCCTCTCCACCAAAAGACCTAGCCACTTCTTCCTCCATTGGTGCCGAGCAAAGCAAGCAAGGAAGAAAGGTCCACAAGCAAGTTCTCAACTCTAGGAAACTTAAGCAAAGAAGGTAAGCTTCCCCTCACCTGTGGTACAAGGCTTTTATGTGATTTTCGGATTTATAAGGATTGGAAAACCTAGGAAAGAATTTAAGAAAATTCAGCTAAAGAAAAGGTATTCAAATCTAGGATGATTTAAACAAGACCTCATTTCATGATAAGATTTTCTATGCTATGTAGAAGGATTCTTTTCCATGATTTTATACATATATGATGCATGATCAGAGGTGTATGTAACCCTAGAATTTCAATCAAAAATATTGTAAATAGGTTAGGAAAATTATTGTCTAACCAAACTAGTGCAAGGTTCCCTCTATGAAATGCTAGGGACCTTCCTATGGTTTTCTTGCTTGGAAGTTGATTGGAACCAAAAGAACCCCACTCTCATGTTTCGGCCAAGAAAGAATTTAGGGTTAGGAGGACCTTGAATTTAAAATAACTATGCTTATATGACATGATATAAAGTTCTTAAGAGTTGTATGCTTGTATGTTGAAAGAAACTCATGAACCTTACTCTTAATATTTCGGCCATGGTAAGGTGATGGTTTAGAGAAGCTTAAACAAAATTCTAATATGCTCAATGACCTCTGTGATATTATGTTATGAAAGATGATTAATGCTCTCATGTTTAATTGGAATGTAGAAAATTAGTTACATGATTTATGACATGTAAGATCACAAGAGTCCTAGCTTGTTTCTGATCCAACTTTGTGTATGATGTTCTTAGTAAATCTTGCTATGAAATTTACTTAGGTTTCCCATGCTTTAGGCCACTTAAAGGAAGTTTATATTCTATGAATTTCGGCCAAGTAAGGTTTAAAGGACCTAGAGGCCTTGGAATTGAAACCTAAGGGGTTAAAAGTACTTCTTATGAAAACTTGATAATGTGTGAATGTGATACATGTTTGTATGACCTAAATGAATCATTATGTGTTCGGCCATGAAGGGATAGATGCCCTAGAAACCCTAGAACAAAAATTAAATATGTCTATGCCATGCTGTATGGAAATGATATGATAATAAGTTAGAATGCATGATTTCTTTAGTTACGAAATGATATGCATAATGAAGTTATATTATGAGATATGCCATGATGTATTATAGCATAGAAAATGCTATACATAATGAAAAGAAATGAAGTTATGTTATGATATGTGATAGCATAGAAAATGCTATACATAATGAAAAGAAATGAAAAGAATAAATGCATGAAAGATTGTTAAGGACATGATATGATAGTTATGCATGATAAGTTATTTTTATGGTTTGTACCAAGGGTGGGCTCCGTAAACGCCCCGGGGTCGATGGAGTAAGACTCGGGCCTCGTCAGTAATGGGCCTTTGAGTGCCCTAGGTCGATGGAGTAAGACTCGGGCCTAGTATGTATGCATGGTAGGGCTCAAGACTTGCTACCTTGGACCTACGCATTATGTATGTGGTACAAACCGGGATCCCAAATGATGATGATATTAATTTCAAGTACTATACATAATGAAAAGAAATGAAAAGAATAAATGCATGAAAGATTGTTAAGGACATGATATGATAGTTATGCATGATAAGTTATTTTTATGGTTTGTACCAAGGGTGAGCTCCGTAAACGCCCGGTCGATGGAGTAAGACTCGGGCCTCGTCAGTAATGGGCCTTTGAGTGCCCTAGGTCGATGGAGTAAGACTCGGGCCTAGTATGTATGCATTGTAGGGCTCAAGACTTGCTACCTTGGACCTACGCATTATGTATGTGGTACAAACCGGGATCCCAAATGATGATGATATTAATTTCAAGTACTATACATAATGAAAAGAAATGAAAAGAATAAATGCATGAAAGATTGTTAAGGACATGATATGATAGTTATGCATGATAAGTTATTTTTATGGTTTGTACCAAGGGTGGGCTCCGTAAACGCCCCGGGGTCGATGGAGTAAGACTCGGGCCTCGTCAGTAATGGGCCTTTGAGTGCCCTAGGTCGATGGAGTAAGACTCGGGCCTAGTATGTATGCATGGTAGGGCTCAAGACTTGCTACCTTGGACCTACGCATTATATATGTGGTACAAACCGGGATCCCAAATGATGATGATATTAATTTCAAGTACTATTAAGTATAAATTTTCAAATTTACGATGCATTGCCTACATTCATATGTGCTTGAATTATATGATGATATGATATAATGTCATGTGATATTATGATATGAATATGATGCCCTTGTATGTCTTATGCTTGTGATTTATTTGTTTTATGATATGATATTCATGCTTCTATGAAATGATATGTGAATAAGAAATATGCATGATATGTTTGAATAGAATGATATGTTATGTTATGATTAGTTGAGACGATGATATGTTGATCCATTCTTGATATACGATGATTCTCGGTTTTAGTGAGTAGGAAAGGAACTTACTGAGCCATGAGTGCTCGTAGCTTACTTTCCTTGTACCGCAGATAAAAGAGAAAGCTGGATGAACAACGGAACAGCAGGAGGAGCAGATAGTGATGTGTGTGGTGGTGGCTCGGCTAGGACGATTCGGACAAATTAATATTTTTTATAAGTTCAATATATGCACATTTGAACAAATCAGAATATGTGATATTATGCTTAATAAATTAAATTCTTTAAAATTTTTATTCTTCCGCTGTTATAGTAAAACATGTACGTAAGTAGTATAAGAACGTAGCGCCGCCTTTGGTTGGGTAAGAAGGGCGGGCGTTATATGTCCAGCAGAAAGTCCAGAAGCGTCGAGTGCTGAGCAAAAGTCCAGTCGATCTGGAGGATCGACTGGCAACAGGTGAATCTCCTGAGTGGAGTAGGTGAGGACGCGTTCCCCGTAGAGGGAACAGTAGGCGTCGGGTCGACCTAGGGTTTCCGGTCGGAAATCCGAAGTCAGACCCGAACAGTCCGGAGACTGTCGAACTTTCATTCATATTTATGATATTATGTGTGCTAACTTTGTCTTGTAGGATATGTGTGTAGTTTGTAGACTAACACATTGTGCAGGGACAAAAGAGCAACATTAGCCTCGGATGAACAGTGTCCGAGGCGCCTCCATGGAGCTTGGAGGCGCCTCAGGTGCGAAGGTGAGCTGGCTGTGCGCTGGAGTTGGAGGCGCCTTAAAGGGCAGTGAAGGTGCCTTGGACCGCAGCATGGAGGCGCCTTGAAGGCGCGTGAAGGCGCCTTCAGAGGGATAATGTTCGACTTGATCAGCGCTTATCGACGCGTGCAACCCGGGGCTTGGAGGCACCTCCAGCACCCTTTATAAGCAGTGTTCGAGCACCTCTTCCAGAACAACTCTCTCTGAATAATCTCTTGCTACGTGCTGCGAACCTGACGACCCAGAAGTGCTGCGACGCGACACCAACGACCCGGAACTACGCTTCTCCATCTTTAGTTGTCGGTATGAACTGTAAATTCCTATAATTGTACAAATTATCGTGCTTATAGTTGTTGCCCACCGAAAGCGATCAAGGATCGCGGGCCTTCGAGTAGTAGTCGATCTAGGCTCCGAACGAAGTAAATAGTTTGCCTCTTTGTGTGATTGTTTTTATTTCCGCTGCATTTACTCGAACGGTTTTACGATTCCGAAAAACGAAATAGCCGCGAGCGCTATTCACCCTCCCCTCTAGCGCGGTCTCGATCCAACAGTTCTGACCAAAAGTTATTTGTGATTCTTAGAATGACTTTCAACCCACTGGCCATCATACTAAAGGAGAACAAACTTACTGGTCCTAACTACATAGATTGGAAAAGGAACCTGGACATTATTCTTACTGTTGAGGGCTATAAGTTTGTACTGTCAGAGGAATGCCCAGAAACACCTAGCAATGATTCTACCCCAGAGGAGATTCAGTATCATAGTAAATGGGTAAAAGATGATGAGATGACACGGTGTTACATCTTGACTTCGATGTCAAATGTATTGCAACATCAGCATCAGGACTTACCAATAGCCTATGATATAATGAACAATCTCAAGGAACTCTTCAGACATCATAATCGGGCTGCTAGGCAAGAGGCAATGAGAAAACTGATGACATCCACCATGACTGAGGGGACTCCCGTGAGGGATCATATTCTCAAGATGATGGCTTACTTAAACGAAATACAAGTTCTTGGAGGGGAAATTGATGGGGAAACCCAGGTCGATATCATCCTCCAAACGCTGCCCAGAAGTTTTATAATATGAATAAAAGGATGTATTCATTGGCGGAACTTCTGACAGAACTTCAGGCAGCCGAAGGGTTGTTTCATCAACATTCTCAAATTCACTATGCTGAAAATGGTTCTACTTCTAAGCCGAAAGGCAAGAAGAAGAAGAAACAAAATGGCTCAGCAAAGAAGGTGAATAAACCTCAAGGTGCAGGACAAAAAGCTAGAATGAAGAAGCCGAAGGGAAAGTGCTTCATCTGCAAGTAGTCTGGACATTGGAAAGCGGACTGTCCTCGTAGGAACCAGAATAATAAAGGTATATCTCATACTCTAGTAGTTGAAACATGTTTAGCGGTGTTATCTACCAGCACCTGGTGTGTAGATACGGGAGCCACTGATCATGTCTGCAATTCTTTGCAGGGGTTCCAGGAAACCCGGCGACTATTTGATAGAGAGATAACTGTCTACATGGGCAATGCTACTAAGGTGGCGGTTGTTGTAGTGGGAGACGTCTACTTATCTTTTGATAGGAATAGAAATTTGATTTTAAGAAATTGTCTTTATATACCCAATTTTAGAAAGAATTTAATTTTAGTTTCTAAACTGTATATGGATGGATATTCAGATTCCTTTAGTAACAATGTTGTTATAAAGAGAAATAAGGTGATTATCTGTTCTGGTGCATTAGTTGGCAATTTATACACTTTAAATCCAATTTCTCCCACAAAGCAAAATATGGAAATTAATAACACATCTTCTAACTCTAATAAGAGAAAAGAACCTTCGGAAATGAACCAAACATATCTTTGGCATCTAAGGCTTGGACATATTAACTTAAGTAGGATTCAAAGGCTTGTAGCCGATGGACTTGGGTTCATTAGAGTTGGAAAATTTTCCAACATGTGAATCCTGCTTGGAAGGTAAAATGACCAAGAGACCTTTCAAGGCCAAGGGGTATATAGCCAAAGATGTGTTAAAATTGGTCCATTCTGATTTATGTGGTCCTATATCTATCTAGGCAAGAGGTGGTTATGAATACTTCGTCTCCTTTATAGATGATTATTCAAGATATGGATACATTTACCTGATGCGTCGCAAGTCTGAATGCTTTGACAAATTCAAAGAATATAGGGCTGATGTGGAGAAACGTCTTGGTAAAAGTATCAAGATACTACGGTCTGATCGTGGTGGCGAATACCTCTTTGGAGAGTTTAGGAATTACTTATCAGAAGTCGGGATTCAATCCCAATTGTCTGCACCTGGTACACCCCAACAGAATGGTGTGGCAGAATGAAGGAATAGGACTCTTACGGAAATGGTTAGATCAATGATGAGTTATTCAGAATTATCGAATTCATTTTGGGGATATGCTTTAGAAACAGCAGTGTCCATAAAAAAGGAAATTTTATAAGAGAGATTTTAAATTTTAAAACATGGTTTTAATTTTTAGAAACTTTCCTTTTTTAACTCATACTTTAGGAAAGAGAGCTTGTAAATTTTATAAGAGGATTTCTTCTTGTAAAATTTTTTAAAATTATTTTTCCTTTCCTTTTAATTGTGGCTGGCCACCTTGCTTGGTGCCCAAGCAAGGGCCGGCCAATAGGATTAAACCAAATTAAATCCTAAACCAAATAGGATTAATCATAACCATTGATTGGTGATTGATTCAATCAAGAGGAAAGAAAAGGAAAAATAAAAAGGAAAAAGGAAAAACTCTTGGATGATTTTATTTTTTGTAAAAGGTTTTTCCTTATTTGTCTTGGGCAAGTAATATAAAAGAAGTGGTGAGGGGGCTTCATGAGACACAACTCTTATTCTTTTGCTTGGGTGATCTCTTGGTGTGGCCGGCCCTCTCCCTTCTTCCTCTCCCTTTGCTCTCTTCTCCTTGGTGGTGGTGGTGGCCGGATTTTAGAAGAAGGAGGAGGAAGCTTTTGGGTGGTGTTCATCTTGGAAGATCGTCGCCCACACGACGCCCAAGTCGAGGCGAGGAATACGGCAGAAGATCTCGAGGTCATTAGCTTACAAAGAGAAGGTATAACTAGTATTTTTCTTCCGCATCATACTAGTTATTTTTCTTTGTATGAATTCTAAATACAAGAGGCAATTAGATCTAGTTTATCGAATTTATTTTTCGATTTTGTGTTTTCTTCTTTTTTCAAATTTGTGATTCGATTGTTCCTTTTGGTTAACCTAGAGTTATTTAAGGAAATAAATATTATCTTTCCTCAAAAGGCTTTGCCTAGGCGGTGGTAGTTGCTCCCATATCCAAGAAGGTCATGTGCCTCGCCATGCAGTCCTGGAAGCCAATTTTAGAAATTAATATTTATGGAATTAATAACCTAGGTAGATTTGAATCAATAGTGTTAAGTTCCGCTTGCGATTCAAATCTAAACCATTAAGAACAGAAAAGTTAAATTTGGAATCAATGATGTTAAGTTCCGTCTGCGATTCCTTATTTAACTTCTAAAGAACACAATAGGTTATTTAAGGAAAGGTTCGACACTTGTACAAAAAATTTTATACAGTGGAACCGATACGTTTTCCTAGGTTTAACCAACAATTGGTATCAGAGCTAGGGTTTGCCTCTGTGTATTTTTAGAATTCGAATAGGTTATACACATGTCATACATAATTTAGGCAGGAAAATAGTAGGATGTGCTAACTCTTTGGTTGCAGGCTCCAACTATTATGGCTTATTGATATTGTGTGTGATTGGACCCTTGGACATGTCAAGGGCATTATTTGTGTGCATGATTGTATGTAAAAAATACAGCAGGAGCTGTATTATTTTTAGAATTTTATTTTTGTTCGATCTAGAATACATGTACATTCCCTCGTGGAATATAGGATCGATATATGTAAAATTCTATTTTTGTCGCAGATCGGATTCTTGCGAGGCGAGGTACTTTCGGAGCACCAGAGGCGCAGCGGAATAAGAAGCAAGAAGGGTGCGACAACTCGACCCAATGGCGGTGGCTAAAGATGACAGCAGCTAGGGTTGGAGCATACTGAAGACAGTGATGCAAAAGGTCATAATAGTTGGAAAATTAATTTCCAAATTTATTGCTTTTATTTACTGTGATGTTTATATGCATGTGATGTATGCTAGCATAGGTTAAAATCCTCATTTCTAAATAACTAAGTGGGAGAGGGATTTTAATAAATCTCATGGTCTCCATTACTAGTTTGTAAGTGATGCAATAAGCTTGCGTGTTGGCTCTGAGTGCCTCCCTCCACAACGGATGGGTTTGTTGCGGATCACTAGATCAAACTTCCTTTTATGGATGGTTAAAGGAAATTATTTAGGAGCGTGTGATCTTCTCCAACTGAAGGGGCACAATCCTATTTAATGGACTTAGTATCAAGTAATGGTATACACTTAGACGCATTCAATAGTATCCTCTCCAACGGAGTCACTGTTATTGTCTTGTGTGACCAAAGTGAAACCAACTATTAATTTTATTTGTCATAAAGTTAGGATTACAAGATAATTAATGGGTCACACCCTCCTCTTACAAATGATGAATTTGTATACGTCCACACTAACGTGGCATGCAATATTCACGGTGATTTGAGGTGTTGGTTAATTTAAAATAGTATTGTTTGAGGAATCAATATTATTCTAAATTTAGAGTCTTGACCAAAGTTTACTTTTGTGATTCTTAGGATGACTTTCAACCCACTAGCCATTATACTGAAAGAGAACAAACTTACTGGTCCCAACTATATTGATTGGAAAAGAAACCTGGACATAGTTCTTACTGCTGAAAGCTATAAGTTTGTACTGACTAAGGCTTGCCCTGATGCACCTGACGGTGACTCTACCCCAGAGGAGATTGAGTATCATAAGAAATGGGTAAAAGATGATGAGATGGCGCGATGTTACATTTTGGCATCAATGTCAAATGTATTGCAACATCAGCATCAAGATTTACCAACAGCTTATGATATAATGAACAATCTCAAAGAACTCTTTGGGCACCAGAGTCGGACTGCTAGGCAAGAGGCAATGAGGAAATTAATGACAGCCACCATGTCTGAGGGGACACCCGTAAGGGATCATATCCTCAAAATGATGGCTTATCTGAATGAAATACAAGTCCTTGGAGAAGAAATCGATGGGGAAAACCAGGTCGATATAATTCTCCAAACGCTATCCAGAAGTTTTGAGCAGTTCCGCCTGAAATATTGTTGGGTTCTTCGGGCCGCGAAAACTGCTTTTCGCGTCGCGGAAACCCCAAGTCACCCAAAGCCGTAGATCCGTGCAAAGAAAATTTCCGGAAAACATGAGTACAAGTTTTAATACTTTGATCTACAGTAGATCTACAAAGAAAACATTTTACCTTCGATGCGTGCCCTCGCAAAATCCCGCTTGTCCAAGGTACGTGTCGGATCTCCAAAGTATCAAGATAGATACTTCTCTAGTGATATCCATACGAACAAGGAGTACTCTCTAGCACTCAAGGATGAAGAAGAAAGACCCCAAGTGTGCTAGCACTCTCTCTAGGGCTCTCGGATGGGAATGGAAGAAGAAAGGAAAGCAAAGAAGAGAATACAATACACTCCTCTAAAAATATTACCTTTCTTCTTGGACTTCTTGGATTAACTCACTCACCCACCTTCTTCCACCATCAAAAGTCACGGCAACCACTAGCCAAGAGAGGGAAGAAGCAAGGAAGAAGAAGATCCACTTACCACACAATCAATACACCAAATGAAAAAACCCCTCCTCATTAGTGTGTGGCCGGCCACACAATGTAACCTCCCCATTAATGTGGCCGGCCACATTAAAACCAAGAGGAAGGTGTAACCCCCATGAGGTGGCATGTCTCATGAGGTGGAGGTGATGTGGCAAGGATGAGTCATCCTTATGATGTGGCAATACATCAAGTCAAACTTGATGTTTCAACTTCTACTTGGTCAAGTCAAACTTGACCAATTGTCTTCCTTGTTGAGTTAAATCCAACCTTTGATTCAAGTCAATTTTAATTTAATGAATCTCAATTCATTAATATAAATTGACTCAATGAATCAAATTTAAATTAGACTCATTCAACAATTGAATCTAATTGAGTCTAACTCAATAAGTCTAATTTGAATCCAATCTTTGGTGCATCATATGAACCTAATCCAATTTGTTCATCATATGAACCTAATCTCCATCCACTTGTTCTTTGTGTGTGACCCAATAGGTTCTTGTAACGTTGGCAATGTTTCTAAACTCCTTTAGAAACATAAGTAATGAGCGGCATCTAGCAATACATCATTGCTACCCAAGTTACAAGAAATGTTGAGATCCAACATCACCTTGTGACTACTAATTGTGACTCCTCACAATATGTGACATTGTCCTTCTATCCTAGACATCTAGATTGATCAATGTGAGGCATAGACCGTGTCATCCTCTAATCAATCTAAATCTTGAATTCCAAGTAGACTCACTCGATCAAATGAGCTCAACATCTAATGTTGACTCATTTGGGCATGGCCATGCACTTAGTGGTCTCACTCTATCAAGAATACCGATGTTGCTCCCGTCATATGGGAGGGATAGATCTCATCTACATCACTCACATCCCTTTACATAATTCGTTATATACCCAGTAATCGCCTTTATAGTCCACCCAGTTACTGGTGACGTTTGACGAAACCAAAGTACATAACTCCTTATGTAGGGATCCATGGTGACTTCAGGTCTAAGGACTAATAATCATACTAATAGCCACATGAGAAAGTATATGACACTCATATAACGATCCATGATACTTTCTCATGGCGGGTCATTCAGTATACATTCTCTAATGCATACCCATGTGTCAGCTTGATATCTCTATATCCATGACTTGTGAGATCAAGTCATCGAGCTGACCTACATGCTAGTCTTATTGTATTAACATTGTCCCTGAATGTTAATACTCGACTATGAATGATTTAGAGTAGTGTTCCCTATATCATCTCACTATCGATTCAACCAATCGATTGATATAGGTAAGAACCTTCTACTCAAGGACGTTACTATACTTATTTTATCTGACACTAATACAAATAAGCATAATAACCAAAAACCAAATGCCTTAATATATATACAAGAATATGATATACATGAGTCCATACAATCATCAAATGATTGGCTCTAGGGCTCTAACTAACAAATATAACATAAACAAAAGAGAGTATACGTTGGTGGAACTTCTGATAGAACTACAGGCAGCAGAAGGAATATTTCATCACAATTCTCAGATTCACTATGCTGAAAATGGTTCTACTTCTAAGTCGAAAGGCAAGAAGAAGAAGAAATAGGTTTTTTCAGCAAAGAAGGTGAATAAACCTCAGAATACAGGACATAAAGCTGGAATGAAGAAGCCGAAGGGCAAGTGCTTCATCTACAAGCAGTCTGGACATTAGAAAGCGGACTGTCCTCGTAGGAACCAGAACAATAAAGGTATATCTCATACTCTAGTAGTTGAAACATGTTTAGCAGTGTTATCTACCAGCACCTGGTGTGTAGATACGGGAGCCACTGATCATGTCTGCAATTCTTTACAGGGTTCCAAGAAACTCAGTGACTATTTGATGGAGAGATAACTGTCTACATGGGCAATGCTACTAAGGTGGCAGCTGTTGCAGTGGGAGACGTCTACTTATCTTTTGATAGGAATAGAAATTTGATTTTAAGAAATTGTCTTTATGTACCCAGTTTTAGAAAGAATTTAATTTCAGTTTCTAAACTGTATATGGATGGATATTCAGATTCCTTTAGTAACAATGTCGTTATAAAGAGAAATAAGGTGATTATCTGTTCTGGTGCATTAGTTGGCAATTTATACACTTTAAATCTAATTTCTCCCACAAAGCAAAATATGGAAATTAATAACACATCTTCTAACTCTAATAAGAGAAAAGAACCTTCGAAAATGAACCAAACATATCTTTGTCATCTAAGGCTTGGGCATATTAACCTAAGTAGGATTCAAAGGCTTGTAGCCGATGGACTCTTGGGTTCATTAGAATTGGAAAACTTTCCAACATGTGAATCCTGCTTGGAAGGTAAAATGACCAAGAGACCTTTTAAGGCCAAGGGGTATAGAGCCAAAGATGCGTTAGAACTGGTTCATTCTGATTTGTGTGGTCCTATGTCTATCCAGGCAAGAGGAGGCTATGAATACTTCGTCTCCTTTATAGACGAGTATTCAAGATACGGATACATTTACCTGATGCGCCGCAAGTCTGAATGCTTTGACAAGTTCAAAGAATATAGGGCTGATGTGGAGAAACGTCTTGGTAAAAGTATCAAGACACTACGGTCTGACCATGGTGACGAATACCTCTTTGGAGAGTTTAGGAATTACTTATCAGAAGTCGGGATTCAATCCCAATTGTCTGCACCTGGTACACCCCAGCAGAATGGTGTGGCAGAACGAAGGAATAGGACTCTTATGGAAATGGTTAGATCAATGATGAGTTATTCATAATTACCGAATTCGTTTTGGGGATATGTTTTAGAAACAACAGTGTACATTCTGAATATGGTACCTTCTAAAACAATTCCTTCTACTCCCATGGAATTATGGAATGGGCGTAAGCCTAGTCTGAATCATATCCGGATATGGGGTAGTCCAGCACATGTGCTGAAAGAAGATACTGACAAGTTGGAATCACGTACAGAAGTTTGTCTGTTTGTTGGATATCCTAAGGGAATGAAAGGTGGTTTGTTTTATAACCCTAAAAATCAGAAGATCATTGTTAGCACCAATGCTCATTTTTTAGAAGAAGATTATGTAATGAACCATAAGCTCATGAGTGAAATAGTTCTAGAAGAAATTAGAGAGGACACGTCTACTTCAGTACCAACAGTACAAGATGAAGTACCACAAGAGACTGCAACACGTGTTGCACATGATACACAACCACAGACGGTGCCTCGTCGTAGTGGGAGGGTTGTAAGGCAACCTGAGAGATTCATGTTTTTGGGAGAGTCTTCGGACTTGATCCCGGGTAAACATGAACCTGATCCCCGGACATATGATGAAGCACTCCAAGATATAGATGTAGTATCTTGGCAAAAGGTAATGAATTCTGAAATAGAGTCTATGTACTCTAATAAGGTCTGGGAGCTTGTAGAACCACCTGATGGTGTAAAAGTCGTTGGATGCAAGTGGATCTACAAAAGGAAAAGAGGGACAGATGGGAAGGTAGAAACCTTCAAAGCAAGGCTTGTTGCGAAAGGGTATACTCAGAAAGAGGGAATCGACTATGAGGAGACTTTTTCGCCGGTAGCCATGCTTAAGTCTATTCGGATACTCTTATCCATTGCTGCTCAATTGGATTATGAGATTTGGCAAATGGATGTCAAGACAGCTTTCCTTAACGGAAGTCTTGAAGAAAACATCCATATGAAGCAACCAGAAGGGTTCATTGAAAAAGGCAAAGAGCATCTATGTGCAAGCTTAATCAGTCCATTTACTGATTAAAGCAAGCTTCAAGATCTTAGAACATCCGGTTTAACGAAGTAATCCAGTCATATGGATTTATTTAGTGTCCGGATGAGTCTTGTGTATACAAGAAGTGTAACGGAAACATGGTGGTATTTCTTGTACTATATGTAGATGATATTTTGTTAATTAGCAACAATGTCAAGGTATTATTGGACGTAAGGGTATGGTTGTCCAAACAATTTGATATGAAGGACTTAGGAGAATGTGCACACATTCTTGGGATTAAAGTTATAAGGGATCGCAAGAAAAGAATGTTGTGCCTATCCCAAGCTTTATATATAGATACAATCCTTGCTCGTTTTAGCATGCAGAACTCCAAGAAAGGTTTCTTACCTTTTAGGCATGGAGTAGCATTATCTAAAGAGATGTCCCCAAAAACATCAAAGGAGATTGAGGACATGAAGGGAGTTCCTTATGCTTCGGCTGTAGGAAGCCTTATGTATGCAATGCTGTGTACGAGACATGATATCTGTTTTGTCATGGGCATGGTTAGCAGATATCAGAGTAACCCGTGACAAGGGCATTGGACTGCGGTAAAGCATATATTAAAATACCTGAGAAGGACTAGAGATTATATGATAGTTTACCAAGCAGACGATTTGCTCCCTGTGGGTTACACGGATTCGGACTTCCAATCAGATAGGGTCAATAGTTAGTTAACATCAGGCTATGTGTTTACTCTAGGAGGTGGAGCCATTGCATGGAGGAGTGTTAAGCATAAATGCGTCTCGGACTCAACCATGGAAGCTGAATATGTTGCAGCCTCTGAGGCAGCAAAAGAAGCCGTATGGCTCAGGAATTTTCTAATGGACTTAGATGTGATTCCTAGTTTGCCCAAGATCATCACAATTTATTGTGATAATAGCGGTGCAGTTGCAAACTTGAAGGAACCACGAGCCCATAAAGCAAGTAAACATATAGAGCGTAAGTACTACCTGATACGAGACATAGTCAAGAGAGGAGAAGTTGTCGTCGCCAAGATTGCATCAGAAGATAACCTGGCAGATCCTTTCACAAAGGCCCTTCCGGTGAAAGCTTTTGATCGGCATGTGGAGGGGATGGGAATCAGATGTAAGGCAACAGATATGGCAGCTTAGGCTTTTAGTATAAGTGGGAGATTGTTAGAGTGTATACTAAAAGCCTAGCTTTTGTAAACATTTATTTGTTAAAGTAAAAGTATCACATTGGTCAATATCTGCATTTATTTATTAAATGTAATTGTTCAATTAATTTATATAGTAGACAACATGGAGTGTGGTGTCACACTCAGAAGATCATGTTGTCGGTTCTCTATAAATTATAAACAGTTGCTCGCGACTAAGATAGAAAGAAACAAACTATCAGTATAGTCGTATAGTGTAATTAAATATTAGTTTATCTTGACTAATAAATTACACTAATACACTTTAAGTGTATTAAGTAGGATCATTTAGGTATATTCTTTTTGTACTGACTTAGTAAAAGAACTAAACCTTAGTTATTATGGAAGTGTGTGCTCTTAATCCTAATATAATAACAAGCACATATATTTAATATTTATTTCTTTGATTTATCAAAGGGTGAGTTTTAGCTCGATAAATCAATATGCCCGATAAGTTGGGAAATGATATTACTTATAGTGTGTGTTGTTGATTATAGAAGGAATCTGTGTCCTAGTTATCTAGGTTGAGAATGTCCCCAAGAGGAGCTCATAAGGATTGTCATGTTAAACCCTGCAGGTGGACCTAGTCCGACATGACAATAAAGTTGAATGGTACTACTCTTGGAGCAAGATATTAATTAAGTAAGTTGTCAGTAACTTACTTAATTAGTGGGCATTCATAATCTTAAACACAGGGAGACTAACACACTCATGATAAGAAGGAGCCCATAATGTAATTTGGGATTGGTGCGGTAGTGCGGTAATAACTCTCTAGTGGAATGAGTTATTATCGATGAACTTAAGTTGTGTGTTCGGGGCGAACACGGGATACTCAAGCTCATCGGAAGGTCAAAACTAATTTCTCCTCTAGGTCCCTGCCGTAGCCTCATTATAGCCTCAAGTCCATCCAAATGTAAGGCTCTTCTTGGTGTCCAAGAATGGGGCCAGACCATTGCTTGGTGACCAAGCAATGGCCGACCACATCCTCTTGAAGGGGTCGGCCCTATAGCTTGGTGACCAAGCTTGTAGGGGTCGGCCATAATAATTCAAAAAGGGAGAGTTGTTTTGAATTTTTAAAATCTTCTCTTTGTAGAAAACTATAAGTTTTAAAAGAAAGATTTTAATTTTTAAAACTTTCCTTATTTGAATTAGGCCACATGTTTAAATAGAGAGTTTAAAAGATTTTAAAATTTTCCTTTTTTAACCATCCAGTCTTAGAACAGCAGTGTACATTCTGAATATGGTACCTTCTAAAACAGTTCCTTTTACTCCCATGGAATTATGGAATGGGCGTAAGCCTAGTCTGAATCATATCTGGATATGGGGTAGTCCAGCACATGTGCTGAAGGGAGATACTGACAAGTTGGAATCACGTACAGAAGTTTGTCTGTTTGTTGGATATCCTAAGGGAACGAAAGGTGGTTTGTTTTATAATCCTAAAAATCAGAAGATCATTGTTAGCACCAATGCTCGTGTTTTAGAAGAAGATTATGTAATGAACCATAAGCCCATGAGTGAAATAGTTCTAGAAGAAATTAGAGAGGACACGTCTACTTCAGTACCAACAGTACAAGATGAAGTACCACAAGAGACTGCAACACGTGTTGCACATGATACACAACCACAGACGGTGCCTCATCGTAGTGGGAGGGTTGTAAGGCAACCTGAGAGATTCATGTTTTTGGGAGAGTCTTCGGACTTGATCCCGGGTAAACATGAACCTGATCCCCGGACATATGATGAAGCACTCCAAGATATAGATGCAGTATCTTGGCAAAAGGCAATGAATTCTGAAATAGAGTCTTTGTACTCTAATAAGGTCTGGAAGCTTGTAGAACCACCTGATGGTGTAAAAGCCGTTGAATGCAAGTGGATCTACAAAAGGAAAAGAGGGACAGATGGGAAGGTAGAAACCTTCAAAGCAAGGCTTGTTGCGAAAGGGTATACTCAGAAAGAGGGAATCGACTATGAGGAGACTTTTTCGCCAATAGTCATGCTTAAGTCTATCCGGATACTCTTATCCATTGCTGCTCAATTGGATTATGAGATTTGGCAAATGGATGTTAAGACAGCTTTCCTTAACGGAAGTCTTGAAGAAAATATCCATATGAATCAACCAGAAGGGTTCATTGAAAAAGGCAAAGAGCATCTAGTGTGCAAGCTTAATCGGTCCATTTACGGATTGAAGCAAGCTTCAAGATCTTGGAACATCCGGTTTAACGAAGTAATCCAATCATATGGATTTATTTAGTGTCCGGATGAGTCTTGTGTATACAAGAATTGTAACAGAAATATGGTGGTATTTCTTGTACTATACGTAGATGATATTTTGTTAATTGACAGCAATGTCAAGGTATTATCAGACGTAAGGGTATGGTTATCCAAACAATTTGATATGAAGGACTTAGGAGAATGTGCACACATTCTTGGGATCAAAATTATAAGGGATCGCAAGAAAAGAATGTTGTGTCTATCCCAAGCTTCATATATAGATACAGTCTTTGCTCGTTTTAGCATGCAGAACTCCAAGAAAGGTTTCTTACCTTTTAGGCATGGAGTAGCCTTATCTAAAGAGATGTCTCCGAAGACATTAAAGGAGATTGAGGACATGAAGACAGTTCCTTATGCTTCAGCTGTAGGATGTATTATGTATGCAATGCTGTGTGCGAGACCTGATATCTGTTTTACCATCGGCATGGTCAGTAGATATCAGAGTAACCCTGGACAAGGACATTGGACTGCGGTAAAGCATATATTGAAGTATCTGAGAAGGACTAGAGATTATATGCTAGTTTACCAAGCAGACGAGTTGCTCCCTGTAGGTTACACGGATTCAAATTTTCAATCAGATAGGGACAATAGTAAGTCAACATCAGGCTATGTGTTTACTCTAGGAGGTGGAGCCATTGCATGGAGGAGTGTTAAGTAGAAATGCGTCTCGGACTCAACCATGAAAGCTGAGTATGTGGCAGCCTCTGAGGCAGCAAAAGAAGCTGTATGGCTCAGGAACATTCTAATGGACTTAGATGTGATTCCTGGTTTGCCCAAGATCATCACAATTTATTGTGATAATAGCGGTGCAGTTGCAAACTCAAAGGAACCACGAGCTCATATGGCAAGTAAACATATTGAGCCCAAGTACCACCTGATACGAGATATCGTCAAGCGAGGAGAAGTTGTCGTCGCCAAGATTGCTTCAGAAGATAACCTAGCAGATCCTTTCACAAAGGCCCTTCCGGCGAAAGCTTTTGATCGGCATGTGGAGGGGATGGGAATCAGATGTAAGGCAACAGATATGGCAGCTTAGTCTTTTAGTATAAGTGGGAGATTGTTGGAGTGTATACTAAAAGCCTAGCTTTTGTAAACATTTATTTGTTAAAATAAAAGAATCACATTGGTCAATATTTGTATTTATTAAATGTAATTGTTCAATTAATTTATATAGTAGATAACATGGAGTGTGGTGTCACACTCAGAAGATCATGTTGTCGGTTCTCTATAAATTATAAACAGTTGCTCACGACTAAGATAGAAAGGAACAAACTATCAGTATAGTCGTAGTGTAATTAAATAGAGAGTTTAAAAGATTTTAAAACTTTCCTTTTTTAACCATCCTTATGGTTTAGAAAAAAAAAAAAGGGGAAAAGAAGTTTAAACCAAATTCAATCCTAAACCAAATAGGATTGATCATAACCATTGATTGGTGATTGATTCAATCAAGAGGAAAGAAAAGGAAAACTAAAAAGAAAAAAGGAAAAACTCTTGGATGATTTTATTTTTTGTAAAAGGTTTTTCCTTATTTGCCTTGGGCAAGTAATATAAAAGAAGGGATGAGGGGGCTTCATGAGACACAACTCTTATTCTTTTGCTTGGGTGATCTCTTGGTGTGGCCGGCCCTCTCCCTTCTTCCTCTCCCTTTGCTCTCTTCTCCTTGGTGGTAGTGGTGGCCGGATTTTAGAAGAAGAAGGAGGAAGCTTTTGAGTGGTGTTCATCTTGGAGGATCGTCGCCCACACGACGTCCAAGGCGAGGCGAGGAATACGACAAAAGATCTCGAGGTCATTAGCTTACAAAGAGAAGGTATAACTAGTATTTTTCTTCCGCATTATACTAGTTATTTTTCTTTGTATGAATTCTAAATACAAGAGGCAATTAGATCTAGTTTATCGAATTTATTTTTCGATTTTGTGTTTTCTTCTTTTTCGAATTTGTGATTCGATTGTTCCTTTTGGTTAACCTAGAGTTATTTAAGGAAATAAATATTAGCTTTCCTTAAAAGGCTTTGCCTAGGCGGTGGTGGTTGCTCCCATATCCAAGAAGGCCATGTGTCTCGCCATGCAGTCTTGGAAGCCAATTTTGAAAAATAATATTTATGGAATTAATAACCAAGGTAGATTTGAATCAATAGTGTTAAGTTCCGCTTGCGATTCAAATCTAAACCATTAAGAACAGATAAGTTAAATTTGGAATCAATGATGTTAAGTTCCGTCTGCGATTCCTTATTTAACTTCTAAAGAACACAATAGGTTATTTAAGGAAAGGTTCGACACTTGTACAAAAATTTTTGTACAGTGGAACCGGTACGTTTTCCTAGGTTTAACCAACATCCACCTCCAAAGGAGGTGACTAGTCCAAGGATCCACACACACACCTCCACTAATAAACACTCCTTTTCGGTAACTACCGAAGGCGGAGAAGCCCTACAATCTCTCAATTCAAGAAGAAAAGGAAAGGGAACAAAAGTATAAGCAAAGCTTACAATGAATACAAGAAACCCTAACCCTAGATTTCTTCTTCTTGCTTTTGATCCGCCTCTTGACTTGGAAGAGCCTCTAAGAACCTTCAAGAACTGGTGATCTGGAGCTTAGAGAGAGCTGTGGAGTTGCTGTTGAGGATCTGGAGTTGTGTCCGAAAGTTCTAACGAAGAAGACGCACGCCAACGACCTTTATCTGCGCCAACGGTCGGATCCCGATCGATTGGATTGCTCCCAATCGATCGGGGAGGCTTTGGATCAATCGGCTGATCAATCCAGAGCGCCTCTGTGCTCTCAGGAATACACCTGGATCGATCCACTGATCGATCCACGGCTTATCACGCGACATCGCCATCTCCCAATCGATCCACTGATCGATTGGGAGCTCTGGATCGATCGGCTGATCGATCCAGAGGCGTTCTGTGCGCTCCGCGACTTGCCCACTCGAGGTTTATCGCGGGGACCTTCCCAATCGATCGGCTGATCGATTGGGCATCAGCCAATCGATCGGCTGATCGATCCAGACATTGGTTTTTGCCCGAAACCAAGTCCCAAGCCCCCAAACCAACATTCGGTCAATCCATGACCTGTTGGTTCATCATGCCTAGCATCCGGTCACCCTTGACCTGCTAGGATTCCCTCACCAAGTGTCCGGTCAATCCCTTTGACCCATTTGGACTTTTCTTCATCATGCCAAGTATCCGGTCACTTCCTTGACCTACTTGGACTTTCACCAGATGTCTGGTCAGCCTTGACCCATCTGGATTTCCCTGTGCCTGGCTTCACTCACCAGGACTTCCCTTCTGCCTAGCTTCACTCACTAGGACTTCTCTTCTGCCTGGCTTCACTCACCAGGTCTTTCACCTAGCTTCACTCACTAGGATTTTCACCTGGCTTCACTCACCAGGATTTTCTTCTGCCTGACTTCACTCACCAGGACTTTCACCTAGCTTCACTCACTAGGTTTTTCACCTGGCTTCACTCACCAGGATTTTCTTCTACCTAACATCCCAGTTAGGACTTTCCCAGTCAAGTATCCAGTCAACCTTGACCTACTTGACTCTTCTTCAACCAACCTGATCAGATCCTGATCAGAGGGGAATTGTACCAAACAATCTCCCCAAATGAACAATTGCACCTGCACTTGTCCATATCATCGAAGTCTTGTATTGTCAAACATCGAAACCCAAACCAAGACTCAAGCTTGGTCAACCAGGTCAACCTTGACCTGAGGGATATTGCACCAACAATCTCTCCCTTTTTGATGTTTGGCAATACCTCATTTAAGTTAGGCAAATTCCCATAGCCTCAACTTCCTTCATGCCACTAGGTAATGAAGGCGTAAGTTAAACCCTACATTCTCCCACTAAGAAGGCAAACTCCCTCTTAGATAATGAAGGCCTAACTTAAACCCTACATTTCTCCCCCTATTGGCACACATCAACAAATTCACTTGTTGAAAACTCTCCCCCTGAAGAGTTGCTCATCGTTGTTCACAACTTCACTCGTTGTGATCAACACGATAATGAAAGTCTCATACCTTTCATTTATCCTTAACCCTACATTCTCCCCCAATGTAGATAAATGCCCAACCTTGAGCATTTACAACTTAAACAGTGAAGATATCCACTCTCCATTGTAAACAAATGTCCAACCTTGAGCATTTTCACGACAGAAGGTTAACCACCTTCCAAGGTGTATGAAAAATAATTTTTATGTCTTTAAAGAGTACCTCCCCTAAAGACATGGTCGTACCTTCTATCATTGCACAAACAATGACTTGGAATCCCTAAACCTTTAGGAAACCCAAATTTAGAAGTTTTGAGGTTCAAAAGTTCAAAATTTGAATCAAACCTCAACCTAAACTTCAATTTAGTCTTTCTCAACCAATCCATCCTTGTTTTCAACATGAAAACACCCTTTTTATGTATACATATGTATTTTGAGGGGTTAGGAATGGTTACCTAGACTAAAATAGGTTCAAAATGCTGAAAATAAGCTTTCCCAACCAAAATCAGCATCTTCGATCGATTGGAGTTGGGTTCCAATCGATTGAACCAGCTTGAATCGATCCACTGATCGATTCAAATAGTGTGGATCGATCGGTTGATTGATCCAGCGAGCTTCTGCTCATGGAATTTGCCTTCTCAATCGATCGCCCGATCGATTGAGGCACTCCAATCGATCGGGTGATCGATTGGAGTTCTGATAGTTGCTGAAATTCCATTTCAGTCAACTTCAGAAACCCCCAGAAAATTTTACAAAAATTCAAAAATCGTGAAAATTTGTGTAGACATTATTTAGGATATACTTTATCATGGAAAAATAGTTTTCTAAGAAAATACATCATATTTTCAAAGATTGACACAAACTTGAAAACTTGTAAAAACTTTAGTGTTTTCTTCTAGTTTGTGCCTAACTATTCAATGGTGATTACTATCAAAAGATAGCCTTCACAAAGGTTTTTCAAAAGTATTTTAAAATGATTTTCAAAACCAATATCCCACCATATTCCTTGAGCTTAATGCACATGACTTGTACATTAGCTTTCCCAATGATGGGAAAACACATACCTATGTGTTTTGATGAACTTAAAAATCAAGGAAATGCACTAAATCAGCATGTTGAGTTTTGTTCATCATCCTAACAACTCACTTGTATCTACTGTGTACAAAACACATACAAGTCATCTAATAGGTCTTTGTGAGATGTAAAATTTTTGGTTTTGCCCTAATATAGGGATCATGCATATCTATCTAGGCATTTTGTGGATATTGAACATTCACCTAGGATGTCACTTGTTTATACCACCTGTTGACAAATGCCATTTGTCCTTAATTTTAAGGAAATAAACATAATGCATGATAATGTTATGACATACATCAAAAAGAAATAATTTTCAAAAGAAAATTTCCTATAACTATATGATGTATGTATGTCATGACATGGTATTTTTGTGTTTTCATAATAAGGCATAAGTGCAAAAATAAAACATGATGTCATGGCATATAATGGGCAAACAATCATGGTAAGGTTTAGAATAAATAAAATACCTAGATTACCTATCTAAGTATCCTTAACCTTAGCTAACCTAAAAATTTAAACTTAGATTGCCCCCTATATTTCAAGAAAATGCCAAAACCTAAATTGACATTTCTATTTCTCTTGATTAATTTATGCCAATTTAAAATTAAGCACATCCCTCAAATATTGGCATATTTTATCTTTCCACAAGAGTGATCATAAGAAAATACCAAAATCCCACCTAGGTATTTCTTAAGCTTGTCCCCAACTTGTGCCAATTTAAATGATATTAATATCTTCAATTTTGGCACATTTTACTCTTTCCAAGAGTAACCAATTTTAGTTAAGGCCTAGAATGTCTTTAATTTCCTAAGACCATACCAAAATCTCAACTTGGTAGTTCTTATGATTTTTCCAATTTGTGTCACTTAAGATTACATCCAATTTCTCAAAATATGACACATTTTACTCTTTCCAAGAGTAATCCCTTTATCCTTTTTATTTTCAAAGGTTAATAATAACCTTGAAAATGCTCATTGAGTGTCAACTTCATCATGATTGGGTTAACTACCCTTCCACTTAGAGTTGACACTCTCTAACCCATCTATGGGGTAGAGAAGATGCTCCTAGGAACCCAAAATCTATTGGTGCTCCTTGGATGCTCTAGGTACTTACTAGGGATAACTTCCCTAGATACCTTCCTAATGACCTTGTTTGGCTTCTTAGAAGCCTTGGTCACATTTTCTAGATCAATTCTAGGGATTTCTTCCCTTGTGACCTTCTTAGTGACTTTCCTAGACTTCTTAGAAGTCTTAGTCACATTTGTTGCAAAAATACTCTTAGGGATGACCTCCCTAGTATTTTTGACTTGCCCACTAGGCCTAGGGTTGGTTCCATAGCTATATGGAACCCTATGGTAAGAAATTACATCCTTCTTAGTTTTAGGTTTGTATCCCAAACCCTTATGACCATTGGATGACTTTGATACTTCTAGACCTAGGTTTTGACTCTTGGACCCTTGTGTCATATTTGTGATTTTTCCAAGAGTCCTCTCTAATTTGTCAAGTCTTGACCTCAAAACTTGATTTTCCTTCCATAATTCTTCAACCTTAGGTTTTTCACTAAAACCTTGATTTTTCTTCTTCTTAGGTAAATACCTAGAATCCTTAGAGTTCTTGCCTAAATTCCTATCTACCTTTCTAAACCTAGGTTGAGAGGTTTTACCATGATAAGCTACATGATTTTCTTTAACTTTATCATGCCTCCTATTTTCATGGTAAATAGCATTGAAATGATATAAATTAGAACTATCATGCTTTTTACCATTATTTAAAAGGGTAGGCTCAATAAATGATACCTTTCTTTTTACCTTGGAGACTCCCCCTTGACTTGTGCTTCCTCCAAGAGCCTTGACCGCTTTCTTCCCCTTGGAACATTGGCTCCTATAATGTCCCTTTTTATTTCACAAAAAGCACACAATGTGCTTCTTGCTCCTTTTTGTTCCGGGAGCGGTTTCCTTGGGCTTCTCCTTGCCCTTTTGTGACATTTGGCCCTTCTTCTTGGCCAATTTAGGGCATTTACTTTTGTAATGCCCTTTTTCCCTACACTCAAAACAAATGATATGATTTTTGTTATTTTCTATTGAAATTATTATACCTTTGCTTATAGGGGTGGCATCTTCTCCTTTTGATTCGGAGGTAGAAGCTTCCTCTTGATCCGAACTTGATACTCCTCCAATAGATTTGTCTTGACTTGTGGAGGTGAAAGCTTCTTCATCCTCTTCTCCTCTTGACCCGGATGTGGAGACTTCTCCTTCTTCTTGATCCGGTGTCACCAAAAGTTACTCCCCCTCAATCCTAGAGGTGGAGACTTCTTCATCTTCATCTTAGACATGGAACAAGGAGTATGCCCTCTCCTTGCCATCTTCATTGCATTCTTTTGAAGATGAGGCTTCTTGGACTTCTTCCTCGGAAGATGAGCATCTCTCATCTTCGGAATTCTCCTCCCCTTGATCTTGCTCCAATGAGTCACCCTCTTTGGATTTTTCTTGGCTTGGTACAGTGGAGGGGATCTCATGAATTAATGTCAATTTGCTCCAAAGCTCCTTGGCATCCTTGAATTCACCAATTTGCTCCAAAATGTGGCTAGGCAATAGATTGACCAAAAGCTTGGTCACTTTGTCATTTGCCTCACATCTTTGATTTGGTCTTGGCTCCACTTGCTCCTCTTAAGAACTTTGCCTTTGGAATTTGTTGGAGCTTCGAAGCCTTCCATAAGAGAAAATCATTGCTCTATCTCCACCATTAAGAAGTTTTCGATCCTTGATTTCCAAAGATCGACGCTTGTAGATGTGTACGGTGGAGCCACCCTTGTGTCAAATCCAAGTCCATCTTGGAATTGCATCTTGAAGTTGAGCTTCTTGAATTCTTTGACTTTGATAATTTTGCTCCAACTTCTTCACCCTCTAGCTCTTCTTGTTATGTTTGCCCCTTCCGGCGATGATTCCGGTGAAGAGCGACCTCGCTCTGATACCACTTGTTGGGACCGAAATGTAGCTAGAGGGGGGTGTGAATAGCTCGTCGCGTGCTCGTGGTCGGCGTTGCTTGTTTCTTTAAAGATGTGCAGCAGAAATATACAAGAAACAACACACACAACGCTAACAAGTAGATTTACTTGGTATCCACCTCCAAAGGAGGTGACTAGTCCAAGGATCCACACACTCACACACACCTCCACTAATAAACACACCTTAGCTTTCTTCTTCTTGCTTTTGATCCGCCTCTTGACTTAGAAGAGCCTCCAAGAACCTTCAAGAACTGGTGATCTGGAGCTTAGAGAGAGCTGTGGAGTTGCTGTTGAGGATCTGGAGTTGTGGCCGAGAGTTCTAACGAAGAAGACGCACGCCAACGACCTTTATCTGCGCCAACGGTCGGATCCCGATCGATTGGATTGCTCCCAATCAATCGGGGAGGCTTTGGATCGATCGGCTGATCGATCCAGAACGCCTCTGTGCTCTTAGGAATACGCCTGGATCGATCCACTGATCGATCCAGGGCTTATCGCGCGACATCGCCATCTCCCAATCGATCCACTGATCGATTGGGAGCTCTGGATCGATCTGCTGATCGATCCAGAGGCGTTCTGTGCGCTCCGCGACTTGCCCACTCGAGGCTTGTCGCGGGGACCTTCCCAATTGATCGGCTGATCGATTGGGCATCAGCCAATCGATCGGCTGATCGATCCAGACATTGGTTTTTGCCCGAAACCAAGTCCCAAGCCACCAAACCAACATCCGGTCAATCCATGACCCGTTGGTTCATCATGCCTAGCATCCGGTCACCCTTGACCTACTAGGACTCCCTCACCAAGTGTCCGGTCAATCCATTTGACCCACTTGAACTTTTCTTCATCATGCCAAGTATTCGGTCACTCCCTTGACCTACTTGGACTTTCACCAGATGTCTGGTCAACCTTGACCCATCTGGATTTCCCTGTGCCTGGCTTCACTCACCAGGACTTCCCTTCTGCCTAGCTTCACTCACTAAGACTTCTCTTCTGCCTGGCTTCACTCACCAGGTCTTTCACCTAGCATCACTCACTAGGATTTTCACCTGGCTTCACTCACCAGGAATTTCTTCTGCCTGGCTTCACTCATTAGGACTTTCACCTAGCTTCACTCACTAGGTTTTTCACCTGGCTTCACTCACCAGGATTTTCTTCTGCCTAACATCCCAGTTAGGACTTTCCCAGTCAAGTATCCGGTCAATCTTGACCTACTTGACTCTTCTTCAACCAACCTGATCAGATCTTGATCAGAGGGGAATTGCACCAAACAATCTCCCCAAATGAACAACTGCACCTACACTTGTCCACATCATCGAAGTCTTGTATTGTCAAACATCGAAACTCAAACCAAGACTCAAGCTTGGTCAACCAGGTCAACCTTAACCTAAGGGATATTGCACCAACATAGCTCGCTCGCTTCGTCGATGATAATTTTTTGTAGTGGAAATACTCAAAGTGAACTCATTAACGCTAACACAAGGATGTACTTTGTATCTATCTCAAGAAAAGGTTGTTGGAGCAATCCCAATGGTTCGTGGGACCATGTGTTTTGGTGTTTGGGCAAAGGGTTTAAGTTAGGATTACCCTTGTTATTTGATATGTGTACTTGAGTTGTGCAGGACTGCAGGTGACACATGTGACTCAGGTTGACGGCTTCGGGTCCGGTGAAGGATGGAGCATCCGAGGGACCGTGGTATCAGAGCGAGGACGCTCTCCGTTGGACTAACCGCCAAGGAAGCACAAGATGGCCGGGTTTATTGTCCCTCCAAAATTTGAAGGAGGAAGCCTTGGGGACATCACGTATTGGATGATGAGGATGGAGGTTTTCTTCAACACGGATTGGGACACCATGATGGTGGTAAGGGAGCCATTCAAAGTCCCAAAGGACAAGAAAGGAAAGAAGCTCCGAACACGACATTGGACGGAGGAGCAAACCTCACGATCGGAGGCAAACTCAAAGGTAATAGCAACTTTAATTGATTTGTTGCCTAATGATGTTGTGAGTCGTGTAGGTAAATATGAGAATGCCCATGAATTATGGAGCAAAGTGAAGAAATTTCCATGGGAGGAATTTTTGCCTACACAAGAAGAAGAAGAAAAATCCGAAGAAAGTGACGAAGTGGTCCAAAAGGAGAAGAAGGACCAATCGGATGTGGAGCCCAAGGAGATGGGCTTAGTAGCTCAAGAAGAGGAGGTGGAGCAAACGGAAGTTGAGTCATGCTCAACATCCGAGGAGGAGAAGGAAGATGAAGCATCATCAACATCCTCAAGGGTTGAAGAAGAATCCAAGACGGATGAAGAAGAGGTCTTGGAGGTCAACCTAGTGAGCACCTCCACCGAAGTCAAGTCAAAGGACCATATCATTTGCTTCAGTTGCAATGAAAAAGGGCACTACAAGAGTAGATGTCCTATGGGTAAGAAAGAGGTAAATTCTAAACCCATTCAAGTTGATTTGAATACTAATGTGGGTTGTAGAAATGATGGTGCCAAGAAGAAGAAGGAGAAGAAGCACATTAGATGCTTCACTTGTGGTGAAATAGGGCACTACCACACCAAATGCCCAAAGAAGAAAGAGCTCAAGAAGTTGGCGCATTTGAAGATGTGGGAAAAGAAGTGGAGGAAGAATGGAGGCTCATGTCAAGGGGGAGCTCCAAAGGTAAAGGGTAAGGTAAACCCTAGTTTGAATTTGAAGTCAAATTTAAATTCCTCCATGCATGCTAGGAATAATTCTCATTATTTACCCATGCAAAATTTTGGATTTAAATATCATGATAGGAATAGGGTAAATATCGATCATAACCCTAGGAGACCTATACATGAAAAACCTAGAAATGGTAGACCTAAGGAGACCCAAGGCATTAATCCCAAGAAGGGGAGACATATGCCTAGAAAGGGTAGGTCTAGGAATGTCCAAGGTGGACATGTTGACTCTAGGTTTAGGAACCTAGAAAGGGAGAATCAAGCCTTGAAGGCAAAGCTTGATGGTTTAGAGAAATTCCTTAAGAGATTCACTATTGGATCTAAGGGATTAAGTATGGTGTTGGGGAGTCAAAAACCCAACAATGATAGATCGGGTTTGGGATACCGATCTAGTCCCTCCAAGGTCAAAAGGAGATCATATGCTAGGGCGGCAAATGATCATGGCAAGGGAGAGTCCTCCAAGGCTAAGGGAAAGTCTTATGCTAGGGTTGCATATGACTATGGCAAGGAGAAGTCAATAGATGGCAAGGAAAAGTCATTTAATGGTAAGAAGAAATTAACCAAGGACAAGGTGTCCAAGGTTAAGAAAGTTAGGTTTGTAGACCAAGTGTCACCGGAGGTGCACCGATGTGGCCTAGTCATTGTAGATGAGTCACCTAGGGAGGTGACTAAGGTAAAGAGCTCTAGGAAGAGCTCCAAGTGTCAATTTGGGACCCATGGCCAATGGATCTTAGGTGGGTACTACTTGGGAGTCTAGAGGAGCCATGGAGTGTGCCAAATGGTTTAGAGACGGACTTGAGTCTCAAAACTAGGGTTTTGGCACATTTGGATTGTGTTTCATGCAAGAAATATGACATTTGGGGTCATATAGCATGATAATTGGTTTTGGATGTATAGATGCCATATAAACCAATGCTAGGGATGCATTGTGGGTTGGTATGGGCAAATACATCAAAAGGAAGCCAAAACTAGGACTTTAGGTCAAGGTTCAATTGAACCATTTAGCTAGTTTTGGATTTTGTGTCAATCTTGGGATTGGTGATAGATATATTTTGTAATATATTTTTCCCAAGTGGACACTGGTACAATAGACCTCTCCACAAAATTTGGGAATTTTTGGAGGTCTAGGAAATTTCTGGTGCATTTCTGAAGTTGGCCTGAAAAGGCTGATTTTTTCAGAAATAGGGTACCAGTCGACTGGTACAGATACCAGTCGACTGGTAACAATGTTTTTTACCAGTCGACTGGTACCAACACCAGTCGACTGGTAACAGTGTTTTCAACCACAGAATGTTTCTGTAAGGTTGTGTCGAAGGGGGCAGTCGACTGGTACTTCTGGCAGTCGACTGATACCAGTCTGAAAGTGTTTTCAGCACTGAATTTTGACCGGGTCAGCTCTTATATGTGTATGAAATCCATGGGGGATTAATACATGAGTTTAGGGTCAATTTGGATGACAAGTTTTCAACAATTGGGATATTATTTGAGAACTTTTTGGATGTTAGGCAAAGGGGGAGAAGTAAGGTTTAGTTGGGAAAACCTGAAAGTGTCTTTGAGTAGGGGGAGCCTTGGGATAGGTTCTTAAAAAGCCTTGTTGGAAAATCCTAGCTCAATGGGGAGTTTAGGTGTAGGGGGAGCATTGTGAAAGGTTCCAATGCATGTTTGCATTTTGATTCGGCGGTTGCCAAGTGTGTAGCCTTGACAATATAAGTCCATTCGGCGGTTGCCAAGTGTGTAGCCTTGGCAATGTAAGTCCATTCGGCGGTTGCCAAGTGTGTAGCCTTGGCAACGTAAGTCCATTCGGCGGTGTAAGTCCAAGTGTGTAGCCTTGGCATCGTAAGCCCATCTGTTTTAGCATGTTTGTTTTGCTATTTGTTTTCCCTAACTTAAATGTATTGCCAAACACCAAAAAGGGGGAGATTGTTGGAGCAATCCCAATGGTTCGTGGGACCATGTGTTTTGGTGTTTGGGCAAAGGGTTTAAGTTAGGTTTACCCTTGTTATTTGATATGTGTACTTGAGTTGTGCAGGACTGCAGGTGACACATGTGACTCAGGTTGACGGCTTCGGGTCCGGTGAAGGATGGAGCATCCGAGGGACCGTGGACAAGGCAGCGAGGACAAGGGCCGAGGGAAGCAACTTCGAGGCATACGCGAAGGATGGCATTGGGGACGAGCCGCGGGCTTGGATGCATCCGAGGGACGAGAGCCAAAGGAAGTAAGCTTGAAGGCAAGAGGTCAAGGCTGCAAAAGAAGAGTCAAGTGAGTCGTGAGGGTACGAGTGCATGAGAGATTGTACTCGGAGTAAAATCCTAGTTTTAGGGTTTTACTGTAGCGGCACTGTAGCAGTTACTGTAGCGTACTGTAGCAGTCGACTGGTGTATGGACCAGTCGACTGATGCACTGTAGCAGAGAGCCGTTGAGATAGCCGTTGGGCTGGCACCAGTCGACTGGTGCATGGACCAGTCGACTGGTAACGGGCAAATCAGGTTCTGGTTTGTTCCAAGCTCTATAAGAAGGAGCTTGGTATTGCCGGCCAAGGCGACGAAATTAGACTTGGTTAAGGTCTAATTAGTAGTCTACAAGTGCTCAAGTGTTTGTGGAATCCAAGAGGTCTTGGTGTGTTGTGGTGAGGTTTCTCCACCCACAAGGAGCGACTTGAGATAGCCGGAGTTTGCCGGGGGCTAATCCACCGACGGATAGGGATCGTCCACCTTACGGACAGCCGTGGAGTAGGAGCATCATCTCCGAACCACGTTAAACGAACGTGTTATTGGTTTGCTAGTTCTTTTCTTTGTCTTTAGCTTTTGTATTCGTTATTAGTATTTGTATTTCCGCTTGCGCACTAACGAATACGTAGGAAGCGAGTATTTGGGGGTGCCGTCTATCCAACCCCCCTTCAAGCCGGCCACCGATCCTCCAACAAAGGTGACTAATCCAATGATGCAGACATGAGCACACTCTCCACTATGAAAACACTCATTCTCAGAACAATCTAAAGGTGGAGAAATCTCGTACAAGCTCACATACAATAAGAAGAAAAGGAGAAGCTAATACAAATGAAATCTTATAAGATTTACAACAATAAACCCTAGCTTTCTCTCTTCTTATTTGGAAGCACCTCTTGATGCTTGAAAATATAGCAGCACTTTGCTCTAAGAACCTTCAAGAACTGGCAGTGAGTGTCGGAGAAGAATCGGTGAAGAGTTTCTGTGTTTGAACCTTGTCATCGCCTTTATACTCCATAATTTATGGCTTCCAATTGATTGGGCTTACTCCCCAATCGATTAACATGTCAGATCCAAGTGATCCCAGCCATCCAAACTTTACAACCTGCGCAACGATCATATTCCAATTGATTGGCTGATTGATTGGGATATCTAGATCAATCAACTGATCGATCCAAAAAGCTTCTGTGCTCTCACAAAAAATCCCGAAATCGATTGACCAATCAATTATGGCTACCTTGCATCATTGTGAGAAAACCTTCCCCAATCGATTGATTGATTGATTGGAGTGTCTCAATTGATCAACTGATCAATTAGAGTGTCCCAATTGATCAATTATCGATTGGAGAGCACACTGTGCTCTCTTGCGAAGTGCCTCAATTAATTAGCTGATCGATTGAGATATGGATGAATCAATCACTTGATCAATTCACCTTCCCTTTTCTCGATGGCACTCTCAATCAATTTGGGTTTAACCCTAACTCAAGTCTAGGGTTCCCTTACCCAATATTCGGTCAATCGTGACCTATTGGGACTTCCTTATACCTAGCATCCAGTCAACCTTAATCTACTGGGACTTCGTCACCAAGTGTTCGGTCAATCCTTTGACCCAGTTAGACTTTTCTCCCCATGCCAAGTGTCCGGTCAACCTTGATCCTTTGGGACTTACCGTCTTATGCCAAGTATCCGGTCTTCCATGCCTTACTTAGACTTCCAAACACCATGTGTCCGGTCAACCTTGACCCATCTGGATTTATGATATGTTACTACAAGTGCACGATCGTCGTCAAGTAATAAAATTTATATAAGTCAATCCCATGGGAACTTAGGAATAAATGCTAATTGGCTTTACACGGTGAATTCAACTAGACAGAATCGATAATCATTTGTTTTGGGTTTTCAACTAAGACATGAAAAATAAAAGAAAAGAAAGATAACTGAAAAAGTCCTTAATTCAGAAGATGTTCTAGGTCGTTGGTTTCATTGTAATGGTGAATGTTGTACTATAAATTCGCCTATTCCTAGTTCTCCACTTGTATGTTTACAAGATAATCTAAATTACTACCGAATACCATCCCATGATGGTGTATCAGAGTACATTCCCTACCAGTAACTAAGTATGTCATCAAGTGAAGAAGTAACTTAGAGAGTTTGAGTTTTCAGTAGAGTACCTTCTGTCACAAGGTCACCCCCGGGTGTACATCTCTAGATTACGTAGGTCACTTGCGTAGCATATGATTAGAAAAAGTCTATTAGGTCAAGTGATAGATTTATCTATACATAGAATTGTTCTCCCTTAGGAGGTTACATTCCATATAGAAGGATAGTTACCTTAGATACTCAACGTTAAACAAGTATTCTAAGGTTATGTTGAACTATATCGAAATGTACACTCAAAAGAGGCAACAATTTATGCATCTATTCAATGAAAATGCAGGTTCATACCCATATATAGACACACAGCAATATATCTAGCTCAGAAGTTAGATTTATACATACAGAAATATAATCTAGATAAATAAATTCATGTTCATAAGGAAAGTCTACTTGCAAGCATTTTATCAAACAGAACAAATGTCATACAAGCTTCATCAAATAAGGAAATTACCAATTCAATATAGTTTACAACATCGACACATTACATTTACTTCTTACGTTCTAGAATAATAGAATATACTGCATAATTGGAAGAACTATAATCCAAGAACTCAAATCTATAAGAATTTCAAGACCCCTAAGGAATGGGAGAAGAAACTTATCCTTGAAGTCAAGTGAAGCCTTTGGATGTAGATCTTGGAGTGCCGATGAGGATGGAGTAGTAGGACGGCCTCGGATCGCCCAGATAACACCTCCGGATGCAAAGATTTAACCTAGATGGTCCCTTCTCGCCTTGGATCTTCCTCTCGTGCAAGAGGATGAAGTGCCCCTTATATAAAGGTGAGGGCACGGGGTGGTCGTGCCTTGGGACATGACCCATGCCATTTGGCACGAGGCAGGCCACCCTCTGGCTATGTAGTTGTGCCATTTGGCACGGCCAGAGCCAAACTGGTTCTAGTTCGGGGCACCTGACCGTGCCATTTGGTATAGCCAAAGCTTTCTCTGGCTTCTTGTAACGCCCGCCCTCCCTGCTACCCTAAGGGACGGGGCTACGATACTCTACGTATAAATTTTTCTTTTTAAAACAGCGGAAGACTTAAAATAATTTTCATAGTTTTAATAAAACTTTTTTTTTAAATTTCTTTTGAACTATACTATCACATGGCATCAAAAGCATAACATCAAATCCAGTGGAACCATAATGTCAAGCCACACATGTTTAGGTATCACAAGTCATAAAATACCAATGCATAGTTCTTTAAAGAAACTTTAAGCAGGTTCTTATTTATTTGGTTGCCTAGCCACTGCCACACACATCTTCGTTGCCCCTCCTGCTGCTCCTCTAACTCATCCAGCTTTTTCCTTTATCTGTGGTACAAGGAAAGTAAGCTATGAGCACTCATGGCTCAGTAAGTTCCTTTCCTACTCACTAAAACCAACAATCAGCACATAATCAAGAATGCATCAACAAGTCATAATCTCAACTAATCATGGCATAACATAGCATTCTATTCAAGCATATCATGCATCATAATATAATCACAACTAGTCATAGCATATCAAGCATCACCATGGCCGAAACATATACATAGTGCATTGCATAAAACATAGCTAGACATGGCATAACAAACAAGTATTATAGTATATCAAAGCATGGCCGAAACATGTATATCAAAGCATCATACTATGGCTGAAACATGTACATCAAGGCATCATCATATCTATGGCCGAAATCTATATATCAAGCATCAACAAATCCATGGCCGAAACATGTCTATAAGGTATAGCATGAACATAACATAATCATACCTTATCATGGCATATCATAATCAAGAGCATAACATGAAACATAGCATAATCATAAGGTGTATGCAATATGATTTTGGAAAACATGTATCCGAAAAATATGTGTATGTCTCATGATCTTTAAAACCATTTTCTTTTACATATATACTTGAAAGTACTCTCAACATAAGGGGGATCCCGGCTATATACCACTTACATATTGCGCGCAACCTTGTAGGTCCAAGGTAGCAAGTCTTGAACCCTACGAGGCAAACATACTAGGCCCTTAGTCCTAGGGGCACTTAGGAGCCCATCCCTAACGAGGTCCTTAGTCCCCGGGGCGCTTATGGAGCCCACCCTTGGTACAAGCCACTCACATATAAAGTAAAGTACATGTCATACATATCATGTATCATAAAAGCATGCATCACTTAGGCACACATCATATTGTAAAAGTATGCATCACTTAGGCATACATCATGTCATAAAAGTATGCATCACTTAGGCATACATCATGTCATAAAGGTATGCACCACTTAGGCATGCATCTCATCATAAAGGCATGCATCACTTAGGCATACATCATGTCATAACAATATGCATCACTTAGGCATAGATCATAAAAACATGCATATCTTAAGCATAAAGCATATCATCAAGCATGCATGATTTAACCACATAGCATATCATGAAAGCATGCATATTTTAAGCACTAAACATAGCATTAAAGCATGCATAATTTAACCACATATCATAACATAAGCATGCATATTTTTAGCACAAAGCATATCATATCATAAAAGCATGCATATCATATCATAAGTCATAAATCACAAGCATACATTTTAAGCATAAGGGTGTATCTTGTGATTATCCTATCATAGGAAACATGGTATCATATTTATCTTGGTTTTAAGCTTCCTAAACCCTTGTGGCCAAAACCCTTTAGAGCTCAATTTAGGTTAAACACAACATCCAAGCATGTGGCACCTAAATTATCATCATAACATTTTCATAGGAAGCATTATAAACATGATTAACTTAGTTTCTAAGTTCCTCAAGTCCCTAATTTCATATGGCCGAAACCTTAAGGTGTGAAACAAGGTTCCATATGACATAAAAGTATGGACAACTTTAAATCATATTTATAACATTTTTACCAAGGAACAAGGTAAACACATTTGACACATTTGAATTAGTTCCTAAGTTCTTTAAGCCCTTAACATATGTCATGGCCGAAATTTAACAAGTTCTCATTAGGGCTACAAACAAGCATACAAGCATGTGAACTTGGACTAACATTATGTATAAATTCATACAAGGCATCATCCAATAGTTATGGCCGAAACATACCCTAGCATCATTTTAGGTCATAAAACAACATATAGCAATTGAACCTTGGCTTTCTACTTATCATATTTCATGTAGAGTGGCATGAGCATATTTAATTTAAGTCCTAGGGTTTCTAGGGCATCTATTCCTTCATGACCGAAACATTCAAGGGTTCATTTAGGTCATGGAAAAATTATACAAGCATGTGAAACAATCAACACATTATCCTATTTTCATAAGAAGTACTTTTAACACATTTGGTTTAATTTCTAAGGCCTCTAGGTCTTTTAAACCCTACTTGGCCGAAACTCACAAAATATAAACTTGCTTCAAATAGCCTAAAAGCATGAGAATTTATACAAGTTTCATAGCATGTATAAGGACAAGTATAATGAGTATACATATGAATTGTGTCTTAGGCTTTCTAGGTTTCTTTTTCTCTTTTTCTTTTATTTTTTTTTTCTCATGGCCGAAACCTACCATTCCTTAGCTAGGTTTTTAAGTGGCCTAAAGCATGAAAAACCTATGTAAGTTTCATGGCAAAAGTTACTAAGAAACATATATACAAATTGGTTCATGAATAAGCTAGGACCCCTTGTGGTCATACATATTATATGTCATGCAACTAATTTTTCTACACCCTAATTAAGCATGAGGGCATTAAACAACTTTCATATCTAAATAGCACAGAGGTCTTGAGCATATTAAAATTTTGTTTAAGCTTTTCTAAGCTATCCATCTCATCATGGCCGAAAAACCCTAAGAAGGAGTTCATGAAATTCTAGCAATATTCAAGCATACAAATCCTTTAAGATCTTTGTATTCTATCACATGAGCATGGTTATTTAAATTTAAAGGTCTTCCTAACCCTAAACCCTTTCTTGACCGAATCATATGAGTGGGTTTTCTTTTAGTTTCAAATATCTTCTAAGGAAGAAAAACTAATACATGATCCTTAATATTTCATAGGGAGAACCTTGTACTAGTTGGGTAAAATAATAAATTTCCCTAGCCTCTTAAGAATATTTTTGGCCGAAATTCTAGGGTTCAGTACTCCTCTGATCAAGCATCATATAGGTATAAAAGCATGAAGAAGAACCCCCTTTCATAGCATAGAAAAACCTATCATGTAATGAAGACTAGTTTAAACACCATTAGATTTTGAAAGCTCTTCTTGGCTGAATTTTCTCAAACTTGTTTCTAGGTTTTAAAATCTTCATAAAATCCGAAAAGCACATAAAAGCCTTGTACCACAGGTGAGGGGAAGCTTACATCATTTTCGCTTGTGGATCTAAGGTATGGTGAAGAAGAAGTAGTCTCTTCTTCTAGTTCCTTTCCCTTGATTCCTTTGCTAAGTCCTCCTTGTATCTTAGGGTTTCTTAGGGAAAACCTTGGCTTGGGGCCGAAGATGGAGGAGAGGGGGAACTGAGGTTTCAGTGAGGGAGAGGAGAGAATGAGAAAAATGAGAGAAAATAGAATTTTCCCTTTACATATTCTCTTTTATGTTAAGGGGGAAGAGGTAGCAAACTTAGTTTTTGCTTTCCTTCTCCCTTAGCCTTTTTTTTCTATTTTATTTTTATTTTTATTTATTTATTTATCCTCATCATTCATGGTGAAATAAGGGGGAATGAATCCCCTTAATTCCTCTTTAAACATTTCGGTAAAACCAAAGAGGAAGAAGGAGAGGAAGGGAAGAAGGCAAATTGCCTTTCTCTTGCTCTTTACTTGTTTCCTTTTGGCTAGCTTTTACTCTTACCTTTATCATGAGTTTCCCTCATTTGCTATCAACATATTATTCCTATCCCAACTGGTTATTACCCATTAATTCTATGAAATATAATATAAGAGATTCAAGGTTCAATCCTTGACCTTCACTTCTTTTTATTTCATTTTATTTCTTTTTGCTTCAACTCACTTCCTATTATTTTTCTAAGGCAAAATCCCACATTCATATATTTATCTTACAAGCTTAGTGGGTATTACAGTACCCCGTACCTCATAAAAAGTTCGTCCTCGAACTTTAAAATAGCTCCGGGTACTTTTGTTTCATATCGTCCTCGCGCTCCCAGGTGGCTTCTTCGAATCGTTGATTCCGCCACAATACCTTTACTAAGGGTATTTCTTTGTTCCTCAATCTCTTTATTTCTCGGTCCAGAATCTGGATGGGTTTACTTTCGTAACTCAGGTCTTCCTGCACCTGTACCGAATGAGGCTCAATCACTGGATCTGTGCTGGGAGTACATTTCTTGAGCATCGATACATGGAACACATTGTGAATGGCTGCCATGTCTGGAGATAGTTCTAGTCTGTATGCGACTTGGCCCACTCTTTCTACAATCCGGTACGGTCCTACATATCGTGGGCTTAACTTGCTCCTCTTTCCAAACCTCATTATCCCTTTCATGGGGGATACTTTAAGGAATACCAAGTCTCCGATGTTGAATTCTAGCGGCCTACGCCGTTTATCGGCGTAATTCTTCTGCCGACTCTGAGCAGTTTCTATTCGTTGACGGATCTTTTGTATAACTCGGGTGGTGTCATCAATAAGTTCCGTTCGGAATCCCATTTCCTTCTTTTCACCACTTTCATACCAGCATATAGGAGACCTACACTTCCTCCCATATAGAGCTTCGTAAGGTGTCATTCCAATAGTAGCTTGGTAGCTATTATTGTAGGCGAATTCTGCCAGGTATAAATATCGGCACCAGCTCCCCTTGAAGTCCAGGGCACAAGCTCTTAACATATCTTCCAATATTTGATTTACTCTTTCAGTCTGCCCATCAGTCTGTGGGTGGAAGGCTGTGCTAAACAACAACTTCGTGCCGAGGGCCTTCTGAACGCACTCCCAAAAGTGCGAGACAAAACGTCCGTCTCTATCAGAAATAATGGTCTTAGGGATACCATGTAATCTGACGATTTCCTTAACATATAGTTGCGCTAGTTGTTCAGTTGAATAAGTCAAAGTGTGCAGACTTCGTCAGTCTGTCCACGATCACCCATATAGCATCATACCCGTTTGTCGTCTTGGGTAGACCTGAAATGAAATCCATGGAGATTTCTTCCCATTTCCATTCTGGAATTTGGACAGGTTGTAATAATCCACCGGGTCTCTGGTGTTCAGCTTTTACCCTTTGGCACGTCAGACAAGTACTGACGTACTGAGCCACTTCTCTTTTCATACAGGACCACCAAAATTTCTTTTTCAGGTCCTGGTACATCTTAGTGGAACCCGGGTGCATTGCATAAGGCGTTGTATGGGCTTCTTCCAATATCTTCTTTCGCATCTCTGGATCCTCCGGAATACATAATCGATCCTTGAGGTATAATATTCCATCGTCTGCGATACGGAACCCGTCATTCTTTCCTTCTGTGGTCTCTTGTTTAATTCTTTGAAGGCTCGGGTCTCTGGTTTGCTTCTCTAACATGTTCCCAAATAACGTTGGTGTTATGGTGAGGGTAGAGAGTCGTCCGGACATGGTTTCAACTAATTGATACGAAACATGTTTCAGTTTCTTGATGGATTCCCTCATCAGTTTGCTTTTAGCATTGAATAAAAATTCTAGCATACTGACTGAAATTAAATAACTGACCTGTGACGATAGTAGAGGCGTTCGCCACGTCATCTTGAGCAAGAGAGTAGACTCTGGCATTGGTCATAGTGGGGGGGCCTCCAATCTTCCTTGGCTGATTGAAGTCCCTTCTATGGCAGTATGCATCTGGTGAAGCTGTGCGAGGGCACTCTTGTTCTGGAAGTTCTGCGGAGGTAGTGCCTGAGACTGAGTAGGGCAATTTATTGCCAAATGACCTTCCCTTCCGCAGTTGTAGCACTTTTTGGTGCTGAGAAGACATACTCCAGAATGCATCTTCCCACATGTGGCACACTGAGGGTACTTGGTCTGCTTATTGGCCGGACCACCTTTTGTTTTATTCCACTGTTTCCTCTTTCCACTTGAGTTTCCTTTCCAGTCAGTTCTGGTACTGTGCGATTTTTGTCCTCCGGTCAGTACTTGGTTCTTGCCCTTATTCATTGCTTCCTGATAGTGCTCGGTAATCAGGGCGCTGCTGACCAGCTCCTCTGCAGTCTGCGGTCTATTAACTCCGCCGGCTATGTTCAGAGCTATATCGGGTCGGAGCATCTTTAACATCAACCGGACCCTTTCTTTTTCAGTACGGACCAGTTCAGGGCACAATCGAGCTAAGCGGTTGAACCTCTTAACGGACCATCGGAGTAGGGGCTGCCGGAGGCACTGGTGCGGCTGTAGGTATAATAGGTAGTGGATTCACCGGTGGGGTAACTGGGTTGCCTTGCTGACCCATTAAGGTAGTGATCAGCTGTTGTTGTTCTGCGATCTGATGCTGGAGGTCTGCGACTACCTGCGTCAGATCTGGTGGAGTCACTGTCCCTCCGGTTCGGGTATTGCGTGTCCTAACCATGTTTATCTAAAAGAAATAGACTAGTGTAAGTGGTTATCAATTTTAGCCAATCTAACGTACTGGTTTGTTTCTATCTATTTGTTATGGTATTATTCCTAACCTACCAATATGTACTCCTAATCTAATTTATAACTAAAAGCATATAATAAAGCATCATACATAAGCAAGTAAAACATGAACTAAAGCATAAACAACATGAGGAAACAAAAATAAGGAATATAATGACAAACAATGTAACATAAGGAAATAAAGCATAAGCAATGTAGTAAAGAAAATAAAGCATAAGTATATGACAAGAAAATCAAACATAAACATATAACAAATAAATTTAACATAAACATTCTTACTTGGAGCGGCAGGTAGGAGGCTTGATGTGTGTGTAGTGAGCTGGCAATATACTTGGCTCTGATACCAACTTGTAACGCCCGCCCTCCCTGCTACCCTAAGGGACGGGGCTACGATACTTTACGTATAAATTTTTCTTTTTAAAACAGCGGAAGACTTAAAATAATTTTCATAGTTTTAATAAAACTTTTCTTTTAAATTTCTTTTGAACTATACTATCACATGGCATCAAAGTCATAACATCAAATCCAGTGGAACCATAATGTCAAGCCACACATGTTTAGGTATCACAAGTCATAAAATACCAATGCATAGTTCTTTAAAGAAACTTTAAGCAGGTTCTTATTTATTTGGTTGCCTAGCCACTGCCACACACATCTTCGTTGCCCCTCCTGCTGCTCCTCTAACTCATCCAGCTTTTTCCTTTATCTATGGTACAAGGAAAGTAAGCTATGAGCACTCATGGCTCAGTAAGTTCCTTTCCTACTCACTAAAACCAACAATCAGCACATAATCAAGAATGCATCAACAAGTCATAATCTCAACTAATCATGGCATAACATAGCATTCTATTCAAGCATATCATGCATCATAATATAATCACAACTAGTCATAGCATATCAAGCATCACCATGGCCGAAACATATACATAGTGCATTGCATAAAACATAGCTAGACATGGCATAACAAACAAGTATTATAGTATATCAAAGCATGGCCGAAACATGTATATCAAAGCATCATACTATGGCCGAAACATGTACATCAAGGCATCATCATATCTATGGCCGAAATCTATATATCAAGCATCAACAAATCCATGGCCGAAACATGTCTATAAGGTATAGCATGAACATAACATAATCATACCTTATCATGGCATATCATAATCAAGAGCATAACATGAAACATAGCATAATCATAAGGTGTATGCAATATGATTTTGGAAAACATGTATCCGAAAACATGTGTATGTCTCATGATCTTTAAAACCATTTTCTTTTACATATATACTTGAAAGTACTCTCAACATAAGGGGGATCCCGGCTATGTACCACTTACATATTGCGCGCAACCTTGTAGGTCCAAGGTAGCAAGTCTTGAACCCTACGAGGCAAACATACTAGGCCCTTAGTCCTAGGGGCACTTAGGAGCCCATCCCTAACGAGGTCCTTAGTCCCCGGGGCGCTTATGGAGCCCACCCTTGGTACAAGCCACTCACATATAAAGTAAAGTACATGTCATACATATCATGTATCATAAAAGCATGCATCACTTAGGCACACATCATATCGTAAAAGTATGCATCACTTAGGCATACATCATGTCATAAAAGTATGCATCACTTAGGCATACATCATATCATAAAGGTATGCATCACTTAGGCATACATCATGTCATAACAATATGCATCACTTAGGCATAGATCATAAAAACATGCATATCTTAAGCATAAAGCATATCATCAAGCATGCATGATTTAACCACATAGCATATCATGAAAGCATGCATATTTTAAGCACTAAACATAGCATTAAAGCATGCATAATTTAACCACATATCATAACATAAGCATGCATATTTTTAGCACAAAGCATATCATATCATAAAAGCATGCATATCATATCATAAGTCATAAATCACAAGCATACATTTTAACCATAAGGGTGTATCTTGTGATTATCCTATCATAGGAAACATGGTATCATATTTATCTTGGTTTTAAGCTTCCTAAACCCTTGTGGCCGAAATCCTTTAGAGCTCAATTTAGGTTAAACACAACACCCAAGCATGTGGCACCTAAATTATCATCATAACATTTTCATAGGAAGCATTATAAACATGATTAACTTAGTTTCTAAGTTCCTCAAGTCCCTAATTTCATATGGCCGAAACCTTAAGGTGTGAAACAAGGTTTCATATGACATAAAAGTATGGACAACTTTAAATCATATTTATAACATTTTTACCAAGGAACAAGGTAAATACATTTGACACATTTGAATTAGTTCCTAAGTTCTTTAAGCCCTTAACATATGTCATGGCCGAAATTTAACAAGTTCTCATTAGGGCTACAAACAAGCATACAAGCATGTGAACTTGGACTAACATTATGTATAAATTCATACAAGGCATCATCCAATAGTTATGGCCGAAACATACCCTAGCATCATTTTAGGTCATAAAGCAACATATAGCAATTGAACCTTGGCTTTCTACTTATCATATTTCATGTAGAGTGGCATGAGCATATTTAATTTAAGTCCTAGGGTTTCTAGGGCATCTATTCCTTCATGACCGAAACATTCAAGGGTTCATTTAGGTCATGGAAAAATTATACAAGCATGTGAAACAATCAACACAGTATCCTATTTTCATAAGAAGTACTTTTAACACATTTGGTTTCATTTCTAAGGCCTCTAGGTCTTTTAAACCCTACTTGGCCGAAACTCTCAGAATATAAACTTGCTTCAAATAGCCTAAAAGCATGAGAATTTATACAAGTTTCATAGCATGTATAAGGACAAGCATAATGAGTATACATATGAATTGTGTCTTAGGCTTTCTAGGTTTCTTTTTCTCTTTTTCTTTTATTTTTTTTTTTTCTCATGGCCGAAACCTACCATTCCTTAGCTAGGTTTTTAAGTGGCCTAAAGCATGAAAAACCTATGTAAGTTTCATGGCAAAAGTTACTAAGAAATATATATACAAATTGGTTCATGAATAAGCTAGGACCCCTTGTGGTCATACATATTATATGTCATGCAACTAATTTTTCTACACCCTAATTAAGCATGAGGGAATTAAACAACTTTCATATCTAAATAGCACAGAGGTCTTGAGCATATTAAAATTTTGTTTAAGCTTTTCTAAGCTATCCATCTCATCATGGCCGAAAAACCCTAAGAAGGAGTTCATGAAATTCTAGCAATATTCAAGCATACAAATCCTTTAAGATCTTTGTATTCTATCACATGAGCATGGTTATTTAAATATAAAGGTCTTCCTAACCCTAAACCCTTTCTTGACCGAATCATATGAGTGGGTTTTCTTTTAGTTTCAAATATCTTCTAAGGAAGAAAAACTAATACATGATCCTTAATATTTCATAGGGAGAACCTTGTACTAGTTGGGTAAAACAATAAATTTCCCTAGCCTCTTAAGAATATTTTTGGCCGAAATTCTAGGGTTCAGTACTCCTCTGATCAAGCATCATATAGGTATAAAAGCATGAAGAAGAACCCCCTTTCATAGCATAGAAAAACCTATCATGTAGTGAAGACTAGTTTAAACACCATTAGATTTTGAAAGCTCTTCTTGGCCGAATTTTCTCAAACTTGTTTCTAGGTTTTAAAATCTTCATAAAATCCGAAAAGTACATAAAAGCCTTGTACCACAGGTGAGGGGAAGCTTACATCCTTTTCGCTTGTGGATCTAAGGTATGGTGAAGAAGAAGTAGTCTCTTCTTCTAGTTCCTTTCCCTTGATTCCTTTGCTAAGTCCTCCTTGTATCTTAGGGTTTCTTAGGGAAAACCTTGGCTTGGGGCCGAAGATGGAGGAGAGGGGGAACTGAGGTTTCGGTGAGGGAGAGGAGAGAATGAGAAAAATGAGAGAAAATAGAATTTTCCCTTTACACATTCTCTTTTATGTTAAGGGGGAAGAGGTAGCAAACTTAGTTTTTGCTTTCCTTCTCCCTTAGCCTTTTTTTTCTATTTTATTTTTATTTTTATTTATTTATTTATCCTCATCATTCATGGTGAAATAAGGGGGAATGAATCCCCTTAATTCCTCTTTAAACATTTCGGCAAAACCAAAGAGGAAGAAGGAGAGGAAGGGAGGAAGGCAAATTGTCTTTCTCTTGCTCTTTACTTGTTTCCTTTTGGCTAGCTTTTACTCTTACCTTTATCATGAGTTTCCCTCATTTGCTATCAACATATTATTCCTATCCCAACTGGTTATTACCCATTAATTCTATGAAATATAATATAAGAGGTTCAAAGTTCAATCCTTGACCTTCACTTCTTTTTATTTCATTTTATTTCTTTTTGCTTCAACTCACTTCCTATTATTTTTCTAAGGCAAAATCCCACATTCATATATTTATCTTACAAGCTTAGTGGGTATTACAGTACCCCGTACCTCATAAAAAGTTCATCCTCAAACTTTAAAATAGCTCCGGGTACTTTTGTTTCATATCGTCCTCGCGCTCCCAGGTGGCTTCTTCGAATCGTTGATTTCGCCACAATACCTTTACTAAGGGTATTTCTTTGTTCCTCAATCTCTTTATTTCTCGGTCCAGAATCTGGATGGGTTTACTTTCATAACTCAGGTCTTCCTGCACCTGTACCGACTGAGGCTCAATCACTTGATCTGTGCTGGGAGTACATTTCTTGAGCATCGATACATGGAACACATTGTGAATGGTCTGGAGGTAGTTCTAGTCTGTATGCGACTTGGCCCACTCTTTCTACAATCCGGTACGGTCCTACATATCGTGGGCTTAACTTGCTCCTCTTTCCGAACCTCATTATCCCTTTCATGGGGGATACTTTAAGGAATACCAAGTCTCCGATGTTGAATTCTAGCGGCCTACGCCGTTTATCGGCGTAATTCTTCTGCCGACTCTGAGCAGTTTCTATTCGTTGACGGATCTTTTGTATAACTCGGGTGGTGTCATCAATAAGTTCCGTTCGGAATCCCATTTCCTTCTTTCCACCACTTTCATACCAGCATATAGGAGACCTACACTTCCTCCCATATAGAGCTTCGTAAGGTGCCATTCCAATAGTAGCTTGGTAGCTATTATTGTAGGCGAATTCTGCCAGGTATAAATATCGGCACCAGCTCCCCTTGAAGTCCAGGGCACAAGCTCTTAACATATCTTCCAATATTTGATTTACTCTTTCAGTCTGCCCATCAGTCTGTGGGTGGAAGGCTGTGCTAAACAACAACTTCGTGCCGAGGGCCTTCTGAACGCACTCCCAAAAGTGCGAGACAAAACGTCCGTCTCTATCAGAAATAATGGTCTTAGGGATACCATGTAATCTGACGATTTCCTTAACATATAGTTGCGCTAGTTGTTCAGTTGAATAAGTCATCTTGATCGCCAAAAAGTGTGCAGACTTCGTTAGTCTGTCCACGATCACCCATATAGCATCATACCCGTTTGTCGTCTTGGGTAGACCTGAAATGAAATCCATGGAGATTTCTTCCCATTTCTATTCTGGAATTTGGACAGGTTGTAATAATCCATCGGGTCTCTGGTATTCAGCTTTTACCCTTTGGCACGTCAGACAAGTACTGACGTACTGAGCCACTTCTCTTTTCATACCGGACCACCAAAATTTCTTTTTCAGGTCCTGGTACATCTTAGTGGAACCCGGGTGCATTGCATAAGGCGTTGTATGGGCTTCTTCCAATATCTTCTTTCGCATCTCTGGATCCTCCGGAATACATAATCGATCCTTGAGGTATAATATTCCATCGTCTGCGATACGGAACCCGTCATTCTTTCCTTCTGTGGTCTCTTGTATAATTCTTTGAAGGCTCGGGTCTCTGGTTTGCTTTTCTAACATGTTCCCAAATAACGTTGGTGTTATGGTGAGGGTAGAGAGTCGTCCGGACATGGTTTCAACTAATGGATACGAAACATGTTTCAGTTTCTTGATGGATTCCCTCATCAGTTAGCTTTTAGCATTGAATAAAAATTCTAGCATACTGACTAAAATTAAATAACTGACCTGTGACGATAGTAGAGGCGTTCGCCACGTCATCTTGAGCGAGAGAGTAGACTCTGGCATTGGTCATAGTGGGAGGGGCCTCCAATCTTCCTTGGCTGATTGAAGTCCCTTCTATGGCAGTATGCATCTGGTGAAGCTGTACGGGGGCACTCTTGTTCTGGAAGTTCTGCGGAGGTAGTGCCTGAGACTGAGTAGGGCAATTTCTTGCCAAATGACCTTCCCTTCCGCAGTTGTAGCACTTTTTGGTGCTGAGAAGACATACTCCAGAATGCATCTTCCCACATGTGGCACACTGAGGGTACTTGGTCTGCTTATTGGCCGGACCACCTTTCGTTTTATTCCACTGTTTCCTCTTTCCACTTGAGTTTTCTTTCCAGTCAGTTCTGGTACTGTGCGATTTTTGTCCTCCGGTCAGTACTTGGTTCTTGCCCTTATTCATTGCTTCCTAATAGTGCTCGGTAATCAGGGCGCTGCTGAATAGCTCCTCTGCAGTCTGCGGTCTATTAACTCCGCCGGCTATGTTCAGAGCTATCTCGGGTCGGAGCATCTTTAACATCAACCGGACCCTTTCTTTTTCAGTACGGACCAGTTCAGGGCACAATCGAGCTAAGCGGATGAACCTCTTGACGGACCATCGGAGTAGGGGCTGCCGGAGGCACTGGTGCGGCTGTAGGTATAATAGGTAGTGGATTCACCGGTGGGGTAACTGGGTTGCCTTGCTGACCCATTAAGGTAGTGATCAGCTGTTGTTGTTCTGCGATCTAATGCTGGAGGTCTGCGACTACCTGCGTCAGATCTGGTGGAGTCACTGTCCCTCCGGTTCGGGTATTGCGTGTCCTAACCATGTTTATCTAAAAGAAATAGACTAGTGTAAGTGGTTATCAATTTTAGCCAATCTAACGTATTGGTTTGTTTCTATCTATTTGTTATGGTATTATTCCTAACCTACCAATATGTACTCCTAATCTAATTTATAACTAAAAGCATATAATAAAGCATCAAACATAAGCAAGTAAAACATGAACTAAAGCATAAACAACATGAGGAAACAAAAATAAGGAATATAATGACAAACAATGTAACATAAGGAAATAAAGCATAAGCAATGTAGTAAAGAAAATAAAGCATAAGTATATGACAAGAAAATCAAACATAAACATATAACAAATAAATTTAACATAAACATTCTTACTTGGAGCGGCAGGTAGGAGGCTTGATGTGTGTGTAGTGAGCTGGCAATATACTTGGCTCTGATACCAACTTGTAACGCCCGCCCTCCCTGCTACCCTAAGGGACGGGGCTACGATACTCTACGTATAAATTTTTCTTTTTAAAACAGCGGAAGACTTAAAATAATTTTCATAGTTTTAATAAAACTTTTCATTTAAATTTCTTTTGAACTATACTATCACATGGCATCAAAGTCATAACATCAAATCTAGTGGAACCATAATGTCAAGCCACACATGTTTAGGTATCACAAGTCATAAAATACCAATGCATAGTTCTTTAAAGAAACTTTAAGCAGGTTCTTATTTATTTGGTTGCCTAGCCACTGCCACACACATCTTCGTTGCCCCTCCTGCTGCTCCTCTAACTCATCCAGCTTTTTTCCTTTATCTGTGGTATAAGGAAAGTAAGCTATGAGCACTCATGGCTCAGTAAGTTCCTTTCCTAGTCACTAAAACCAACAATCAGCACATAATCAAGAATGCATCAACAAGTCATAATCTCAACTAATCATGGCATAACATAGCATTCTATTCAAGCATATCATGCATCATAATATAATCACAACTAGTCATAGCATATCAAGCATCACCATGGCCGAAACATATACATAGTGCATTGCATAAAACATAGCTAGACATGGCATAACAAACAAGTATTATAGTATATCAAAGCATGGCCAAAACATGTATATCAAAGCATCATACTATGGCTGAAACATGTACATCAAGGCATCATCATATCTATGGCCGAAATCTATATATCAAGCATCAACAAATCCATGGCCGAAACATGTCTATAAGGTATAGCATGAACATAACATAATCATACCTTATCATGGCATATCATAATCAAGAGCATAACATGAAACATAGCATAATCATAAGGTGTATGCAATATGATTTTGGAAAACATGTATCCGAAAAATATGTGTATGTCTCATGATCTTTAAAACCATTTTCTTTTACATATATACTTGAAAGTACTCTCAACATAAGGGGGATCCCGGCTATGTACCACTTACATATTGCGCGCAACCTTGTAGGTCCAAGGTAGCAAGTCTTGAACCCTACGAGGCAAACATACTAGGCCCTTAGTCCTAGGGGCTCTTAGGAGCCCATCCCTAACGAGGTCCTTAGTCCCCGGGGCGCTTATGGAGCCCACCCTTGGTACAAGTCACTCACATATAAAGTAAAGTACATGTCATACATATCATGTATCATAAAAGCATGCATCACTTAGGCACACATCATATCGTAAAAGTATGCATCACTTAGGCATACATCATGTCATAAAAGTATGCATCACTTAGGCATACATCATGTCATAAAGGTATGCACCACTTAGGCATACATCTCATCATAAAGGCATGCATCACTTAGGCATACATCATGTCATAACAATATGCATCACTTAGGCATAGATCATAAAAACATGCATATCTTAAGCATAAAGCATATCATCAAGCATGCATGATTTAACCACATAGCATATCATGAAAGCATGCATATTTTAAGCACTAAACATAGCATTAAAGCATGCATAATTTAACCACATATCATAACATAAGCATGCATATTTTTAGCACAAAGCATATCATATCATAAAAGCATGCATATCATATCATAAGTCATAAATCACAAGCATACATTTTAAGCATAAGGGTGTATCTTGTGATTATCCTATCATAGGAAACATGGTATCATATTTATCTTGGTTTTAAGCTTCCTAAACCCTTGTGGCCGAAACCCTTTAGAGCTCAATTTAGGTTAAACACAACATCCAAGCATGTGGCACCTAAATTATCATCATAACATTTTCATAGGAAGCATTATAAACATGATTAACTTAGTTTCTAAGTTCCTCAAGTCCCTAATTTCATATGGCCGAAACCTTAAGGTGTGAAACAAGGTTCCATATGACATAAAAGTATGGACAACTTTAAATCATATTTATAACATTTTTCCAAGGAACAAGGTAAACACATTTGACACATTTGAATTAGTTCCTAAGTTCTTTAAGCCCTTAACATATGTCATGGCCGAAATTTAACAAGTTCTCATTAGGGCTACAAACAAGCATACAAGCATGTGAACTTGGACTAACATTATGTATAAATTCATACAAGGCATCATCCAATAGTTATGGCCGAAACATACCCTAGCATCATTTTAGGTCATAAAACAACATATAGCAATTGAACCTTGGCTTTCTACTTATCATATTTCATGTAGAGTGGCATGAGCATATTTAATTTAAGTCCTAGGGTTTCTAGGGCATCTATTCCTTCATAACCGAAACATTCAAGGGTTCATTTAGGTCATGGAAAAATTATACAAGCATGTGAAACAATCAACACATTATCCTATTTTCATAAGAAGTACTTTTAAAACATTTGGTTTCATTTCTAAGGCCTCTAGGTCTTTTAAACCCTACTTGGCCGAAACTCACAGAATATAAACTTGCTTCAAATAGCCTAAAAGCATGAGAATTTATACAAGTTTCATAGCATGTATAAGGACAAGCATAATGAGTATACATATGAATTGTGTCTTAGGCTTTCTAGGTTTCTTTTTCTCTTTTTCTTTTATTTTTTTTTTCTCATGGACGAAACCTACCATTCCTTAGCTAGGTTTTTAAGTGGCCTAAAGCATGAAAAACCTATGTAAGTTTCATGGCAAAAGTTACTAAGAAACATATATACAAATTGGTTCATGAATAAGCTAGGACCCCTTGTGGTCATACATATTATATGTCATGCAACTAATTTTTCTACACCCTAATTAAGCATGAGGGCATTAAACAACTTTCATATCTAAATAGCACAGAGGTCTTGAGCATATTAAAATTTTGTTTAAGCTTTTCTAAGCTATCCATCTCATCATGGCCGAAAAACCCTAAGAAGGAGTTCATGAAATTCTTGCAATATTCAAGCATACAAATCCTTTAAGATCTTTGTATTCTATCACATGAGCATGGTTATTTAAATTTAAAGGTCTTCCTAACCCTAAACCCTTTCTTGACCGAATCATATGAGTGGGTTTTCTTTTAGTTTCAAATATCTTCTAAGGAAGAAAAACTAATACATGATCCTTAATATTTCATAGGGAGAACCTTGTACTAGTTGGGTAAAACAATAAATTTCCCTAGCCTCTTAAGAATATTTTTGGCCGAAATTCTAGGGTTCAGTACTCCTCTGATCAAGCATCATATAGGTATAAAATCATGAAGAAGAACCCCCTTTCATAGCATAGAAAAACCTATCATGTAGTGAAGACTAGTTTAAACACCATTAGATTTTGAAAGCTCTTCTTGGCCGAATTTTCTCAAACTTGTTTCTAGGTTTTAAAATCTTCATAAAATCCGAAAAGCACATAAAAGCCTTGTACCACAGGTGAGGGGAAGCTTACATCCTTTTTGCTTGTGGATCTAAGGTATGGTGAAGAAGAAGTAGTCTCTTCTTCTAGTTCCTTTCCCTTGATTCCTTTGCTAAGTCCTCCTTGTATCTTAGGGTTTCTTAGGGAAAACCTTGGCTTGGGGCCGAAGATGGAGGAGAGGGGGAACTGAGGTTTCGGTGAGGGAGAGGAGAGAATGAGAAAAATGAGAGAAAATAGAATTTTCCCTTTACATATTCTCTTTTATGTTAAGGGGGAAGAGGTAGCAAACTTAGTTTTTGCTTTCCTTCTCCCTTAGCCTTTTTTTTCTATTTTATTTTTATTTTTTTTATTTATTTATCCTCATCATTCATGGTGAAATAAGGGGGAATGAATCCCCTTAATTCCTCTTTAAACATTTCGGCAAAACCAAAGAGGAAGAAGGAGAGGAAGGGAGGAAGGCAAATTGCCTTTCTCTTGCTCTTTACTTGTTTCCTTTTGGCTAGCTTTTACTCTTACCTTTATCATGAGTTTCCCTCCTTTGCTATCAACATATTATTCCTATCCCAACTGGTTATTACCCATTAATTCTATGAAATATAATATAAGAGGTTCAAGGTTCAATCCTTGACCTTCACTTCTTTTTATTTCATTTTATTTCTTTTTGCTTCAACTCACTTCCTATTATTTTTCTAAGGCAAAATCCCACATTCATATATTTATCTTACAAGCTTAGTGGGTATTACACTTCTGGCCGTGCCAAATAGCTCGGCCAAAATAGAGTCTTCTCTGTTTAGCCTTTCTGGGTCGTGCCATTTGGCACGGCCTAATCTTCAAACCTGCTTTTGGAGATATGGTCATGTCTCGAGGCACGACCGCAGCCAATTTTGTTCTAGAAAAAGACATGGGTAGATTCCTGGTCATGCCATTTGGCATGACCATTCAAAAATTGGTTGGAACAAGAGGCACGACCACACCTTGTTTGTTGCTGCTTGCACACCCTAGGACACGACCATGCGTTTGAGGCACGGTTAGGGGCATAACCGTGTAAAATATCATAGTCACGTTTGAAGACCCTAGAGCTTGAAGTTATCTTCACTTTGATACTTTGAATAGCCAATAACTCCAAATGAGCAAAAAGTTATGGCTATTTTACTATGCATTTGTGATGGGTCTAAAATCTGGCACACCCGTGCTTGAAGGCACGACTGTGCCTTTTGGCAGTGTGATTTTTCCCTGAAACTCTCCATGGCCATGTTCCTCATCAATTCATAGTCATGTGGGTGAAATTTGAGCACATTTTGACTTTGTTTAGACTCTGATATGCTCTGAGAAACACGGCAATGTCGCTAGACATGATTGCTTGTTTTCTCTTCCGGAGTTGCTCCTAAGTGTATTCTTTATTTTTTTTCACTCCGAAAGACATCCTTTTCATCCCAAATTCCATCCATGAGGGAGACATGGTCATGCCTTGGGGCATAGCTAGGTCTTAGTCTTTCTTCAAATGATCTTCTTTTGTGTGCTTTGAATCCTTTTCCGCTTCAAAATGCTTCTAAAAATGAAAACAAATACCAAGCAAATCTCTGGATGCAAAGTAATAATTATGATGAAATACAATAGAAAAGGGTGCAAAATACATAGATCATAAATATGAAATATAAGTAGATGTGTGTCAAATAGTACAAAATAACATATATAATCTACGCGCATCAGATCTCTGAGATTGGTAGGATCAGTATGATTATATGATCCTATGATTCTATATTTTGAGAGATCATAACTTCTGACTCGAGACACACAATATATCAAATCGAAACTCATTCAGAGAACTATATTTATTACTAGGTGCAACTCATAACCGCCCAATTTTAAGTTCAAAAATATCATTTAAAGTTTTTTCAGAACCTCCTAATAATTTTTATCATTGTATTAGAGTTATTTTAAGACCATTTAAAATATTTGTTTAATTGATATTCGATAGATTTGATCTTTACGAATTTTTCTTTCGTTCTTTTATCTAAAATTATAAGTTTTGGATGCATATTTTCTGATATTTTGCTGAATCAATAAGTATTTAGAAGATTATTTTTAACATTCATATTCGAATCAACAGAATCAATATTCAATTCTACCTATCTGATCTCGATCGATTCAATCCTACTGATATGATCTAGATCCCAAATCAATCCTGCGTCGGATTACGATTCTATAAATTATGATTGTGCCCACTGATACGGTTGGTAATGGAGGGGCCCATGAGGAAAGGGTTAGAAAAGTCAAGGAAATATGGCGGTCAAAAGTCAGGAGGATGTGGCAGTCAATAGTCAAAGCGACTTGGCGGTCAAATAGTCAAGCTGACGAGGCAGTCAGAGTTGAGCATAGGGGAGAGCCAGAGGCCTGACAGGCTTGTTGATTGAAGGGGCGAAGCAGTAGGAGAACGAAGAGGGACGACAGGCCTGCGGTGGAGGGCCAGGAAATACAAAGCGCAGAGGCGGGTCGGGATCGGCAGAGCTAAGCAGAGGCAACCCGAGCTACAGGCCTGCGGTGGAGGGCCAGGAAATACAAAGCGCAGAGGCGGGTCGGGATCGGCAGAGATAAGCAGAGGCAACCCGAGCTACAGGCCTGCGGTGGAGGGCCAGGAAATACAAAGCGCAGGATGCAGGTCGGGATCGGCGTAGCGGTGTATAGACAGCTTGGGCTGCAGGGCTGCGATTTGGAGGCCCGGAAATGCAAACCACGGGTGCAGGCCAGTGCAGGTCACAGTGGAGCGGAGGAGCTAAGTAGTACGGGTGCGGAGAATCTCAACGGTCCGTCAAGGAGAATCATTACATATCAACAATGCGGGCGAAGGCGAAGGTTCCTAAAACGAAAAGATACCCTCATAACCAGTAGTAGCCTGCCAGCTGTCCCTCACTACAAGACAAAACCTATGTGCGAAGGCGAAGGTTACTAAACAGAAAGATGCTTTCACGACAAATGGCAGCACGACAGGTGTCCGGAACTAGGCGACAAAGCCCAGCGTCTAACGTTTTCTGACAGGATGGTAGGTTCTAAGAGGGGGAGGCATAAAAGGGGAGAGATCCCTCGGACGCAGGTACGCGCACACACTCCCTCGTCACTTTTTTCCACAACTATTTTTTCTTCTTCTTCTCTCTGTTCTTTCTGGGGAAAAAGGACCTGACTTGAGCGTCGGAGGGCCTGATCCGGGGACTTTTTCCCTGGGTTTCGGCCTCTAACATGAAGGGGGAGATTGTCTGAGTGTGTGCAGGAGCCTGCAGCAGCGTCAGCCTTCTGTGGGAGCCGAATCACCTACGACTTTCCGTCAACAACCGGGCCACCTCGACCAGCCTCCGTCCGACTCAGCCTCCGGACGGGATCAAATTTGGCGCCGTCTGTGGGAACACAACAGCCTGATCCGGAGCGTGAAGATGGAGGACTCGGGTCGAAGCTCTAGCCGGAGGATCAACGTGGCCATGATTGCGGGGGAGTACGAGCTCTTCAAGGAAGTCAGGAAGCAAGCCGCCTCCGAAAAACAAGGAACGGTTTCGCGACCTCGTTTGGCGCATGAAGCGTCTAAAGAACCAGCTCCTGCCTCCGACAGGGGCTCAAAGAGGAAGCGGCAGGAAGAACTCCCTCTTACTTCATTTCGAGAGCCTCGCCGCAACTATCATCAGCCGAGACCTCGCGATCATAGTCCGAAGAAAGAAGAGCCACAGGCGTCGGTGGCATAAAGCTCTCTACATCCACCCCGGGATGCAGGGAAAGGAAAAGCTATAGCCTCTGCCAGAGATTTGCCTGAAGATCCGGACGACAAGGTACCTTTCTCGGCTCAGATCCTGAGGGAAAGCCTGCCTAGGGGTTATCGAGCCCCGAACATTGGAGAATACGATGGGAGCAAGGATCCAGAAGAGCACCTACGAAAATTCAAGAACGTGGCTATCTTGTACCAATACAGCAATGCTGTCAAATGCCGAGTGTTCCTACACACCCTGTCCGGGTCGGCGCAGAAGTGGTTCGATGGACTGCCCCCAGAGTCCATCAATCGCTTCATGGATTTCAAAACGGCCTTCTTACGCCATTTCGCCAGTAGTCGTAAGTATCAAAAAACCGACCACTGTCTCTTTGCTCTCAAGCAGGATTCGACCGAGCCCTTGCGAAGCTACATCAACCGGTTCAGTCAGGTGGCCAATGACGTCCCTTCTGCCATCTAAGAAATATTGATGAGCGCCTTCTCCCACGGATTGCGAGAGGGGGAGTTCTTTAGGGACCTCATCAAGAACCCCGCCCGGAGTTTTGATGACATGGTGGAGAAAGCTTCTTGCTACATCAAGGTGGAAGAAGCGCAGGCCGCTAGGCGGAAGGCCGAAAAGATCGTGGCCCCAGGCAATAGACCTGAAAGGAGAGCACTACAGCCAGCTCAGCCCTTCCAACGCGGTCAACCCAGGCCTGTCCCTCAGCCTGCTCAGGGAGTCAGACCAGCTCCGCGAGTTGCTGCTATACACGCACCCAGACCTGGACCGAGGGGAGCACCATATTGCACATATCATCGGTCCAGGACGCATGATCTTAGTAACTGCTTCCAATTTGCTCGTGGTTCCAGGAGCTGCCGAACAGGGTCTGCCCCCTGGAGTTAGCACCCCAGATACAAAGGATGGAGGAGGAACGGGCCGCAGCGGGACATGCTCGTCAGACCCGACCCGACCTAGCCAGCCCAGTTAACCAAGCTGTCCTCGGGGAAGACCGAAGAGATGCCGCAGAACTGGAGAACCGGGGTAACGTTGCTGTGCGAGAGATCGGTATGATTTCAGGAGGGCCCACTGATGGGGACTCAGGCCGAGCCCGTAAGTCACACGTTCGGCGGTTGTATGTGGGAGCCGTGGGATGCAGCCACGAGCAGGCCTCCGGCCTTGTTATTAGTTTTGGGCCTCAAGACCTGGAGGGTCTGGAGCTGCCCCACGATGACGCTCTCATAATCAAGGTCGTCATTGCTAACAGTCGAGTGGCTCGGGTCTTTGTGGATACCGGGAGCTCGGTCAACATTTCATTCAGAGCTGCGTTTGAGGAGATGCAGATCGACGCCGCTGAGCTCCAACCTGTAACCACTTCCTTGTATGGGTTCACAGGTAACGAAGTCAAACCCATGGGTCAGATCAAGCTGGCCATCTCCATGGGCACTGAGCCCTTGGTGCGCACCCGGAGGATCACCTTCATCGTGGTGGATTCACCTTCCTCCTATAACGTCATCCTGGGAAGGCTAGCCCTGCATGAGTTCCGAGCTGCCGTCTCCACCTTTCACCAGAAGATCAAGTTCCCGGTTGGTGAGCAGGTCGGAGAAGTAAGGGGAGAGCAGAGGGTGTCTCGAAGTTACTACATCGATATGGTCCGGGTGGAGGCGCGCAAGAGCCGGCGGACTCAGGACAGCGGTGTACATGCTATCCAGGAGGAGCCTCTGCCTATTGCCGAGGAGCCTATCCCTTGGGAAGAAATTCGGCTGCATGCGGATAGAGTGGAGAGCATCACTCGCATTGCCAGTGACTTACCACCGGAGCTTAAGTTGGAGCTGATACAGTGTTTAATCCGCAATAGGGACGTTTTTGCTTGGTCACCGGAAGAGCTGCCCGGAGTTAAACCAGAAGTAGCTGAGCACAAGCTGCATATTATACCCGAGGCCAAGCCAGTCAAGAAGAAGAAGAGAAACTTCTCCGCCAATCAGAATAAGATTATCCGGGTTGAAGTAGATCAGCTCAGGAAGGCAGGACATGTGTGAGAGGTGCAATTCCCTTCCTGGCTTTCTAACGTTGTGCTGGTAAAGAAGCCTAATAACAAGTGGAGGGTGTGCATCGACTTTCGCGACCTCAACAAAGCCACCCCCAAAGATTGTTACCCGCTCCCGCGGATCGATCAGGTGGTGGATTCAACTGCTGGCTGTGAAAGGATATGCATGATGGACGCTTATCAGGGATACCATCAGATACCCCTGGCTAAGGAGGATCAGGAGAAGGTTAGTTTCATAACAGCTGATGGTACTTTCTGTTGGTGCGAGTAGCACTAACGGTCTAACCCAGGTTTTGATGAATGACAAATAGGTTAAGTTAGTTGTGTTGTTGTCTGACACTTTGATCAAGTGTGCAGGAAAAGTCCAGCTAGGTCGACGGGCTGACCGGATAGCTGGCGAGAAGTCCAAGTGGGTCGACGGGCTGACCGGACGCTTGGCGAGAAGTCCAGCTAGGTCGACGGGCTGACCGGATAGCTGGCGAGAAGTCCAAGCGGACGCTTGGCGAGAAGTCCAGACGGGTCGACGGGCTGACCGGACGTCTGGCAGGTAAGTCACTGGAGGGGAGTGACTGTGAGGACGCGTTCCCGGGAAGGGGACATTAGGCGTCGATCCGACTTAGATCCATTTCGGATATCTAAGTCGAGATCGTGACTAGATTCCGGTCTCGGAGAGACGGAATCTAAGTCATACTCTTTTTATTTATCTGTTGAACTTTAACTGTGCTGACAATCTGTTTTACAGGATATACATTTGCCTCGGACTAACTTTGTTTTGCAGGAAAAGGGAGTTTTCTGGAATAAGGTAGTCCGGGCGCCCGGAAGGCGAATTTTATCCAGCCAAGTCGTCGCCACGTGGAGCATCTTGGTTTGAGCAGTTACGTCACACTCCAGGCGCCCGGAAGGAATCCAGGCGCCCGGAACAGCATATAAAAGAAGCCCCAGGCAGGAGCTTCAGAAATCAATCAAGCTGAGAACTCTTCAACTGCTGGTCTTGCTGCTCGACGCTCAGTGCGACGCCAACAAAGCTCCGACACTACGCTCCGTTCTTTTCCCTTTTATCGGTATTTGTTTTTCAGTTTCATTAGCATTCCCTGTACGGTTCTTTTGTAATTATTATTCCGAATTGCTAGTGATTGCCCAACGAAAGTGGTCAAGGACCACGGGCCTTCGAGTAGGAGTCGTCACAGGCTCCGAACGAAGTAAAACCATTGTGTCTATTTTACTTTTCCGCTGCGTTTAATCTCTTGTTTTTTCGAATTGATATTCACCCCCCCCCCTCTATCGAATCTAACGGTCCTACAAGTGGTATTAGAGCAGGTACCGCTCTGATTTGGTGCAACCACCAATCAGACAGGGGGTGAATTATTTTTGTTTTTTTCTCAATAATTAATTTTAAAACTGGTGTTTCGTTAACTTAATATTTCTCTAATCAATTTAAATTAGTACAACACGAATCTAGATTTTTTTTATTTTTCTCTTCCCGCACTACTAATCCAAGACCAAGTCTTGGGATATTTTTTTTGGGTTATTTACCTGTGCACAGAATGTCCCAACAAGAAGGATTCAGCACAGTGCGACCTCCACTCTTCAACGGGGATGACTTCCCTTACTGGAAGAAGCGCATGGAGGTCTACCTCAAAACAGACTTCGACTAGTGGATGAGCATTACGAAACCTTACAAAATTCCAGTGGACAACGTCGGGAATCTAGTGGATCCTGAAGACTGGACAGCAGATCTCAAGAAAAAAGCATCAACAGAAAATAAAGCGATCAACACTCTACAGTGCGGATTGACAAGAGAAGAACTGAACAGAGTCGGTCCACACAAAAATGCTAAAGAGCTATGGGACAAGCTGATCGAGTTACACGAAGGAACAACTAATGCCAAGGTAACGAAATGCAACTTTTATTAAATAAATTATTTAATATTAAAATACAGGGAGGAGAGACAACAAACCAATTACACGCGAGGATCAAGGACATCCTCAACGGACTCCACATGATCAGCCACCAGATGGAGAACCGAGAGGTTATAAGGTACGCCCTAAACTCATATCCTTGAAATGCATTATGGACATCTATAGTGGATGCCTATAAAATTTCTAGGAATATCTCTAAGTTAAAGTTAGATGAGCTATTTTGCAAATTAGAATTACACAAGCAAACTAACTCTAAACAAGTCGAGAAAGGTATTGCTCTCCTTGCAGGTTTCTCCAAAGAAGTAAAGTCCAGAATCAAACCTTAACTAGAAACTGAGTCTGACTCAGACTTAGATGATGAAGAACACATAGTGAACTTGGTAAGAAAAATGTTTACTAGGATAAAGAAGGACTTCAGCAAGAAGGATCTGTCGAAAATCAAGTCTATCTCCAATAGCAACAAAGCCAACGTGACTTGCTAAAGGGGCATTACAAGAACGAATGTCCAAAACTAAAGTTTGACAAACCAAAGCCAACCAAAAGAAGGCACTCAAAGCAACGTGGGACGACTCCTAGGGCGAATCGGAGGAAGAAGAGCGGAAACATCAAAGCCACCTCGCACTGATGAAAACGAGTCGGAAGATGAAGACGGGTCTGAACCCGAAACAAGCCACGAGTCCGTACTCGTTTCCGAAGGCCCGAAGGAGGTATACTTTAATTTAAACAAAAAATTTTTTAGAATTATTTCCTGTTTAAATAGTAAATTAACTAAATTAGAAAATGAAAACAAATCACTTCTTGAGGAAAATCAAAACCTCAAGGAACAATTAAAAATTCAATCAACTCAAGATCTAACACTTGAAGAGGAAAATCTATCGTTAAAAAATGATGTTAAAGATTTAAAAGAAATGCTAGAAAAATTTACAACAAGATCAAAAAATCTAGACTTAATCCTAAATAATCAAAAAGCATGTTATAATAAAATCGGACTAGGATATAAGTCGAATTCAAATAAAACCTTCAAATCATTAATAACCCAATACAAGTCAACCAATTTAGCTTGGGTTCCGAAAGCGTGTCTGACCACGCAAGTAGGACTTAATCAATATTATATACCTAAAGAAAAAATACATTATATAAAATTAAATAAACCAAACCAAAATCCAAAACACAAACCTAAATCAAATTCAAAATCTAAACAGTTTAAGAAACAACAAAATTATCACCAAGTTAACTATAACTATAAAAAGAATCGACACAAGCCTAAAATTAAAACTTAAATTAATGGCCAATAATTCGGCACCTCCAAAACTAACTTACCCGACAGGGTAACCCAAAACTAACAAACCCGGCAGGGCAATTAGAATTAGAGACCAAGTTTAACTTGAATCATGGTATTGGTGAAATTTTTGGATGATAGTACGTTAGGGAAACTTGGGCATCGCATGTCTAGAAAGATATGGTTTCGATCTGGTGCATTTGGCCAAGTGGAACTGACCGAAGCTACCCTTAAACGAATCCTAACCAGTTAGACCAAGATTTAGTACTAAGTTCCGTGGATAGGACTATTCGGAAAACCTCGAAAGGTTGGTTACTTCTAATGATGTCCTTGTGACTCACCAAGCTTAGAAGTTTATCCGAAAAATGCCTATTTGTGGAAACCAAAGCTAAGTCTGAATCTAACACAAGTTAAACCAAAAGTCTGTAATCAAACTAATTTCATCTCACAAAATCATAGGATTCCCTGATTGATAACATACTTCGGGTGAGATGAATAAGGCTTAAAACTTAATTTCAAAATTTTTAATTTTAACTTAAAAATTAATTTCAAAATTTTAATTTTAACTTAAAAATTAATTTCAAAATTTTAATTTTAACTTAAAAATTAATTTCAAATTTTTAATTTTAACTTTAAAAATTAATTTCAAAATTTTTAATTTTAACTTTAAAAATTAATTTCAAAATTTTTAATTTAAACTTTAAAATTAATTTCAAAATTTTAATTTTAACTTAAAAATTAATTTCAAAATTTTAATTTTAACTTAAAAATTAATTTCAAAATTTTAATTTTAACTTAAAAATTAATTTCAAAATTTTAATTTTAATCTTAAAAATTAATTTCAAAATTTTAATTTTGAAACTTAAAAATTAATTTCAAAATTTTAATTTTAAACTTAAAAAATTATTTTCAAAATTTTAATTTTAAACTTCAAAAATTATTTTTAAACTTAAAAATTAATTTCAAAATTTTAATTTTTAAAATTAAAAAATTATTTTCAAAATTTTAATTTTAAACTTAATTTCAAAATTTTAATTTTTAAACTTAAAAAATTATTTTCAAAATTTTAATTTTAAACTTAAAAAATTATTTTCAAAATTTTAATTTTTAAACTTAAAAAATTATTTCCAAAATTTTAATTTTAAACTTAAAAAATTATTTTTAAACTTAAAAATTAATTTCAAAATTTTAATTTTTAAACTTAAAAAATTATTTTCAAAATTTCAATTTTAAACTTAAAAATTAATTTCAAATTTAAAAATTATTTTCAAAATTTTAATTTTAAACTTCAAAATTAACTTCAAAATTTTAATTTTAAACTTAAAAATTAATTTCAAAATTTTAATTTTAAACTTAAAAATTAATTTCAAAATTTTAATTTTAAACTTAAAAATTAATTTCAAAATTTTAATTTTAAACTTAAAAATTAATTTCAAAATTTTAATTTTAAACTTCAAAATTAACTTCAAAATTTTAATTTTAAAACTTAATTTCAAAATTCTAAAACTTAAAAATTATTTTCAAAATTCTAATTTTAAACTTAAAAATTATTTTCAAAATTTTAAACTAATTTCAAAATTCTAATTTTTAAAAATTAATTTCAAAATTCTAAACTTAAAAAGAATTATTTTAAACTTAAAACTTAACTTCAAACCTAATTTCCAAAAAAAAAAAAAAAAAAAAAAACCAGGGGCGGGCGCCCTGGTATTACCCTCCGGGCGCCCGGAGTCCCCTATAAGCAAGGGGCAGCAGGCGCCCCCAACCTTTGCCCCACTGCTTCTCACTTTTGCCAAGGTTCACTTTGAACCTCAGTGCGAAAGTACTCTAAATCAAAATTTTCTTGCGGTGAAGACGCTGTTGCGATTCAACCGAGGTCGTCAAATCTATATTTTTCGATGGCTCCTCGGTAAAAAATTCTTCCCCTCTCTAAAATTTAATTTTTGTCTTCTCAATTTTTTTTTGAATATTCTTTTATTTATATACAGTAGGAAACGAACAAATACTGGTGCTGGACCCTACAATGCTAGTACAGACCCTAGGTTTCCCACAGACGAACTTAGGATTAAATTTGAGTCCACCATTTATAAGGCCATTAGGACTACCTGCATAGATAGATAGTTCTTTCTAAGGTCATGTCCCTCTGCTTTAGAGGTTATAAGCCACTATAATTTAAGGAACCTTGTCGAATGTACCAGTCCAATAAACATAAGTCTGTGTGCCGAATTTTGCAATAACCTAGTAAAAGTAGACGATCTCACCTATACCACTAGGGCGGCAGGCATTGATATCACATTTTCCCCTAGCGCTATCCGAGAGTTCTTAGAGCTGCGTCCGTCTACTTGTTCCTTTTTGTGCTACCCTCCGAGGGATCTACCGTTCGGAGATCCCTACGCACATATTACTCTCGATACGATTTATTCGTATTTCTTTGGAGGAGAGAGAGATCCCACTGTGACACAGTTTAGGTCAGTAGAGCTTCGAGTCCAGGACTACGCTCTTTATAGGGTTGTAGTCCTTTGCATTTTACCACTGACTACTCGAGACATCGCTGTGATGCGCCCTTTCCATTCGTTCTTACTTTATGCCCTGATTCATAGGTTAGAAATTGACATCAGCCTACATATCTTCTCCACCATCATCTATTCAGCTGGATATGTGACTGACAGTAGAGTCCATATGCCATTTGGTCACATTCTGACAGCCTATTTGTCCTCGTTGCACATTGATGTCACTAGGGGAGACGTTGCCCATATGACCGAGTTCGATGTTATAGCCGCTCGGAACTTTTCCCTAGCCGGCATCCATATAGATAGAGATGACGGGACTATGTCTTGGCGGAAGGGGGCACAGCACCAGCCCGATCCAGACCCACAGATGGACGAGTTCATGCTCGCACTATTTCCAGAGGAAGCCGCACCGGCTCCACCACCACCCCCAGCTCGAGCACCACGACACGCTCCCCGCACTCTAGCCGACCGTATGACCGGACTAGAGAGAGCTATGGCGAGTCTCCAGCAGGAGAACTCTGATTTTCATCGGGACATACGGCGAGAGGTTGCCGAGTTACGAGCTGCCGGGGACACCCGACACACTGAGCTGATGGCACTTCTTCGATCCTTGGGATCTGGACCACCCCCTTCATCATCTCAATAGCTTTAGTGATGACCTACTTCTGTAGCTACACTACTTGTAAAACATTTTGGATTTATCTAGTGGCATTTCAAACTTACATTGAATATGTTCTATCTTAATAGGCTAGGATCTTTCAAAAATACTTTCAAAAATGATTTTACCAACTTATAGGTTAAACTTGTTTGAAAACTTTCCATTTTTAGATTTTCAAAAATAGTTTTGGCCTTAGACTAGCTTTCCATCCTTAGAAAGCATGTACCCATAGGACTAGTCTTTGAGCATCTCACCAACACCTTAGGTTTACCTTGCTTGTGTTTGACAAACATAGAAAGGGGTGAGATGCATAGTCCAACTGTCTGGACTTAAGATGCTTATTTCAGTGCATCAACATAAGTCTGGACATTAAATATAATTCAGACATTAATCAGATTAAAGTTCATCAGTCAAGACAAACACTGACTGGTTATAATTAACTTAATCTGACTAACCAAGTGAAAGCAACTATCTTCTGATAGTCAGTTAGTAGCTAATTGGTTAGACAGCTGGTTAGAGTAAGTATCAAGTTCAGGGGGAGAATAAACTCAAATTTTGTATGTTTGAAAAATGTCTTTTAAAACCTAACCTATGTTTGAACATTGATTTACAAAAAGTTAAATTTAACTAAGTATTTGAAAAATGTGAAAGTTTAATCCCACCTAATTTTCAAACCTGATTTGAAAAATTAACTATTTCCAAAATTAGCCTTAAAAATTAATTTTGACAAAAAATTTATTTCTTGAAAAATTTAATTTTTGCTTTGTTTTAAATTGAAGTTGAAAATTTTACCTTTTTGAAAATTAAATGTTACTTAAACATAAAAAGTAAATTTGAAAAACCTGTCTTGAAAATTTCTACACGCTTGAAAAGTTAAACTTGATTAACTTTAACTTTTCAAAACTCAACTTGTCTACCCCAAGTCAACTTGACAATTTTTTTTGGTGTTAAAAATTGCACTTTTATCTTTCAAATTTTGAACCAAACTTAGCTATCTTTCAAAATTTGATTACCTGTTACAGTAACTCTTCACTATGGTTATTTACCTTTGTTCATTTTTTTTTATGAATGCCAAAGGGGGAGGATGGTTAGGTGGTTAAGTTAGTTAAGTTAGCTAAACCAATTTTAAAATACAAACTAACAAACTTTACAACCACATAAATGCATGTTGTTTTCTTGCATATGTTTTCACTAACTTAACCAGGTTGTCATTCCATCAAAAAGGGGGAGATTGTTGGTGCGGGTAGCACTAACGGTCTAACCCAGGTTTTTATGAATGACAAATAGGTTAAGTTAGTTGTGTTGTTGTCTGACACTTTGATCAAGTGTGCAGGAAAAGTCCTCGACGGGCTGACCGGATAGGTGGCGAGAAGTCCAAGCGGTCAACGGGCGACGGACGGCGAAGTCACTAGACGGTCCGGATAGTGGCGAGAAGTCCAGCGGTCGACGGGCTGACCGGACGCTTGGCGAGAAGTCCGGCGACGGGCTGGCCGGACGTCTGGTAGGTAAGGAAACTGGAAGGGAGTGACCGTGAGGACGCGTTCCGGGAAGGGACATTAGGCGTCGATCCGGTTTAGATCCATTTCGGATATCTAAGTCGAGATCGTGACTAGATTCCGGTCTCGGAAAGACGGAATCTAAGTCATACTCTTTATAATTATCTGTTGAACCTTAACTGTGCCAACAATCTGTTTTACAGGATATACATTTGCCTCGGACTAACTTTGTTTTGCGGAAAAGGGAGTTTTCTAGAACAAGGTGGTCCGCGGCCGGAGGTCCGAGGAGGATCCGGTGCGAGGTCCGGCTCCGGGCGAATTTTATCCGCCAAGTCGTCGCCACGTGGAGCATCTTGGTTTGGCGATTCGTCACACCCAGACGCCCGAAAGGAATCAGGCCGGAGCGGCATATAAAGAAGCCCGGCGGAGCTTGAAATCAATCAAGTGAGAACTCTTCATCCGGGTCTTCTCGCCGCGCTCAGTGCGACGCCAACAAAGCTCCGACACTACGCTCCGTTCTTTTCACTTTTGTCGGTATTTGTTTTTCAATTTCATTAGCATTCCCTGTACGGTTCTTTTGTAATTATTATTCCGAATTACTAGTGATTGCCCAACGAAAGTGGTCAAGGACCACGGGCCTTCGAGTAGGAGTCGTCACAGACTCCGAACGAAGTAAAACCATTGTGTCTATTTTACTTTTCCGCTGCGTTTAATCTCTTGTTTTTTCGAATCGATATTCACCCCCCCCTCTATCGAATCTAACGGTCCTACACTTTCTTCTATACTGTCATGCCGTTTGGGCTCAGGAACGCTAGAGCTACCTACCAAAGGATGATGGACAAAGTTTTTCGGAGTCAGATCGGGCGGAACGTAGAGGTCTATGTTGATGACATCCTGATCAAGTCCCCCCTGGCGTCCAGTCTAATAAAAGACATAGAAGAAACCTGTGGGACTCTGAGGCAATATGGGGTGAAGCTGAATCCCCTGAAATATCTGTTCGGGGCCAAAGGAGGGAAGTTCCTGGGTTACCTGGTGACTGAACGAGGGATAGAAGCCAACCCTGAGAAGGTTTAAGCACTTTGGAACATGCAGGTCCCTCAGAATCTGAAGGAAACACAGAAGTTGGTCGGCAGGATAACAGCACTGTCCCGATTCATCTCTAGATCTACAGATAGAGCGGCGCCCTTCTTCAAAGTGCTCAGGAAAGCGGCCAAGTTTCAGTGGACGGAGGAATGCACACAGGCCTTTGAGGAGCTAAAGCAATACCTGGAGTCCTTGTCATTGCTGTTCAAGCCTGTTGTGGGAGAGCCCCTCTGGGTCTACTTGTCAGCCACCCCCGAGGTCGTGGGGGCCATGCTGGTTAAAGAGCAGAACAGTGTACAACGGCCAGTGTATTTTTTCAGTCATTTATTGAAGGGGGCTGAGTCTCGATACACGGCCCTGGAAAAGTTGGTTTACGGACTTGTTCTCATGGCTCGGCACCTCCGACCGTATTTTTTGGCGCATCCCATCACTGTCCTGACAAACAGTACATGTTGGTTGCTACTCGGAAAGTCTAGAGGTTCCACTGTACAAAAATTTTGTACAAAGGTCTGAACCTTTTCCTAGCTACCATGTGTTCTTTTAAATTAAATTTTGGATCGCCTGCGGAACTTAACACGTTTGATCCAAAACTTAATCTATTTGTTCTTTTAGGTTTTGACTTGGATCTCCTGCGGAACTTAACACGTTCGACCCAAATCACCTTAAGTTATTAATTCCATTAAATATTAATTTCCATAATTGGTTCCCAGTACTGACGTGGCGAGGCACATGGCCTTCTTGGATATGGGAGCAACCACCACCGACTAGACAAAACCTTTTATAGAAATCTAATATTTAATTTCCTAAAATAACTTTAGCTTAACCGAAAAGAACAATCAAATCACAAGGAAAAATAAAACAAAAGAACACAACTTCGAAAAATATATTCGAAATACTAGAATCGTAAGCCTCTTGTATTTGGTATTATTTCCATAAATAACTAGCATGATGCGGAAAGAAAAATTACTAGTTATACCTTTTAGAAAGACCTCTTGATCTTCTACCGTATTCCTCTTCTAACCTCGGACGTTGTGTGGGCAACGATCTTCCGAGATGAGAATCCACCAAAGCACCTTCTTCTCCTTTCTTCAAGTTTCGGCCAAGCAAAGCTTCCAAAAGATGAAGATCTTTTCCACCAACCAAGCTCCAAGGGATACAAGCTTTCTCTCCTTCTTCTTCTTCTTCTCCAAGTAGTATCCGCCACCACAAGAGCTCCAAGCAAATAGAGAGGTTTCGACCAAGAGGAAGAGAGAAGAGAGGTTGGCGGCCACAACACCAAGGAAAAGAGAGAGAGAAATAATAGAGGTTGTTCACCATGAAGCCTTCTCTACCCCTCTTTTATAATCCTTGGTCTTGGCAAATAAAATTTAATTAAAACTTCCTTAATTCTTTTGCCATGAAAAGGAAAAATTTATTTAATTAAAACAATTTTCCTTTTCTCAATTTACATGGCCAGCCACACCAAAGTTACAAACAAGGAGAGTTTTAATTAATTAAAACTTCCTAATTTGTCTCGAAATTTATAAAATTTCTCCAATAATTTAATCCCTTCATGATTGGTTTATAAAAGGAAATTTAATAAATTAAAATCTTTCTTTTAAACATGTGGATAAAAGAAAGTTATCTCTAAAAATTAAAATCTCTTTTAATCTACAAATAAGAAAAGATATCAAATCTTTTCTCAATCTTTTATAGAAACTAATAAAAGAGAATTATTAATTTTAAACTTTTCTTTTAAATCATGAACATGGTTAAAAGGAAAGTTTTCTTAAAATTAAAATCCTCCTTTAATCAACAAATAAGGAAAGATTTCAAATTTTAAACTCTCTTTAAACATGTAGATGATTTACAAATAAGGAAAGTTTTACCAAAAATTAAAACCATCCTTTTAAACTACAAATAAGGAAAGAGATTAATCTCTTCTCTTAATCTTTGTGAAAACTATAAAAGGAAATTTTAATTTTAAACTCTCTTTAAAATCATGATATCCACATAAGAAATAATTTTAATAAAATCCTTTTAATATTCTAGTGGCCACCTAAGCTTGGGACCCAAGCTTTGGCCGACCACCTACATGACTCATCCACTTGGCGGCCCTAGCTTGGGTTCCAAGCTAGCTTGGCCGGCCCCATTGGAAGAAGGTGGGTATCGGTGGGTATAAATCTCTATACTAGAGGCTACGATAGGGACCGAGAGGAGGAATTGGTTTTGGTCTCGATGAAATTAAGCATCCGTGTTCGCCCCGAACACAACTTAATTTCATCAATAATAATTCATTCCACTAAAGAACTATTGAACTACGCACCAATCCCAAATTACATTTGGGCTCCTTCTTATTATGGGCGTGTTAGTCTCCTGTTTAAGATATCGAATGTCCACTAATTAAGTGAGTTCGACAACTCATTTAATTAATATCTAAGTCCAAGAGTAGTACCACTCAACCTTATTATCATGTCGGACTAAGTCCACCTGCAGGGTTTAACATGACAATCCTTATGAGCTCCTCTTGAGGACATTATCAACCTAGTATCTCTAGGACACAGTTTCCTTCTATAATCAACAACACACACTATAAGTGATACCATTTCCCAACTTATCGGGTTTATTGATTTATCGAACTAAATCTCACCCATTGATAAATTAAAGAAATAAATATCAAATATATGTGCTTGTTATTATATTAGGATTAAAAGCACACACTTCCATAATAACTGAGGTCTTTATTCTTTTATAAAGTCAGTATAAAAGGAACGACCTCAAATGGTCCTACTCAATACACTCTAAGTGTACTAGTGTAATCATATAGTTAAGATAAACTAATACCTAATTACACTACGACCTTCCAATGGTTTGTTCCTTTCCATCTTGGTCGTGAGCTACTGTTTATAATTTATAAGGAACCGATAACATGATCTTCTGTATGTGACACCACACACCATGTTATCTACAATATAAATTAATTGAGCAACTACATTTATCATAAATGTAGACATTTGACCAATGCGATTCTTATTTCTAGATTAATGTTTATACAAAAGCTAGGCTTTTAGTATACACTCTAACAATCTCCCACTTATACTAAAAGACTATGCTGTCATACATCCGATTCCCAACCCTTCAACATGTCCATCAAAAGCTCTTGCCTTAAGGACCTTAGTGAAAGGATCTATAGGTCATCACCGATGCAATCTAGGCGCAACAACTTCTCCTCGTTTATACGATTTGGGTGGTACTTGCGCTCTATTGTGTTTACTTGCCTTATAGACTTATGGTTTCTTCGAGTTTGATACTGCACCAACATTATTACATTAAATTGTAACAATCTTTGGACAAACCAGAAATCATATCTAAGTCTATCTTGAGGTTATTGAGTCATTCAGCTTTTATGGCTACCTCAGAGGCTTGCCATATACTAAGCTTCTATGGTGGAGTCCAGAAAAACACCTATGCTTATCACTCTTCCATAGTTATGACTATACCTCCTAAAGTAATCACAAAACCCCGAGGTTGACTTATTATTATCCCTATCCGATTGGAAGCCAAAATCCATGCAACCCACTAGGACCAAATTAACTGCCTTGTAAGCTAGCATATAATCTCTAGCGCCTCTAAGGTACTTTAATATATGCTTTACTGCAGTCCAATGTCCTTGTCAAGGGTTACTTTGATATCTGCTAACTATGCCTTTGGCAAAACAAATTTCAGATCTCGTGCATAGCATACATTAGGTTGTCTAACTGCCGAAGCATAAAGAACTACCTACATGTCCTCAATCTCCTTTAATGTCATTGGAGACATCTCTTTAGATAAAGACACTCCATGCTTAAAAGGTAAGAAACCTTTTGAGGAGTTTTGCATGCTTAAAACGAGCAAGGATTTTTCCGATGTATCAAGCTTGGAATAAATATATTTTTTCTTGTGATCCCTTATTACTTTGATCTTAAAAATATATACATTCTCCCAAGTCCTTTATATCGAATTATTTGGACAACCATACCCCTACTTCTGATAATATTTTGATATTGTTTCCAACTACCAAAAATGTTATCTACGTATAGTACAAGAAATACCACCACGTTTCCATCACATCTTTTGTATACACAAAACTTTATCCGTTTACTCAATAAATCCATAGGTGTGGATTACTTTGATAAACTGGATGTTCCAAGACCTTGAAGCTTTGTATCAGTCCATAGACTGATTGAGCTTGCACACAAGATGCTCTTAGAGCTTTGCAATGAACCCTTCTGGTTGCTTTATATGGATGCTTTCTTCAAGACTTCCATTAAGGAATGCTGTCTTGACATCCACTTGCCAAATAGATAAAAGAACCGATAAAAAAAAGGTTTCCTTTTTTAAAAGCCTTGCTTTGAAGGTTTCTACCTTCCTGTCTATCCTTCTTTTCAGACCTTTACACCCAAAGGCTTTTACACCACTTGGTGGTTCTACAAGCTTCCAGATTTTATTAGAATACATATATTCTAATTCTATTATTCATTACTCTTTGCCAAGATGCTTTATATTTATCTTGGAGTGCTTCGTCATATGTCCGGAGATCAGGTTCATGTCCTTCAGGGATCGAGTTCAAAAACTCTCCCAAAACATGAATCTTTTAAGGTTGCTTAACAACCCTCCCACTACGACAAGGCATTTCCTGCAATTGTGTATCATTTGTGATACGTGTTGCAGTTTTCTTGTGGTATCTCATCTTGTACAGTTGGTACTAGATTAGACATGTCTTTTATTATTTTCTTAAGAACAAATTTACTTATAAGCACGTGGTTCATTATATAGTCCTTTTCTAAAAATCAGTCATTGATGTTATCAATGACCTTCTGATTTTTAAGACTATAAACCTACTTTTGTTTATCTAGGATAACTTACAAACAAGTGAACTCCTATCCAACTTATCATTATCTCTCTTTAACATATATGCTGGATTACCTGAATCCGAATATGCTTCAAAATAGGCTTACGCCTATTCAGCAATTCTATATGAGTAGAGAGTTATGACTTGGAAGGCACTATGTTCACTTTCATTTTCAGAGTTTATCCTTAAAACAAATTTGGTAATTTTCTTAATAACTCATCATCTATCTAATTATTCCATAAGAGTTCTTTTCCTTCTTTCTACTACATCATTCTATTGGGGTGTACCAGATGCAGTTAGTTAGGATTGAAATCCAACTTTTGATAAGTGACTCCTAAAATCTCTCAAGAGGTACTTGCCACTACGATCTTCCATAGTGACTTTGTACTTTATTCCTCCGCATCAACCTTGTACTCTTTGAACTAATCAAAGTACTTAGTCTTGCGGTACATTAAGTAAATTTATTTGTATCTTGAATAGTTGTCTATAAATTAGAAAAAATATTCAATACTACCTCTTGTCTGGATAATCATAGGATCACACAAATCAGAATGAACCGATTTCAACATATCTTTGACTCTATACCCCTTGGACTTAAAAGCTTCTTGGTTATTTTCCTTCCAAGTAAGACTCGCAGGTTGGAAAGATTTCCACTACCAATGAACCCAGAAGTTCATCAGCTACCAATGAATCCTACTCAAGTATAACCTAGCTTTAGATGCCAAAGATATAATTGGTTCAATTCCGAAGGTTGCTTTCTCTTAAAATTAGAAGATGTGTTACTAATTTCCATTTGTTGCATCGTGGGAGTTATTGGATTATAAATTATCAACCATCATACCAGAATAGATAACTTCCCTATTTTTCTTGATAACAACTTTGTTATCAAAATAGACACAATATCTATAATAGTTTAGAAACTGAAATCAGGTTCTTTCTAAACTTGGTACGTAAAGACAATTACTTAAAATCCATATTTTATTCTTATCAAAGGATAAACATCTCCCACTGCAACAGCTACCACTTTTACAGTAGTACCCATGTGGACGGTGATTTACCTTTCATTTAGTTGTCGGGTTTCCTGGAACCCTGCAATGAATTGCAGACATGATTAATGGCATCTTGTATCTACACTCCAGGTTCTGGTAGATAACACCACTAGACATGTTTCAACTAATGAATTAAATACACCTAAATTGTTCTTAGTTCTAAGAAGACAGTCTACCTTAATGTCCAAGTCCTATTTTCAATCATTACAATTGGGACTACTAAGTCTTTTCTATAGTATGACAACTAGGGGATTGACAAACATCATAAATCCTAAGAATCACAAAAATATTTGGTCAAGATCAATTCTTTAAAATCCCCATGAATTTTGTATGCCACGATAGTGTGGACGTATACAAAATCAAAGAGGAGATTTTATCCATTAATTTTATTATCTCGTCAACTTTACTTTATGACGAATAAAATTAATAGTTGATCCGTCTTTGATCAAATATTTGGTCAAAACTTTTGAATTTAAAATAAAATTGATTCCTCAAACAATATTATTTAAATTCACCAACACCTCAAACACCGGAAATTTTGCATGCCACGTTAGTGTGGACGTATACAAATTCAACATTTGTAAAAGGAGGGTTTTACCCATTAACTATCTTGTCAACGTATCTTTATGACAAATAAAATTATCTCAAACACCGTTAATTTTGTATGCCACGTTAGTGTGAACGTATACAAAATCAATCATTTGTAAGAGGGGTTTTAACCCTTTAATTTTATTATCTTGTCAACCTAGTTTTATGACAAATTAATAGTTGGTTTCATTTGGTCACACAAATAATAGTAGTGACTCCGATGGGGAGGATACTATTAGATGTGTCTAAGTGTATACCATTACTCGACACTAAGTCCATTAATAAGATTATGCCCTTCCGTTGGGGAAGATCACACGCCTTAATTAACTTCCTATAGTCATCCAAAAATGGAAGTTCTAGTGATCCACAAACAAGCTCATCCGTTATGGAGGAAGGCACTCAGAGCCAACGCGCAAGCTTGTTTGCATCACTTACAAACCAGTAATGGAGACCATGGGATTTATTTAAAAATCCTCTCCCACTTAGTTATTTATAAACGAGGAATTTTAACTATGCTAGCCTACTAGTCATGTATACTAACATGCACACACAATATAAAAGCAATAAATAGAAAGTCTAATTTTCAACTATTATGGCTTTTATCTCTAGTTGTCCTCCGTGTGTTGTCATCCCAAGTGCTGCCATATTTGGCCACCGCCACCGGGTCTAGTGTCACATCCATCTTGCTCCTAATTCTGCGCCTCTGGTCCTCGAAGGTTCCACGCTTTACAAGATTAGATCCATGACATAAATAGAATTTTACATTTTGATCCTATATTCCATAAAAGGAATGTACATGTATCTAGATCAAAAATAAAATCCTAATAAAACTAAATCCAGCTCCTGCTGTAATACAATCATGCACACACAATAAAATGCCCTTGACATGTCCAAGGGTCCAATCACACACATAATAACTATAAGCCATAATAGTTGGATCCTGATCCACAAAGTTAGCACATCCTACTATTATCCCGCCTAAATTATGTATGACATGTGCATAATTAAACTAATACCAAATACACAGAGGCAAAACCCTAGCTCGATACCAATTGTTGGTTGCTACTCGGAAAGTCTGGTTCCACTGTACAAAAAATTTTGTACAAAGGTCCGAACCTTTCCTAGCTACCATGTGTTCTTTTAAATTAAATTTTGGATCGCGGAACTTAACACGTTTGATCCAAAACTTAATCTATTTGTTCTTTAGGTTTTGACTTGGATCTCTGCGGAACTTAACACGTTCGACCCAAATCACCTTAAGTTATTAATTTCATTAAATATTAATTTCCATAATTGGTTCCCAGTACTGACGTGGCGAGGCACATGGCCTTCTTGGATATGGGAGCAACCACCACCGACTAGACAAAACCTTTTATAGAAATCTAATATTTAATTTCCTAAAATAACTTTAGCTTAACCGAAAAGAACAATCAAATCACAAGGAAAAATAAAACAAAAGAACACAACTTCGAAAAATATATTCGAAATACTAGAATCGTAAGCCTCTTGTATTTGGTATTATTTCCATAAATAACTAGCATGATGCGGAAAGAAAAATTACTAGTTATACCTTTTAGAAAGACCTCTTGATCTTCTACCGTATTCCTCTTCTAACCTCGGACGTTGTGTGGGCAACGATCTTCCGAGATGAGAATCCACCAAAGCACCTTCTTCTCCTTTCTTCAAGTTTCGGCCAAGCACAAAGCTTCCAAAAGATGAAGATCTTTTTCCACCAACCAAGCTCCAAGGGATACAAGCTTTCTCTCCTTCTTCTTCTTCTTCTCCAAGTAGTATCCGGCCACCACAAGAGCTCCAAGCAAATAGAGAGGTTCGGCCACCACCAAGAGGAAGAGAGAAAGGATGGCTGGCCACACCAAGGAAAAGAGGGAGAGAAATAATAGAGGTTGTTCACCATGAAGCCTTCTCTACCCCCTCTTTTATAATCCTTGGTCTTGGCAAATAAGGAAATTTAATTAAAACTTCCTTAATTCTTTTGCCATGAAAAGGAAAAATTTATTTAATTAAAAACAATTTTCCTTTTCTCAATTTACATGGCCGGCCACACCAAAGCTACAAACAAGGAGAGTTTTAATTAATTAAAACTTCCTAATTTGTCTCTAGAAATTTATAAAATTTCTCCAATAATTTAATCCCTTCATGATTGGTTTATAAAAAGGAAATTTAATAAATTAAAATCTTTCTTTTAAACATGTGGATAAAAAGAAAGTTATCTCTAAAAATTAAAATCTCTTTTAATCTACAAATAAGGAAAGATATCAAATCTTTTCTCAATCTTTTGTAGAAACTAATAAAAGAGAATTATTAATTTTTAAACTTTCTTTTAAATCATGAACATGGTTAAAAAGGAAAGTTTTCTTAAAATTTAAAATCCTCCTTTAATCAACAAATAAGGAAAGATTTCAAATTTTAAACTCTCTTTTAAACATGTAGATGATTTACAAATAAGGAAAGTTTTATCAAAAATTAAAATCTTCCTTTAAACTACAAATAAGGAAAGAGATTAATCTCTTCTCTTAATCTTTTGTAGAAAACTATAAAAGGAAATTTTTAATTTTTAAACTCTCTTTTAAAATCATGATATCCACATAAGAAATAATTTTAATAAAAATCCTTTTTAATATTCTAGTGGCCGGCCACCTAAGCTTGGGACCCAAGCTTTGGCCGGCCGCCAACTTGGCTCATCCACTTGGTCTTGGCCGGCCCTAGCTTGGGTTCCAAGCTAGCTTGGCCGGCCCCATTGGATGGGTAAGAAGGTGGGTATATGGTGGGTATAAATCTCTATATACTAGAGGCTACGATAGGGACCGAGAGGAGGAATTGGTTTTGGTCTCCCGATGAAATTAAGCATCCCGTGTTCGCCCTAAACACATAACTTAATTTCATCAATAATAATTCATTTCACTAAAGAACTATTATTGAACTACCGCACCAATCCCAAATTACATTTTGGGCTCCTTCTTATTATGAGCGTGTTAGTCTCCCTGTGTTTAAGATATCGAATGTCCACTAATTAAGTGAGTTACTGACAACTCATTTAATTAATATCTAAGTCCAAGAGTAGTACCACTCAACCTTATTATCATGTCGGACTAAGTCCACCTGCAGGGTTTAACATGACAATCCTTATGAGCTCCTCTTGAGGACATTATCAACCTAGTATCTCTAGGACACAGTTTCCTTCTATAATCAACAACACACACTATAAGTGATACCATTTCCCAACTTATCGGGTTTATTGATTTATCGAACTAAATCTCACCCATTGATAAATTAAAGAAATAAATATCAAATATATGTGCTTGTTATTATATTAGGATTAAGAGCACACACTTCCATAATAACTGAGGTCTTTATTCTTTTATAAAGTCAGTATAAAAGGAACGACCTCAAATGGTCCTACTCAATACACTCTAAGTGTACTAGTGTAATCATATAGTTAAGATAAACTAATACCTAATTACACTACGACCTTCCAATGGTTTGTTCCTTTCCATCTTGGTCGTGAGCTACTGTTTATAATTTATAAGGAACCGATAACATGATCTTCTGTATGTGACACCACACACCATGTTATCTACAATATAAATTAATTGAGCAACTACATTTATCATAAATGTAGACATTTGACCAATGCGATTCTTATTTCTAGATTAATGTTTATACCAAAAGCTAGGCTTTTAGTATACACTCTAACAGTACAATGGGTCGCGCTCTTACCAAGGTGGAGGTAGCGGGTCAGCTTATCAAATGGGCGACCGAGCTAGGGGAATATGATATACAGTATTAGCCCCGAACCGCGATCAAAGCACAGAGTCTGGCAGATTTCTTAACAGAAGTTTATCAAGCAGACTCGGAGGAGGTCTGGAAAATTTATGTAGACGGATCAGCTACCCAACGAGGAAGTGGTGTAGGTGCACTTCTAATATCTCCGCAGGGAGACATTATGCAGATAGATGTACGGCTAAATTTTAGAGCTACTAACAATGAGGCAGAGTATGAAGCCCTATTAGCAGGTTTGCAAGCAGCTCGGCATGTGGGGGCAAGCAAAGTTGTAATATACTCGGATTCACAGCTAGTAACTCAGCAGGTGACCGGACATTTCGAAGCAAACAACGAAAAGATGCAAGTTTACAAGGAGGCCTATGAGAAGATGAGGAAAGATTTTAAAGAGGTCACAGTCACCAAGATTCCCAGGGCTGAAAATGAAAGGGCAGATGAACTAGCTAAGATGGTCAGTTCCCTGACTACTTGGGTGCTTGATAGATCTATAGCGCAGGTCTTCCTTATAGCTCAGATCGATCTGCAAAACAACCTGGGAGTAGTAATTGATTGGAGGGCACCCATAATGAGTTTCCTCCAGCAAGGAATTGTACCCACCAACCTAGAAAAAGCACGTATGCTCTGGAGGCAGGCCCATTCTTATATCATGATTGGGGATCAATTGTACAAAACGTCTTTCTCCAGACCTCTGCTCAAGTGCCTGAATATGGAAGAAGCAGACCAAGCCTTGCGGGAGATACACTTGGGGTGCTACGGTAATCACGCAGGTGGGAGAACGCTGGCTCGGAAAGTACTATTGGCCGGGTATTTCTGGCCTACTTTGCAGAGGGACGCACAGAAGCTGGTGAATACTTGTCTGTCGTGCCAAAGGTACCAGAACCTGACACACCGACCTACAGAGCTGCTGAGAACTTCTACAGTGTCTTGCCCGTTTGACCAGTGGGGTATGGACATCGTAGGACCGTTCCCGATGGCTACGGGGCAAAGGCGTTTCTTGCTGGTGGCAGTAGATTACTTCTCCAAGTGGGCGGAAGCAGAAGCTCTGGCCAGAATCACTGAAGATGCGGTGATCCAGTTCTTATGGAAAAATATCTTTTGCAGATTCGGCTTGCCTCACAAATTGGTGTCGGACAATGACAGACAATTTCAATGACGCAAAATACAAAAGTGGTGCAAGGGGTTCGGCATAACTCAGGCCTTCACTTCGGTGACTCATCCGCAAAGCAATGGTCAGACAGAGGTAGTCAATCGAGAAATAGTGCGGGGGCTCAAAGTCAAGCTGGATCACACGGGAGGCAGTTGGGTGGACAAGCTGCCGAGCATTTTGTGGGCCTATCGCACAACACCCAGGGAAAGTACAGGTCTGACACCGTTCCATTTAGTATATGGCAATGAAGCAGTGGTGCCTCTAGAGGTCGGGATACCGTCCGTGAGAAGAATGATGTATGATGAAGGGAACGCAGAGCGACGGCTGGCTGAGCTAGATTTCATCAGCGAAATTCGTGAACAAACAGCGGCCAGGTTGGAGGCCTATAGACAGAGAATGAGGCAAAACTATAATAGAAGGGTGATCCCCCGATTCTTCGGAGAAGGAGATCTCGTCTGGAAGCAGATGAAACCCTTAGGGGAAGTAACGAAGTTGGCGCCACAGTGGGACGGACCATACAAAGTCATCAAGAAGCTGGCATCATGGGCCTATTATTTGCAGGATGCTCAAGGAAGGAACCTAGATCGACCTTGGAGTGCTAACTACCTACGGCCCTATCGGGTGTGAGGGATACCGACCCCGTTGCTGTAAGCCAGGTCAGCCGAGGGGGCTAGAGATAGCATGGTAGTCAAGCCAAAACTCGAAGATACGTATGTACATGTAAAAATTTCATCGGATTAAGAAGTTGATACAGATCATTTAAAAGGAGCAAAAATATCATCTGGAAAGCCTTGAATGATTTGATGGCGATCCAAAAAATCTGCGGGGGGGATGGAGCTCAAGAAGCCCTACGCGTGCAACTGACGGATGACCCCGGCCGCCGTGCATGGTATGGTCGCAGAGAAGCGTGCCCCAGCCTGGGATAAAAATTCAGAAGAGGTCAGATAGGACATTCGACTTCGCAGGCAACGGTCCTCCTCTCCTTCTTGATAGACGGCCAAGGCGGTGGATACTCCCGACAGAGCCGCTCGGGACTGGGACAGTTCTGCTTTCAGAGCCCTTAGTTCAGCTACTTGAGTCTCCAGTTGAGCTGCCTGAACCTCCAATCTCTCGCCCCTCTCCTGCAGAAGGGTATCTCTAGACTGTATCTCTTGAGCTTGGTGGGCTAGTTGTTGCTGATAACCCACCTCAGATGCAGTTCTCTCCTCCCTCATGGCTCGGAGCTCATCTTTCACCTATATCAGGGATCATTTCTGACGGTCGGTCTGATTGGTTAGGGCCTGAATCTCCACTCGCAAAGCATAACTGGCTTGGGCAGGGTCGTTCAGTTGCAGCTCTAATTCGGAGACTCTCTCTCGGAGTTCTTTGCTTTCATGATGAAGGGTGTGGAAAGATTGGTTCAGCACCAAAGATTCTGCATGAGTCTGGATGGAAGATATAACCCTCAGCTAAGGTGAACTAATACCCAGTATAAGGCGAAGAATACTTACTTTGGCCCAGGACTTCGAAAACCTGTCCATCTGGACTAATGGAGGCGCACCACTTATTTGATCCATGCTCTCTGCCCACAAACTGCCGAGGCAGCCTTTCATCATCAAAAGGCTCGTGGGGGCATCAGGCCGCCGAGCTAGAGTAGCTTTAGAGGGGATGGTGGTCCTGTAATGATGGCGGGCGGAGGAGGAAGATTGAGAAGGGCCGGCGTCAGCACCAGGAGGAGCAGGAGGTTGTTCGGGAACGGGCTCAGTTGGCGTGGGGTTCGGATGATCGCCTGGGCTGTCTTCCTCTACAGGAGTAGGGCCAGAGCGGGACGCAGCTGGTCTTCCCCTGTAAGGGTTGGGAGAGGCTGCCAGATAAAGGAGACAAAAATGAAGAGGGAAGTTATGTCATAGCCAGTCACGACGGCAGCAAGGGGCAATGCCGTAGTATAAGGAACAGAATCAAGCGTTACTGAAGTCAGACCTAGTCTTCGGCGCCGCCTGTGAAGCAGGGGCTGGTTATTAGAGTCAGAGTCATCAGAGCGAGGCCGACCCTGTGAAGAGGCTGCCGCAGCCCTGTCTGTGGCGCCCCGGCCAGAGGAACTTAGACCTGCGCGATGAAGAGCTGCACGACCACGTCTGGAGGCCCGGGGGGCTCCTCTGAAGATGCGCCTGGCCGGACGGCCGGTCGGATCACAACCCCGACCTCGGCTCGAGGCGGCAGGCGGAGGAGAAGCGGCGTGTGAGGCAGGGCTGGGAGCAGTATGAGTTGCTGCCCCGACTGAGGCAGATCCAAGGTGAGGGAGTAGCCTCCTGGCCAAGATTGCCCGACCGCGCCGCAGTATTTCCAGGCCATCGAGGGGCAGAGGCAGAACCTCTGACGCACGATACAAAACCTCAGCTGAAGGCACCACCACGAGAAGTCATTCTCACAGGGAAAGTGATCAGAAAAGAGGCACTCAACACGAACTTACCTAGGGAGCGCGGTGTGTCGGAGGTAGAGTGGCTCAGCCTGAAGAAAGAAAGTAGGTCTTCAGATAGCAATCTTGTCAAATTCAAGCGCCAATCCTCCATTCGAGTAGCAGCCGTAGCATAGGGGAGATCCATGTGGAATTCGTCCAGCACCGGAGTCAGAGGCAGCTCAGGTTGCCAATGCATGGGCCAGTCTGTTTCCTCCGGAAACCGGATAAAAAAGAACTTTTTCTTCCAGTTAGCACTGGGAGGAGGAAGAGGAGAAAAGAAAGCAGTTTGGCTGCGGGCTTGGAAATCAAAAAGACCATCGGCGCGCCGAGCGAGAGCGAAGAAGCAATGAAAAAGGGGGGCTGACCAGGAAACCTCACAAACTTCGCAGAGTATCACGAAGCCACATAGAATCTTTATGGAATTGGGAGTTAGCTGACCTAGGGGAATCCTAAAGTAGCGACACACTCCAGACAAAAAAGGATGAGGGGGCAGATGAAGGCCAGACACAGATTGTTCAGTAAAGAAAGTACACGAACCAGGCGGAGGGTCGAAGTACAAGTTCACACCAGTAGGAATGATGGGGCGAAAGCTAGTAGGGATTTCGTAAGTGTACCGTAGGTCATCCCAATCCAACTCAGCGAAAGTTGAAGCGCATGGGAAATGTTCCGCCAACAAGGAAACCCGAGAAGGAGAGGCCATTGCAGGGGAGATTATCTCAGGAGGCAGAAAGAACAAACGAAAAGAGGAGGCTTGGAGAAAAGGAAGAAGCGCGGCGGAGTCTCGGAAAAGATCAGTCGGCGGCGGCGACGCTTGAGTGCTCCGTGGTGATGGCGACTCATAACCGAAGGGAGAGAGGAAGAAGATACTTATAGGTATGGTAGAGGAAGGATATTTTCGTAAGTTGACAACGGATGGTTGATGCAGGGGCGGAAATAGGCAGGGAGCGCTCTGTGATGAGCCTCGAAAATATAACCAGAGGGCATTATGGGAAAGGCGAGGGCTCGAGATACGAAGCATCTCTTAAGGGGGTCGCTCCAACCAAGACAAAAGTGTACGGAAGAGGCAGTAGGAAGACGGGTAGTGCAGGTCAGCAGGCTTCAGGGACATGCGAGGCAAGAGTTGGCCGGGATCGGGCTAGGTACAAAGGCAGCTATCGGAGGAAGAGCTACGTGGCCGAACAAAGCGAGCAAAATAAGCAAGGGCGAGCAGATTAGCAGAGATCTACCAAAGCCACGGGCGACCTACTAAGGAAAGAGACAAGCTAAGGATGCATGAAGGGGAAGCGAGACAATTATCCGGAGTTCAATACGACCATACAAATAAGTACAATCAAGGAAGGTTCGACATCAACGCACAGAAGGTGGACATTACAACACATCGCTTGTCATACGACATACGGGGGAGAAGGCGCTGAATCGACGGAGGCCAGTGGAAGGAGCCCGAGGTCGGCTGGCGCTGTGTCGGGAGATGCAGGATCAGCAGACACATCAGATGCGGCAACGGGAGGGGCCTGGGCAGAGATATCCCCGGGAGCTGGATCGGCCGCAGGGGGAGGAGCCTCCAAGAGGAAAAGTCCCTCATCCGCTTCGAAAGAAGGGAAGGTGTCCTGCGGCAATTCCCTGGTCAGGCGAGCTGTGTCCAAGAAGGTGGCATGAGGTGCCGAGAGTAGGAAACCCTGCTCAAAGGCCTGTTTGACCCCACCAGCGGCCCCATGACAGAGCAACAGGACCATCCAGCGTCCCAGCTTATGGAGGAAGAAGGAAGAGCGAACGTAGGCCAGTCTGTACGCCTTTAGCCGCTCTGATTCGCCAGCCCGGTACGCCTCCAAACTGTTCCGGTTCTCCTCAGCTTCGGCGCGGGCCACGGACAAATCGCTCTGGCCTTGAGACACCACTTCCTGGGCCTTCGATAACTCTGCTTGCAAGGATTGGAGAGTGGCTTGACAAGCTTCCCACTGAGTCCGAATGGTTGCTTCCCGGCTAGCGGCAGCACTAGCCAGGGCCTGGGCGTCGGCCAACCCCATTTGCAAGAGCTCCTGACCTTGCCGTAGAAGCGTCAACTCCTATGATTGGGAGAGCAGCTCTGCCTCTTTGGCTTTCAGCTCAGAAACTGTCGCCTGATGATGATCCGTTTCAGAAGCCAAGGAAGACTCACTTGTCTTCAAAGCCGCCTCCAACTGTTGAAGTTTATCAAAGGCAGCATGGGAAATGGCCCGAGCAGAGGCCGCCGACTCCCCGGCGGCACGCAGATAAGCATCCAAGCTTCCCAGAGGAGGCTCAGGAGGAGCGGAGGAAGCCGCAGGGTGCTCCAGTTCCTGAAGATGTGCCTTGAGCGCCGCGTTCTCTCGCTGAAGCTCGGTCGCTCGTTGCACGGCGCTTAGACTCGCGGAGCAGGTCTGCGAGTGGCCGGAAGAAGAGAAAGGGGGTTACGGAAATACACGGATACCAGGGAAAAGAAGAGAAGGAGCTTACCGCCACCAGGGAATGAGCAATTTGATCAAATTCCCCCAAAGGGGAACTGCTCTCCCAGAACTACTGACTGGCTGATTGCCAGGAGGTGGCCAGGTCCCCATAGAAGTTGACCCTACCGAAGATAGGCGAGGAATCGGCAGCGGGCGCGTAGGCCGGATCGGTCTCCGAAGGGAGCCTCCATAGCGCTTCAAAGGCGGGGTCTGTAGAGGGCATGTTCAGGATCGGCATGGCCGAGCTCGGAGGCGCGAGGAGAGGAGATGCGGGGGGCATCAGTGAGTCCGAGGGCTGATTGCCAGAGAACGAAGGCGGGGCAGGTAGTATAGTCTGGATTGTCAGCGGAGCGGTCAGGTCCAATGGCGGGTCTGCCACCCCCAGATCAGAGACCTTCTCCTGGACCAAGCTTGCCTCTTGGACCGAGCTCGTATCCGAGGACCTGGTGGGGGAAGAAATGCTCATTACGCGTTGACGACGAGGAGGTGGAGGAGAAGTTGCGGTGGCTGGGGTTGTTCTCTTGCCCTTGCGAGTAAGGCGCAGCTTCATAGTTGGCGGGAGAGAAGACACTGGTCCTGCGGGCGAGGGCTCAGCCGCAGGTTGATCAGAGATGCGGGGCAGGGCTGAGTCTGCAGGGCTGAGAGCAGGTGGTTCAACAAGCATCGGAGCCTCCTCCGCATCAGAAGGTCGGGGTTCCGAAAGCTGCAGACCGGCGGCGACGGCGGGAGCAGAAGGTGGACCCTGGGTTAGCTCCTCATTCAGAGCTTGCAGAACGGCCACCGCGGGTGTCTCTTGACTGGCGAAGGAACGGAGGATGGCAGCCACTGCAAAAATAAGAAGAAAAAGCACCTCAGTTAGAGAATAGCGGTATACAAAAAGATAACAACTTACCAAAGCTCCAATTTCGGTAGAGACAGGACTAAGGCCAAAAGCGTGCAGGATGCCTTCTAGCATCAGCACAGACAGTCGAACAATGACACCTTTCAGCTTATCCATAGCCGCGGAGTAGGCAGGTTCATGGACATGCGAGGGGAAGTCCGAAGCGAGGAGGGGGCGCCATTGGGAAGGCTCGACTAAGGGAACGGGGGGCTTGAGGAAGAAAAAGCGAGATCTCCAGCCTTTATTGGAAGAAGGTAGGTCATCAAAAAACTTATGGCCCGGCTTGGCCTGAACATTGAATACCCCCGCTTCGGCTCGCCGGAAGGAATAGAAGTGATGGAATAGTCTAGCGGTCAAGGGGATTTGGTAAATGCGGCACAAGATGATGGTTCCGCAAACCGCTCGGAACACATTGGGGGCAAACTGAGAGATACCAATACCGCAATACTGACTTAACTCGGAGAAAAAAGGATGCAAAGGAAAGAGAAGACAACCTAAGATTTGGTCCCTAAAAACAGTGATAAACCCTTCGGGAGGAGAAGAAGGATGCTCATCTGGCGAGGGAAGACGAAGCTCATACGCGGCGCCTAGCCTCAGATTGGATTGCAACGAAGACAGGTCATGATGGTCTAAATCAGAGATGTAACGATAATACCAGGAGAGTTCCTTACCATCCATGATTGCGAGGAGTAAGCAGGCGAGGGGAAGGAAGACAAGAGGGGTCACAGGTCGGGCGCAAACCGGGGAACGAGGAGTTGCACTGCCAGAAACGGTCGCGAACGAGAGGAAGAGGATAGCGAAGCGTCGAAGTAAGGAAAGCGGACTGCCTTTAGGGTTTATAAAGCCCATTCATTCCTAGGAAACATCGAGAGTCGAGCCGAGTATCTTTTTGGGTAACGCGCCTCAACGCCGCCGGATGGGAAATGAGCGCCGAAGGGTGCAAAAGGTGGTCAGAGGCTGGCGTCAGGGGGCGTGCGCAATAAAGGCGTCGGACAGGTGTCACAACGAGAAGAAACGCATTAAAGATCGACAAGGCGAGGTAATCATGAAGGGGCGTGGCCTCAAAAAAGAAGCATTCTTCGTAAAAGGCTCAAGGCTAGGCGGGAAGTTTCATGAAGTTACAGAAGCCAGGCAATTCAAAAGGGTCGCAAATAGGACAGGGCAGCGGGAGCGATTGCCAGATCAGAAAAGTAGCAAGCAGGTCTGCGGGGGTGTTATCCGTTCGGGGCGGCCGAGCAAGCAGCTCTGCGTAGGTAGCCCCCGATCTGAGCAGCTAACCGGGTGCGTCGCGAGAACTGCGGGGTCATCATAAGATGCAAGGGCGTTGTGGCCCAAGGGTGGAGTAAGGTTTTTACGCTCCCTCTCTTATTCTTAATTCTATACCATAC